>NW_003852400.1:42163413-42244764 GCF_000181295.1 Otolemur garnettii | reverse complement strand
TAGACACAAAACTATAATTGGTATGATGAGCGTCCCTTTCTCAGAGTACCACTATTTAGTCAGTACATCCTACTTCATTAAAAAAAAAAAAGATAAAATGTGCATGCCACTATTCTGATCTGAAGCCTGATTTCTTTTTTTTTTTTTTTTTGGCCGGAGCTGGGTTTGAACCCACCACCTCTGGCATATGGGGCTGGTGCCCTACTCCTTTGAGCCACAGGCGCCACCCTTGAAGCCTAATTTCTAATCTTTGGACTATAAAACAGAGAAATTTTAAAGGCCTTCACATGACCATTTATCGTAAAACATCATTTTGGATCTGTATTGGTTTCCTTTTGTTGCTCTCACAAATTATCATAAATTTAGGGACTTAAAACAACACACGTTTATTACCTTTCAGTTCTGTATGTCAGAAGTCCAAATGGGTTTTACTAAGCTAAAATAAAGGTGTGGAAACTCTGGGTCCCTCTAGCTTCTCCTTCTCAGAGACAATCTATTTACCTTTTCCACCTTCTAGAGGTCACCTTAATTCAGAGGCTTGAAATCCCTTTCTGTCTTCAAAGCCAGCAGCAGCATAGCATCTTCAAAGCTCTTTTCTTCTCTGCTTCCATTGTTAGTTTCCTTCTATGATTTCAGTAAAGATCTTTTATTATTACATTGGGCCCTTTAGGTAATCCAGGATGATCTCTCTTATCTCGAAATCTTCATTTTAATCAATCTGAGAGTCTCTTTTGCCGTGGAAAGTAACATATTCACAGTGTCCCAGATTAGGATGTGAACACTTGGGGGAGTCTATTATTGTGCCCAACACAGGATCTTTTAAGAACCGGAGAAATGATAGCAGGGACAAACAAACTGAGATCACTTTCGATTGCCTAAGTGAGCAGATTTTTGAAACTGCCTATACCCCAAGAGTGACACTTTCAGTATTTTATCTTAGCACCCAGAGAAATGCAGAGAGACTTCAGGTAAAAATTCTGTGTTTATTCTCACTGTCAACCCATTTTCCTTCCCCAATCCTCCCCTCCCAATCCTACTATCAGTAAAATGCTAGGTTTCCCTGCAGGCTACAGAACAAAGGCCTTAATGATTTTTGCAGGGGGTAGATTCTGGAGAGAAAATTAAAAATTATGGTTTTCCCACTATTATCAAGAAAAACATTATTTATAATTTTTTTTTTTTTTTTAAAGAGAGGAAAAGGCACTAAATATGCTGAAACACTGCGGCTCTTTTTCTTAGCTGGGACGTGCACACATTCACTAAGATGTCATTGGCCTCCAATTGGAAGTTCTTTTAAAGAAGGAAGCAGCCATTTGTTATTCTCTCATTATCCACGGGAATCAAGCCCTGCAAACGGGTGTCACGACGCAGAAACCTTTTCAGAATTTCCCCAGGATGAATATCCCATTTTCTCTACCATTTCTAATCTCCCGGTAGAGGAGGGATTCTCTTCCTCCTACGGTCCCACCTTATACCGCTTGCAATTGCAAAGGAGATACTTTGATAGATTACAAATTGTTTTCAGTAGCTGACCTAGACATAACATCACCACTTCCTGATTATATTGATATGTGTTTCTATTATTTGCTTATTTGCGCCTCCAGAAACAATTCTTTTTTGTTGTTTTACTATAAACAGCACTGCAAGGTCTCTGTATTAAATCATAATTATTTACCCATGCAGTTCATGCACCTTTGTCCCTGGGGAATCTGGTGACGTGAATTTACAGGAACATCAGGGTATTTCTCACCAACAGTTTCCTGTTATTGATATGCTTTTGTTTAGTTGTGATCTTTTTTTTTTTACGCATTCAGTTTCTCAAGGGAAAACTAAACAGGCATGTGACAATTATCACAGTCATGAGATCTCAACTGGGGACCTCACGAATGTGTTTTCATCAGGGACTGGGCCCTCTGGCAAGGCCAAATGCTGTGGGATTGTCCAGGCAGACAATTGGTTATCATTTGTTCTCTCAGTTTTCCCACGTGCTTCAGATAGTGAATGCAGATTATGTTACCTGGAAGAAATTCCACAGTCTCCAAAGAGCCTGTCCTAAAATAGAACAGGATAGAGATTTATTGATAAGAAAGAAGTGATTTTTCTGAGCTCTCAGTATAGTAATCCAAGGTTTGATTTTTCATTTACTGAATAATTATATCAACTAACACTCTCATAAGCCTATGTGTTCTTGCCAACTAATGTAGAAAACTATATTCCTTAATTACTGAATTGAGACTTTACAAAACTTGGAAAGAAATGAAAGGTACTCAGGTTTTTCAGTCTTTTTTAAAGCATTACTCAAATATACACTCATCGTGATTTTCAATATCCACT
The DNA here is from genome assembly GCF_000181295.1 of Otolemur garnettii. Classification (NCBI taxonomy): domain Eukaryota; kingdom Metazoa; phylum Chordata; class Mammalia; order Primates; family Galagidae; genus Otolemur; species Otolemur garnettii. The sequence continues at coordinate 42,242,430 of NW_003852400.1, read as the reverse complement.
TCTGATTGAAAAATGAGAACTCGTACTCTCAAAAACATTCAGGAAAACAATAGCTATGTTTGTAAATCCCCCCTTCCATATTGATATGCTGTAAAACATGAGCTCAAGACCTATATCAGCAAAGGACTTGGTAGAATTGCCTGGTCTCAGATGGTAGCCACTAACCACATGTGGCTATTTAAATTTAAATTAATAGCTCTTCCTCCCTGGCTGCCCCAGGATCGCCCGCCATCATGAACGACACAGTAACTATCCGGACCAGGAAGGTCATGACTAACCGACTACTTCAGAGGAAACAAATGGTCATTGATGTCCTTCACCCTGGGAAGGCAACAGTACCAAAGATAGAAATTAGAGAAAAACTAGCCAAGATGTACAAGACCACACCCGATGTCATCTTTGTATTTGGATTCAGAACTCACTTTGGTGGTGGGAAGACAACAGGCTTTGGCATGATTTATGATTCCTTGGATTCTGCAAAGAAAAATGAACCCAAACATAGACTTGCAAGGCATGGCCTGTATGAGAAGAAAAAGATGTCAAGAAAGCAGCGAAAGGAACGCAAGAACAGAATGAAGAAAGTCAGGGGCACCGCAAAGGCTAATGTTGGTGCTGGCAAAAGGTGAGCTGGAGATTGGATAACAGGCAAAGAAGTAAAGACTCTACAGTGATGTTATCGGCAGCCATTGTATAGATTTTTCACAAGAGGATTAATATAGACTTTTCATGTGAAAAAAAAATTAAATTAATTAAACTTAAATTTAACAGCAAACATTTCATTTCTTTGTCACACTACCCAGATTTCAAGTATTCAATAGCCACATGCAGTTAGAGGTTGTCATGTGGGACAGTATGGATCATTGAATATTTCCATTATTCTACAAAGTTCTCTTAAGCAGCAATGCAGACTCAATACATATTAAAATCCAACAAATAATAAGGTAATATCTTTTGAAATGGACATTTACTGGTGGAAATTTACTGCCAACCTTGTCTTATTGAAAATTTTCACTTTGTTAATTTCCTACAGAGAAAGTGACCCTTTTAAACCTATCACCTCCTCTCAGTTTTGTTCCTTTCAGAAACAAGTTTGTAAAAATGAATCAGGATTTTTCTATTCTTGATTTCTAAACTTGTTTCTGAAAGTTGGGAAGTAGCGATGTGCCCTGCAGGAACAGGTGGACATTATAGCAGGTAAATGTAGGAGGAATCAGCTGTTTGAAAATGTCCTTTATGATCTATTTACCCTTGGCATCAAGCCCATTCATTCTATGTAGTCTCTCAAATTTTATTATCTTCCTTCTCACCCCTGGTTAACTCCAACTTAGTGGCTCCTTAAATATACTAAAGAGAAGAATGGGGGGAAATTCTTCAGCTCTGATTTTGAGTTCTGATTCTGCCATTTACCTTGAACCATATGACCTTGATCAAGTAGTTCACCTTTCTGAGCAATAACTTCTCATTGCTATATAATGCAGGATGCCGCTAAGAATATCTACTCCACAATGCTGTGAAGGCCTAATGGGGCCATAGACAAGACAGCAGCATGTCATCCAAATGGCTATTATCTCTTATGTTACGTTTCATTGTTGTCCATTGCTGTTCATGAGGTGGGGAAGGCCACAGCACTTGGGAGTCCCAAGAAAGGACAAAGAGAATCCCTAATTTTTCAATGCATGGAAAGCCCAAGGAAAACTGGATTTGTCAACTGTAGGACACATTTTTCAGCTTATTTTAGAAGTGAGAAAATCAACACTTAGCATCAAAATGTTTGTCCAAAGCAGCACAAGTCTTGCCCCATCAAGGCCAGTAAAAGTCCAACAAAGTTCCTTATTAGAAACTAATCTAGTTAGTTCTAAAGACTTATCTCCAGAACCTTTCATTTGATAATCAAAAATCAGCTCTTCCCCAATATTAATTGTTCTTGTAGAAAACAATGCTATTCAGGAAAGACGAGTAACAAGCTTATCTTTATTTTATTTTATTTTATTTTGAGGCAGGGACGGGGCTGGGTTTGAACTTGACACCTCCGGCATATGGAGCTGTCACCCTACCCTTTTGAGCCACTGGCACCACCCTCGGAGTATCAAGCTTATCATTGAAAACATTGAACACCTGAAGATTTGGGTCACACTGTTATTCACAAAATGAGACACATTTCCAGATCAAGCTCATCCACTGTGAATTCATCAGATTCAGAGTCCAGATCAAAGAGATATGTGATTCCTTTGTTGTCATATAACTGCCCTAGTCTTTCAGCTTCTTCACTTGTGATTACCTCTCCAACATATTCCATGACAAAACTCTTTCTTTTAATCTTCACAAGGGTTTTTACGCCGTAGCCACGGCCATTGCTAGTTCAAAAGATGCAAAGTGAATATGGTGTGCCTTAATTACTTAAGTCATCTACTCTGGGTTTTCTTTTTAAAATTTTGTTCAATAAGAAGAAATATAAATGTAAATACACAAGATTAAATAAAATCACCACCTAACAAAAGAAAAGAAAGGGAACCATCTACAGCAGTGATTTTCAACCTGTAGAGGAACTTAAGTGCACCATGCAAATTTTAAAATCATTAATTATTTTCAAGAGAAGTAAAAAGCACAGTAAGTATATTCTTTTTTTAACTCTTTTTTCTTATCAACATAATTTATGTGTGCGGTAGAAGTTTAACTATAGGTTCAAGTGTGCTGCGAGATAAAAAAGAATGAAAAACATTGATTTAGAGTATTTATCATTTATAGACCTTTGATTTTATTTTTCCACTTAAGCTTTCCTAGAAGATTCTTTTCCCAGTGAAAAGAAAAACCTCTTTCTTCTATCCCTGTTGCACTTAGTCACCTCAGATTTGGTTCTAAGGAGAAGAATTTCCCTCCCGATGATAGAACGATTTATTTTCAAGTTCATGAAATGAAACTCTTGCCAGGACTGTGCCAGCAAGGCAGTTCCCACTGCAAAATCTCTCCCCAACTTCCAGCAAGCTCCAGCTACTCCCTTCATGGTCTGGAGATTCACACGGTCAGGGCTAGGTTCAAGCCCTGCAACCCCAGAGCCAAGTGCGCTCTTGGTCATCTGAGCAGGGCATTGCTCCAAGCTGAAAGTTTCTCTTTTGATTACAATTTTAATTTAGATGGAACATTTATCATTTCAAGTAGTTAACCTTCAGTTTCTTCATCTGCAAATTGCCTATTTCAAAAGAGATATTGGGAAGACTGCATATACTATCCCATTTAAAGGAACAGCACAAGAAACTCTTACTCTCTTTTCCCATGAGCACAAGTCCTCTGATGGAAAAGTACAGCAGATACTCTTTAGAGAGAGGCTAAAAGCAACTCTAGTCTACACTCCCCCCAGACTTTTCTTATGAAAAGTCAATAATTAAGCAAATTGCTTAACACTTGATTCCAGTTCCTACGTATCTGGAGTCTGAATGCATAATATACCATCAATTTCCATGCTGCAGTTTTTATTCTAAAGAAAGTAACAAGATGGGGCAGCACCTGTGGCTCAAGGAGTGGGGCACCAGCCCCATATACTGGGGGTGGCGGGTTCAAGCCCGTCCCTGACCAAAACTGCAAAGAAGAAAAAAACAAAGAAAGTAACGAGATGTCCCTCTACACTGACACTGAAAATTCATCCATTTTAGGGCCAGGAATTCCCACGTTACACAAGAAAAAATAGAAGTCTACTGAATTAATTTTTTAAAAGAAAAGAGATCAGATGAAATATTTGTTTTTCCTTTTGGAAACTTTTGTGTCTAATTCCTTCGGCCTGTCTCCTTTTCTGCAAAAATGAGATGTACAGATTTCAGTTCCCTGCTATGAAAAGTGATGTGGTGGCAATTTTATAAACGTTGCTTTCTGATTTTTATCAGAGTGAGAAAATAATTGAAGTAATTATTGATTTGCAAGTAGTAAACTTCCAATTTTGATTTCCCCTCTGTTTTGGTTTAATATAATTTGCAATAAATGTACGTATTGTTGTTTGTTTCATAAAGCATATCACTTTAAAATAGCTTTTACTCCTGCCTCTGTGATGGAATATTTGAGATTTTAAAGGAGTAAAGACTGTTCAACATTTGGTTTTATAATGTTGGTCACCAGATTTTTATTATTGATGTAAGAAAAAGTCAATTTGGGGGCAGCTTCATAAGGAAAGTTGGAGGTGTTTAGGACTGCTATTAATTTTCAGCACTGTGTTATTGGGAAGTAAGTGTTTCTGCTTTTGTCTGTTGGTCTGGGCTCAGTTTTTGTGTCTATTTTAGAAGACAACTGCTGCATCAACCTATTATGTTTCTTGGCATTGTTCAGCATAGGTAATGTGTACACTTTTTGTGTACACGTGATCATATTTAAGTTTTACACCTAAAATAAGTGCTTCTAGATGTCAGAAAATAAAATAAAATGAAGGACAGCACAGTGCCCGGCACATGATGGAGGTGCCACAAATAAAAGTTGACCTTTTCCTCCCCCTTGTCCTTATACGGTCAGTTCAGTTGAACAAGCATTGACTGTGTGTGCCGGACCCAGCTAGCACTGGGAGGGTAGCAATGACAAAATGGTCTCTACTCTTGAGCGGTTTATACTCCAAGAAGGGGATAAAACAAGCACACGCATAACTTTTATTCAAGGCAGAATGTGACAAGTGCCTACTGAGGGTAACAAGTAAACATCTCTGAAAGTTCAGAGGAAGGGGAAAGAGTTTCAAACTGGGGGGCTTTCTGAGGGTTTCGTGGAAGAGGTAGCATCAGTGCTATCTTTAAATGTTCATATCTGTGGTGAAGAATGGGAAGAAAAGCATGAGCCAGGAGATGAAAGAGAAAAGTAAAAGCATGGCAGGAAAAGTGAAGGGTTTTAGGAAATGCAGGGTCGTCCTGGGAGTTTGCAAAGCTGTGCAGGAGGGGAGCTGCAGGAGGTCACCTGGAGGGGAAGAGCATGGGCAAGATGGTAAAGGCCTTCATCTCTGTGCAAAGAGTTTTGACCTTGGACCCAGCTCCAAGGCCTCTGAGCCCTTTCCCTGTTGTCACACACATAGAAAATAACCCTGTTTGTATAGCACATTGCATTAGATGGATGAGACTGCCTTTGGCTGGAGGTCATAGCCTGGCTCTGCCCCAAAGGCAAAAGGAGGTCAATATCTCAGCACACCTGGAACCCATTTGTGGCACCTAATCGCATGGCACATAGGACCAAGGAGTAGAATCTTTGCTCTAAGAAATGGGGAGAATAGGGGCTTTCTGAACAGGGACATCCCAGCACCAGAACTCCATATTGAACTGTCAGCATTACAAACCATAAGTGCATGTCACGGCTCAAGTCCAGAAATTGCTGTGTACAGAAAAAAAAAGACACAAACATACACATATATATCTTGATGGCTACGCAGGATGAGAACAAATGAAGGAAATAAGAGACTTCATTATCAAGAGAACGTGAGCAGTGACAAGGAGAGTGGCGTAGTCCACCATGCACTCTAGAACAGATCGTGTGTTGCAGTCAGGGTGAAAGTGTGTGAGCAGGAGGGTAGGAGGTAGGTATGAAAGGGTCCCTTCAGGTCTGAATGGAAAATCCTTTTAAGCCTGGCTAGGAATTCCGGAAGTACTGATATGCATTTAGTAAAAATGAAAAACTGGCCAGGCACAGTAGCTCACACCTATAATCCTGGCACTTCAGGAGAGTGAAGTGGAACAATTACTTGAGGTCAGGAGTTTGAAACCAGCTTGAACAAGATTGATATCCTCATTTCTACAAAAATTAAAAAATGAGCCAGGTTCCTGGGCATGGTAGCTCACACCTGTAAGCCTAGCACTCTGGGAGGCCAAGGTGGGGTGGGCAGATTGCTTGAGCTCAGGAGTTTGAGACCAGCCTGAGCAAGAGTGAGACCCCTTTCTAAAAAATAAACAGGCACTGTGGTAGGCCCCTATAGTTTCAGCTATTTGGGGGGCTGAGACAAGAGGATTGCTTGAACCTAAGAATCTGAGGTTGCTGTGAGTTAGGACACCACGGCACTCAACCCCAGGGCAACAGAGTGTGAGACTCCATCTCAAAAAAAAAAATAGCCACACAAGAGAATCACTTAAGTGCTGGAGTCTGAGGTTGCCTGTGAGCTATCATGATTCCCCTAAACTCTAGCTTGGGTAAGAGTGAGATCCTGTCTCAAAAAAAAAAAAAAAAGGAAGAGAAAGGAAAGAAAAACAAACAGAGCAGCTAGAGATGGGAGCCAGTGAAGGAGCAATTTCCACCCTCTGTAACAGAGAAGAGAGAAACTGAACTTGGCAGTAGCAATGGCGGTGGTGGGGGTAGGGGCAGAAAGGCACAAAGTTAAGAGTGATTTTAGACTTGTTTAGAATCAACAGGATTTGATAACTAATTTGATGTGGTCAGTGAGGGAGAATGAAATTTTAAAAAGTGACAGAGAATGTAAGAAATGGCTGGCTCAAGAAGGGAAATTTAAAAAATCAACTTGGATGTAATTAATGACTGATACATGTTGGGGGCATTTAAACATTTGTGTGAATCTACTTGCAGCATTATGTCAGTTAAAACCAACAGTACCTAAGTCTATGTATGAAAAGATCTCAAGTAGGAGCTGATTCCTCATTTGACAGTCTGAAGGGATAGACAATTGGGTATTTTCTGTATCGGGTTTTGTCAGATGAATAAAACAAAACACCTGAAGTCCAAACAAGTTTGGGGATTTGTCAAGAGTTGTTTTGTTTTAATTTGATATTTTAAATTGGTGTACCATGAAATCCCAGATGAGTAAGGAAGGAAGTGGAGATGTGGAAAGGCTGGTGGATTTGGGACTGAAAATTCCAGTATAGCTTGAGGGTGTTGATGGTGTGAGTGATCAGGCAGACTGAAAGGAAGGCAGGTTATAGCCAGAGAGAGAAATATCTGCATTAGTAGATATCTGAAATCTGAAATATCTGGAAGGTAGAGCAGTTATGTGTGATTATGGAGTGACTGGGTAAAGAGAAGGGGAGAAGCCACTGTAGATGAGAAAGTCCTGGGGTTGGGTGGCTTGTCCATAAGGTTGTAAAGTGCTCCAGGGTGACTATTTAACCTCTGTGAGCCAACCATTCAAGCCAAGTCATCAGTGATGAAGGAGAAGAGAGCTGGGGGCTGGTAAGTGACCAGAAAGGAGGGAGAAAAGGTGCCGTTGTTGATTGCCATGAATCTCAAATGCCCGATGTTTCGCTTCATTTTCACAAGCAGAAGGAATATTCTCTGCCATCAGATTGCAAACACTGGGACATTCCTAGGACCCCTAAACAACCTGTAGAAGTCTAAAGCCATCTCTAAAGTGTCTGTGGTTTTGACAGTGGGTAATGTTTATATGGTCTCCTCTGCTTTTTAGGGCACTGCTTCTGACGATACTGGATTCACCCAGACCTAAAATTAGCTCCTTCTCTGAGTTCCATCTTGTAAACTTCATTCACCCTAGGGATTTAAGAGCAAGGTAGACTTGTTGAAACTTTTGGATTTATTTGAAGGTAATGGAAAACACATTTACAATGAAACAACACAAACAAGTACAAATTAAACCATAGCCATCACTGTCCTTTAAAATTTCCCCAACTAACCCACCAGTGAGTGGTTTGAGCTTCACCAAGCAATATCTGCATGTAAGACTTTCTCTCAGAGCCGGTGTGTTGGCTCATGCCTGTAATTCTAGCACTGTGGGAGGATGAGACAGGTGGATTGCTTGAACTCAGGGGTTCAAAACCAGCCTGAGCAACAGTGAGACCTCCATCTCTACTAAAAATAGAAAAACTAGCTGCACCTGTAGTTCCCAGCTATTAGGGAAGCTGAGGAAAGAGGATCACTTGAACCCAAGAGTTTGAGGTTGCTGTGAGCTGTGATGATGTCATGGTACTCTATCAGGCTGACTGAATGAGACTCTGTCTCAAAAAAAAAAAAACTTTCTCTCAGGTTCTGCTCTAGGGGAAATAATATAGATTATAAGGCAAAACACTTTGTCTAATAATCATTGTTTTTAGGATAAGAATTTCTCCTTCCTAATATTAAGATTTCTTATGTAAGATATTCTCCTCAATGAATGGATGCGTGGTCTACACTGACAGGTCTCAGAAAGCAGTACTGCTACTGCCAACTTAGCCCACAAAATCTTTGGTAACAACCCGTTTAAAGCTGTATAGTTCAGTGACAATATGAATAAAATGCATCTTCATTCTTGTATGGTTTTATCTTTCTTTTTTTATGAACTAAAGAACATATTATTCTATACATAAAACTATTATTGGTGATATGAAGAGAAGGGATTACAGAGGTACTTTTATTTTCAAGTTAAAATGTTTAAACAATCTTCAAGTATACAAATATGCAAGTATTACTTGCCAAATTTGCTTAAGAAATCTTTTCCATTCCTTTATTTTCAACCTTTTATATCATTTTGTTTTAGTATATGACTTTTGAAAGCAGATAGATTTGGCTTTTTGTCATATAATCTAATTATCTCTTTATTTTAAGAGAGAAAGAGAGAATCCAGTTATGTTTATTATAATTACTGATATATTTGAATTATTCATATTTCTTCCCACTATCTTTAAAATATGTTTCTACTCATAATTGTTTCCAGAAGGCAGAAACAATTTTAAAAGATGATAAAATGTCCTTTATTCATTCTTATTTCTCTTCTGTAAGTTTCAAAATTATTGGCTGTATTTCTATTTTTAGTGGTTACCATTAAAGTATGTATGTTTTAAAATCTAAGTGGATTGTTAACTAAGTCTGAAGTTAGTCTATCTTCCTCCTGAACAAATTAAAGACCTGACACTTTACTCTCTCAACATTACCTTCTATTTTAACACTGCTGTTAAAATTAGTTTTACCTTTTTAAACACATGCACACACAAACATACAATTCATAATGCTTTTCCTGTTGATTTGTGATTTTTTTTTTTTGAAATAGAGTCTCACTTGGTCACCCTCAGTAGAGTACTGTGGCTCCCATAGCTCACAGTAACCTCAAACTCTTGGGTTTAAGTGAGTGATCCTCTTTGTCTCAGCCTCCCAAGTAGCTGGGACTACAGGCGCCTGCCACAACGCTTGTCTATTTTTAGAGACAGGAGTTTCACTATTGCTTAGGTTGGTCTTGAATTCCTGACCTCAAGTGATCCATCCACCTCTGCCTCCCAGAGTGCTAGGATTACAGGCCAAGCTTGATTTGTGATTAATTTTATCAAATTTTAAAGCATCGATTTCTCTGTTCACAGCTGTGTATTTAATTCCATGCATTTCCTTAGGCATTTTTTTCTTTTGTTGAGGTTAATACAATCGCAATTCTTTCACTGAGGATCTGAAGATCTATGGCAAACTCCTTTACTCTATGGCTATGAAGATCTATAGCAAACTCCTTTGTCTTATATGCCTGAAAACATAATTATTTGGCTGTCATTCTTGAGTGATAGGCATAAAAGTCTTATTGCCAAGTGTCATGGCTCATGTCTTTATTCCCAGAACTTTGGGAGGCCCAGGCACGGAGATGGCTTGAGACCAGGAGTTCAAAACCAACCCAGGTAACACAGCAAGACTCCAAATCTACAAAAAATTTAAATGTTAGCCTGGTGTAGTGGTGTGTGCCTGTAGTCCCAGCTACTCAGAGGCTGAGGCAGGAGGATTACCTGAGACCAGGAGTTCAAGGCTGCACTGAGCTATGATTATGCCACTGAACTTCAGCCTGGGTGACAAAATGAGACCCTGTCTCAAAAATAAATAAATAAATGAATAAATAGTATTGTTTATAGTCCTTTTCCCTATATGTTGAAGGTGCCAGTTCCTCGTGGCATATTGCTGCCAATAAGAAATGTGCTGCTAGACCGATAACTGTTCCAGACCAGTTGCTATTCCTTTGAATGTCATCTAAATAAGACTCAAATGGCAGAATTTGGAAATTTCCAGAGCAAAATCTGTCCTTTCAGTCTGGAAACCTTGATTTTCTTCTTCTTACAGGTAGTGTTCTGCAGTTTCGTTATGATATATCTAAGTGTGGACTTGCTTATTTCTGTTTTTACTCCTTGGAGTGAGACCTGCTGTCCTATTTTGATTCAGCTTTTAACTCTGCATCTACTATTTCTCTACAATCCTCCTTGATCTCTTCTTCTAGAATGCCCAGGAAGGAGAGCCCCAAAGTCTCCAGTGTAGCTCTTCATTACTCATTAGGGCTTTTATTTGTCTCCATATGCTTCAGTGTGGTCAATTTCTCAGAACCATTGACTAATTCATAATTCTATCTCTGTATCTGCTCCAAGGTTTACCTCGCCTACTGAATATTTTATTTAACTATTTTATTTCATTTTATTTATTTATTTATTTATTTATTTATAGAGACAGAATCTCACTTTGTTGCCCTGGGTAGAGTGCCGTGGCATCACACAGCTCACAGCAACCTCCAACTCCTGGGCCTAAGTGATTCTCTTGCCTCAGCCTCTGGAGTAGCTGAGACTACAGGCGCCTGCCACAACCCCAGCTATTTTTTGGTTGCAGTTCAGCCGGGGACAGGTTTGAACATGTCACCCTCAGTATATGGGGCCGGCACCCTACTCACTGAGCCACAGGCACCTCCCCACTATTATATTTTATATTCCCAAGACTTATAAATGGCTCTCTTTCATAATTATCTGTTTTTAATGTATTCATTTCTGTTCTAATTGCATGAATGTATATATTTCTGTGTAAAATTCTGAGTAAGTCTATCTGAAGTCCTCAGTCACATACAAATTAATTTTATTTTTAGCAAATTCATGTTCCAGTTGTTGGTTTGATTGGATGTCTTTTTGTTTGTTTTTTTGTTTTGTTTTCTCTCTCTTTTTTCCTGTTCCGTGCAAGCTTCCCTATGAGTGGTTTTGTAGTTGACTTCATCAGGTGGCACTGGCCCTGCACAGAACCTACCAGGTCAGGGATCTTGCACAGGGCTGCTTTGGGGAGGGACTGCAGATCCAATCAGTCAGCCAAAGGGCAGCTTTGTTCATAGGACTAGGCTGGCAAGCTTTCCTTAGTTCCAAAAATGTCTTGAATCATAGCCCTGGGAGAGGTTTCAACCTCCTCTCACTTGTACAAAAGTCTATCCTTTCCTTTTAAATTAGTCTGATTCCTGCTCCTTGTCTTATACGAATGCTTTTTGTCCCCATTATCTTTGCAGAAGCCAAACCTCTAGCTCCAACTCAGAGCTCAACGGGCCCATGGCTGTAGCTCTCCTCACCACATCCCGTTGTCTTCCATTTCATGAGGATTCTTCATGAGAATATTTATCTTGGTTTCTAATCTGGCAATGTCTCTTTTGTTTTCTTGAAACACATTTTTAATGGAAGGAATTACTTAAACACCTACTTTATTGAGCCATTTCAACAGGAGTCCTTTAGTACTTTTATATTGAACAACATAAAGAAAAGTGTATTTATATCATTTTCTAAAAAGCAACATATTTGTTTTAAATCCTAGGTTAATTGAAAAAACATGCAATGAGAATTCATTTTACATTGTAAAAGATAACTTTGTGATTTGAATTTTGGGTATGTTTTTCTTTCTTCTGTTCAAGTTTTTGCTATCTCTGGAGGCATTTTTTAAACTTTGGTGGCAATATGGTTAGAAAGTAATTTTGGTTCTCAGCTATTAAGTTATATTCCATTTTCAGTAAAAGCCCAAACACTCAAACACAAAATAAAAAGATGTCCTTGCAACACACTGTTTATGCACTAAATACTAGGCTGGGTATGGTAAGTGTAAAGTTAATGACTGGTTTGATAAGCTGTAAAAATATATGCCAAGATTCTTTATTTAAACTGGAGGATGGGAAATTCAAAATATGTCTATCTCTGGATTTTTTGGCCAGGCTTTGTATAATTCAATCATTCCCTTGGCAAAATTCCATTTTAAAAAATAAATAAAAAGCACTGAAAATAATGTGAAAAGCCTTTACTTATCCTAATATTTGCTCCCAAACACATTTTAAATTTTTTTCTGTACTTGTTTCACATTTTTACAAAGTGCAAAAAAAAAAAAAAAAAAAACCAACCCTCTAAATCTAATAGAAGTTGGAGCCAATGGCATCTTTTTTATGAAGAATGTTACTGTTCTCCAGAATTACTGCTTTCTTTGCTATGGCTAACTACACACACTCCTTTTCCCTAAACTGGAATCTTGCTTAACAAGATTCTGTACTTCTTTGTCCAAATCCAGTAAAATCTAACATGGCCAGGAGATGACTGGGAGTGTCAATTAACAGACACTTCTGCAGTCAGAAGCATCCCCCAGGCATGTCTCCTTAGTATGCCTGAATATCAGGCTGCTGGCCCTGGCACACTCCCTGCTTGAGTTTGCTCCTCAATGGGTCTGCTGGCCCAGGGCCTCAGTTCCACAGACATCATTGGCTGACGGTGTAGAAAGGCCAACCTGCAGATCTTTGCCTTCCAGTAGATGGATCACTTCCAGGAGCCATCAATTTCTCCAGAGAGAAAGTATCTGCCAGAAATCCCCATGAAATTTTAGATCTGTCATGTAACTCTTCACTGGACAGTCTGGATAAAGATCGCCATCCCAGCCTTGTGTAAGGATTAAAAGGTGTTATGTTTAGAAGAGCTATGAAGACTGTAACATTCTCTCTATATATAGGGTATTATTTTCTTAATTGTCTGTATCTAGCTGTGGATATGAGATCATCCCACCACATGATAAATAGCCTTCACCACTAGGATTTCATTCCTGAGCTACAGCTATCCCATCAAAGCAGAGAACACCTTTTCATCTGTCATTCTGTGTGTGTTACACCAATATAAACGCGGACAATTGAATTCATCATTATACAATTGTGCAAAACTAAACTTTCCTCCTGTCTGCCAAAACAGCTATTGCATAATGAAACCCAGATGCAGTTGGAAGAAGGTCCACACGGATTCAGAAAAGGGAGTTTATGTTGCTTGGGCACAGTGGCTCGTCACCTAGGCACATCTCCACAAGAGGACAATCCGTGGAGTAGCTCTTGCTCATGCTGCTTAGTTCTAGTTCTAGGCTTAGACATTTGATTTTGTTGTCACTTAGGTGTGATCAGATTTTAGAAGCCAGGATTACCCATTACCTAATTTAGAGCAAATCAATGATTCAGTTTAAGACAGTTTTGACTGCAATTAATAGAAAATTTTAATTCAACTGGTTTAATCTATAATTACGGTATAATCTCTCCTTTTTTTTGAGCTGGGGCCTTTTTTTTTCTTGGAAACAGTGTCTCATTCTGTCACCCATGCTAAAGCATAGTGCTGTCATCACAGCTTACTGCCTTCTCCAACTCCTGGGCTCAAGGGATCTTCCTGCCTCAGCCTCCCAAGGCTGGCCTAGGACTACACATCTCTTTTTTATAGAGACAGGCTCTTACTATTGCTCAAGCTGATCTCAAACTCCTGGGCTCAAGGGGTCCTTCCTACTTAGCCTCCAAAAGTGTTGGGATTACAGGTGTGAGCCATGGCACCTTGCTGATAGTCTCTTAATCTAGAATGAGGCTAAAAAGCCCAGAGGCAGAGCAGTCTCTGCCATTCTCTTTGGCCCTGCCCACTCTGTGTTGGCTTCATCCTCATGCTGGGGACAAGACAGCAGCCCCACCAGCCAGATGTGACTATGGCCAATGAAGGAGGGCTTGTCTCTCTTTATGACCCCTTGTAAGACTGATTCTTCTCCACCACACTTCTAGTGGATCACTATTCATGTCTCATTTGGTAGACTCGAACAGTTTACTTACACTCAACTAATCCTCAGCAAGTAGAACATGGTTACCATGATCACTGTAGTAAGCAGACTTAGCAGGACTTATCTCTGAACTGACAGTAGGGTAGTCTTCATTCAGGGTAATAACTTGAATAAAACTGGAATTTTACCAGCAAGTAATAATGGGAAAATGGCCACCTGAGTAGCCAGCTAAAGATGTCTACTAAACTGCCAATGTTTTCATCCAGAAAAACAAGGAGAAATAAAATAGCTTCAGGTGCTAATTTTGCTGGACAGTGGCAAATCCAGACTCCTAGCCCTAATCTCTTCTGAGTTGCAGACATGCTTCTAAACATCTCCATTTGCCTGGTCTCTAGGTTCTCACCGTATCTAAAACAGAATTCATGTTATTTCATTCTCAGTTCCCAACCTACATCCTTCCCAAACATTCCAACATCCCCTCCTCCTTCCTCCCAGGCATCCAAAGTCCAAGATAAAAATCTATCCTCAACTTTCCCCCCCACCTTAACCCACATCCAATTGTTCCCCAAATCATGTTGAGGCTAGCCTCCTAAATGTCTTCTAAATCTTTTTTTTTTTAATAACTAAATTCAAAGCAGTGGTCTTCAAAACTGGTGATCTTGCTGCCTTTCTACCTCTTTCTCCTTTACATGGGCCATTTCATTCTCAGCCTTTACTGGACGGCTATGGAAGAGTTTTCACCTCCTTAACATAGCACCAAAGAATTTTGCCAATCCATCTTGAGTCAACTTTTACAGTTTCATCTTGAATTTCTCCATCCCCTAGACTCGTTGGGCATATAAGATGACTTTAAATTCCCCACAAGTGCCATAATCTCACAGATCTCCACACCTTTGCCTTTGTTGTCCCCTCTGCCTCATACTTTCTTGACCTACATCATTCCTGGTCAGACCCCTACAACTATCATCTCAGCATCTCTGAGATGCTTCCCTGAGCCCCTGGGAGACTTGCATATACCTCATTTCAAGTTTATCCCATGCCGTTGTCCTCTGTGTACAAATGTCTATCTTTCTCCTGAACTGTGAGCCTCCTTTTTTTCATGGTAGTAGATACAGCATCTGGTCTCAAGCTTCTGGTGTCAAACTATCCTCCCTCTTCAGCCTCCCAAAGTGCTAGAATCACAGGCTAAACCACCACACCCAGTCGAGATCCAGTGTGTGGCTCACAGAAAGCAGTTAGCAAATTTGTTTAATGAGGGCCAGGCATGGTGACTCACACCTGTAATACCAACACTGGTGGGTCCCAACCTGTAATCCACACAGGTGGATTGGATGAGCTCAGGAGTTCAAGAGCAGCCTGAGCAAGAGCAAGACATCAACTTTTCGAAAATAGCTGGGCATTGTGGAGGGCACCTATAGTCCCAACTACTTCGGAGGCTTAGGCAAGAGGATTACTTGAGCACAAGAGTTTGAGGTTGCTGTGAGCTATGATGCCATGGCACTGTACTGAGGATGACAAAGTGAGACTCTGTCTCAAGAAAAAAGAAATTTATTGAATGAATAACTCAGTGAAAAGGCATCTTGTGAAAAGGACAGCATTGATATGGAATCCTATCATGCATTATCTTTCATAACTAAGCCCTGACTTCTCTTCTAACATGTATAAAATGCTAGACCTCTTCCTCAGAGATACAAAATGACCTCTCATGTTTTCAAGGAGCTTACGTTCTATTCAGGGTAGATAAATCTTCAAATCCATCTCACTGTCTTAAGTAAACTTTAAGAAGGAACTCTACTATTTCTACTATTTGGACACTTTGGATATCCCATCTCGAGTTTCTTTTGCTTGGCCTAAAATTAAATTTAACTGGTCCTGATGGAATTGTGGTCCTTTCTGGTTCCTGTCTATTGTTTGCCAAGAGCCCATGGGTATAGTGGTAAACTACGCAATACCCAAGAGACACTACACAACCCTGAGAAATATTTTTTGATGATGCCTAAATAGCAAATCGCAGTGGGTTCCGTCTCAGGAGCTGCCTTTAAATCTGAAGAGTGATTTCCTTTTGGCCTTTTTTCTCTTCCAGATTAATAAAAACCCAAGGACCTGAGCTCTGATGAACTACCTATGGAATTTCCCTTTTTTTGTTTTCTCTCAAATTCAAGACACTGTATTTTACTTCCTTCTTGATCTTTTTCCCAGAAATATTTTTATCTTTTTGATAGTTTATCCAAACTTAAGTAACAGGCCTGCTCCCTGGAGATACAGAGTTTGGGTTGGCAAGAGACTTTCTAGCAGTTTCATGCAAATTGCAAAATACCTGCTAGGCAGACAAATCATAAAGGTGGTTCCTCTGAGCTGATGAATTACACGAAGTCTCCCCCTACAGGCAGAGGAGTTGCAGAAAATGTACCCACTCCAGACGAATGATTTCAAAAGGGCAGCTGTTAGAGCCTCACTGGCAAACAACTTGGTAAGCAAACGTGGATGCATCCAAACCCCCACCAGCCCTTCAGGCTGGAGTTTGGCCCAGGCTAGTTCCCTGGCAGGCAGACTCTGAGATGAACCTTGGCATGCAGATGGCTTATTAGGAAGTGCTCTTGTTGCAACACCCGTGGAAAGGATGAGACAGGCAGAGAAAGAAAGGAGACTGCGCAGAGGGAGAAGCTGAACTGTGATGACCCTGAGGGGAGGGGGGGGACACTGCTGGGAGTTCTGAAGTTAGAAAAGCCCTTCAGAGCTGTCCCAAGTTGGAAGAAGGGAATCTTTTAGACCCCCATGATGGTTAGTCCTTGGGTATAGCCAGCCCCCCAGAAAGACTCTCTTTAGCAGTGGCAATGCTAGAAGGGACAGCTGAGGGCATCTACTTGCTGGCCACACTTCTAGAAAATGGGCAAGTCAAGTCCTTCACTCCTGAAGGGCCTCTGGGCAGCGTGTGGGAGGCTCCACGGCTGACCTGCACCCCAGGCTCATCCTTTTCATCCTCTGGCACTGCCCAGGGGCTTGCCAGCAGGTCACCCAGAGCCTTGACCAGCTCTGCACTTCCGTCAGCACCATGCCAGGCACAGAACAGCCTCAGTACAAACTTGCTCAGTGCTGAGTGACTACTGCTCAGAGAAGTCAGCACTGGGTTTGGGGATCCTGATGTACAAACACAAAGCAAGCAAATCACAGTGTCAGCATCCCGGAAACTTTAAGGAAAAATGAAACACAAATCTCTGGGGAAAGGTGGGATTTCCCACTTTTCTCATGGGAAAGGGGAAAGCCATTCCAACCAAGGACACTCTGAGGCTGACCAGAGTAGCTGGAGGAAGGGGAGGAAGGGGAGGAAGGGGAAGGCTTCAGTCAGCTGCTGGCTGAGCTGAGCAAGGCAGAGGACCAAACTAGTCCCAAGGAGGATGGCAGCTCATGAACCAAAAAACAGGGTCCAAGTCAAGGCAGGCTCTGGGTTGGGGTGAATGCTGGGTTAATCTTGGAATCAAGAGGGTTCCTGGACTAAGCAGGCAAGAAGGGGAAAAAAGATGCACGCCTACCTCACCATTAAGAGGGAGATATCCTGGGTTCAATCTCCATGCCTGACACAGAGAAGGACCTTGGAAACAGTGGCTGGGATGAGGGAGAACGGAGAGTCGACTGTGTCTCAGAGACTTGGGTGTTTGGGACCACAGAAAGAACCCCAAAAAGCAGCCTAGGTGCCAAGAAGCATGACAGTCTGGAAGAAGCAGTATTTTGTGAAGCATGGACCGTTCAAGTGACTGTAGTATTCTTTACTATCCAAGCATATTCCTATGCCTGGGAAAATATTTGTTCTTACCTCTGTTATGAAACTTCCTATGCAGAAGTGAGAGCTCCAAGGGATAAAACCAGAATACATAGACCGGTGGGTCAAGATGTGCTTTGACTGAAAGGGTCAATGTGTGATCTCAGTAGAACAAGCCCAAAGCTTGGGTTGACTGCTATGCTCCAAAAAAGGGCTTACTCCAAAGTTAACCTTCCCCAGGGGAGGCAGGCTGGTTTTCAGATCCTGCTAAAGGAGGGTTGGATATGGAGTCTTTGTGTCTTCTGAGATGCTAGGAATTAAGGGTTTAGATTGAGGGAGTTAAATTCATGGAAAAAAAAAAAAAACCTGGTCACATGTATTAGCTCTTGACTAAGTGGAAAAGAGTGATTTCTAGAAACTTCTCCAATCACCTGTTATTACTCTTAGCCAGTCATAGACCATATTTGTGAAATACAAGTTAAAGATAAATCCACAAGGCAAAGGTTCCCACATACAAATTTTCCTAATGTTTAAGCCACTTTAGAACTAGATCCCATAATTGTTTAAGCCATCTTAACTAAAAATTTAACAAATTTTCAAAGTCTCAATATTTATTAAGACTCTGCTATATACTAAGTACTGTGCTACTACTTCCTAGAGATAAGTGGTGAATAAAATCAGATGCAGCTTCTATCTTCACAGAGCTACAGTCTTGCGAGAAGACTTAGTTGTGAGCAATTGATAAAATAATTGCATCTCTCACTGATGCCTGCAGAGAAGGACCATGACACTCAGAGAGCGTAATAGAGTGGGATTTAGCTGAGTCCAAGAGACCAGGGAATATTTTCTTAAAAAATGAGCAGTTTGAGCTGGGCACAGTGGCTAGAGCTTGGAACTGCAGCTCTTTGAGAAGCCGAGGCAGGAGAACCACTTGAGGCCATGATTTTAAGACCAGCCTAGATAATATACCAAGACTCTGTCTCTACACATACACAAAGAAATGTAATGAAATTTTAAATAATAGCACACACCTGTAGTCCCAGCTATGCTAGAGGCTGAGACTAAGGGTAGCTTTAGTGCAGGAGTTATTATTACTGTTGTTGTTATCATCATTATTATTGTGGTTAAGCGGAAGAAGCCAGTGGACAGAAAGGAAGTGAACCTGACATAAAGAAGGTAACAGAGTCCCAAGGTCAGTGGGCCACCCAGGGAGAGAAAGGAGTTGTCACCTCCTGAATTCTCACAGAGCCAGCCAGCCACACTTTATAAGCTTTCTATATCCTTAAACTACCCACCCCCTGACCTTTCCTTTTTAAACCTTCAGCCCCTTTGAGGGGCTTTCTGTTCCCTGCAATCAAACAAGCACAGCATTTGCACAGTACAAAGGGGGCCAACCAGGCAGCACTGCCCTGCCCACCACTGCCAACTGCACCCCCACAGCTTGTCCATGTGTGCTTCTGCCACTGAAATCCATCCCACTTCTGCAGAACTACTCGGAAACCTCTCTGATGGCAGCACCAGCATCATCTGGGCCACATGAACAGTGTGTTGCACTAACTAGGAATTCTGGTGCTGTGGTACATGGGAGGGCAAGAGGGAATCCTCTAAACTTCCACCTTCCCAGGGCAGGTAAGTCATTTCCTCTGTTGGGATCAGGCATCCAGGATTGCTATCGGAATCCAAAATGTGTCTAACGCTGTCTTTGCTGAGTTCTATTCATAGAAAACCTTGGCCTTCCTCCAGGCCCCCGTCACATTGTTCGTGCGGAATGAGGATGTACTCTGCTTTTTCACAATAACAAGAGCATGTTTTCGAGTTATTAAGGGAAAACCTTTTCCCACAGCAGAGTGAGCAAAGTCCCCATCATCATACCCAAGGCGCGTCATTTCAAAAGTCACAGAATGCCCCTTCCTCACAAAGAAATCCCAAAGCCACACATATTCCAACTTCCTTGTCAGTAAACATATCTGAAAAGGTTCACCCCAATGCCCAGCCCTCATCTTCCTCAAGATACAGAGTCAGACTTTCTTACACCTTTTCTCTCCTGGCCTCAAAGCACAGGAAAAATAAGTAAGGGCAGACGAGCCCGGGGAAAAAAACAGAGACTGAGACCGGTGAGAATAGGGCCTTTGCCCATCAAGTACCTAAACTTCATTAAGATGGATCTAAAAATTCACATTTATCGTGAATTGCTGAATTTCCAGATTACAACCTTGATATACCAAGGCCATCTCTGTGACTGACACCAGTACATAAAGAAATACAGGTGCTCCTTGAGTTATGATGGAGCTACTCCCTGATAAACACATTGGAAGTTGAACATGTCAGTAAGTCAAAAATGCCTTTAATACACCTCACCCGCCAAACATCATAGCTTAGCCTAGACTGCTTTACACATGCTCACAATACTTACAGTAGCCTGCAGTTAGGCAAAATCATCTAACACACAGCCTATTTTATAGCAAAGTGTTGGATAGCTCATGTAATTTATTAAATACTTTACTGAAAGTGAAAAACAGCACAGTTATATGGGTACTTGAAGTACAGTTTCTAATAAGTGCACACCACTTTCACACCATTGTAAAGTCCAAAAATCCTAAGCCAAAACATCGTAAACTGGGGGTCATCTGTATATATTGAAATACAACAGTCTCCTTATTAAACATTGTCCCTAGACTATTTCTCTGAAAATGGATTATTAATCTTGCTTGAATAGGAACAAAATAGATAAACATAGTTAATTAATTATTTCTTTGTATTGCCTGGAGAGTAATCATACAAAAAAAGACAGAAGTTGACTAGCCATGGTAGTTTACAACCATAGGTTAAGAGCAGCCCTGCAGTGACCCTGGAAACTCCTCCAGAGGTGTTGTCTCACTTGGGCACAGACTCCTCCCTCTGATCACTGCCTTTACTTGCTACAGGTGACAGAGCAGACGACGAGGCCCCTGTGAGCCTTGCTGCACTCTCAAGCCTCAGTGAGGCTTTTCCTGCTGCTTCTGGGTGTCACTGCCCACGTGCAGACTCAGGGATGGCAGAGCAATGCTGGTAGGGCTTCTAAAGTTGGCCCAAGGTAGCACAGGGCATGGGGCAAGGGCACAGCACATTTCCTAAGAGGGGCAGCTTTTCAAAGTTTTTCATAGGTGTTATATTTTACATTATTGTTGTAAAGACAGTAAAGGAAGGAACATGGGCTGGGTGAACAAAATGTCAATCATGTTCTAACATGTAATTTGACTTAATTTGAGATGTAGAGAAAAGTTTCAAGAATAGAAAGGGACAGGGCACACTGTCCCACACCTGTAATCCCAGAACTTTGGGAGGCCAAGGCAAAAGGCTCTCTTGAGGCTAGGAGGTCAAGACTAGCCTGTGCAACACTGGCAACATAGCAAGACCCCATCTCTGCAAAAAACAAACAAAAAATGGCTGAATGTGGTGGTCCATGCTGAGGCAGGAGGAGCACTTGAGCCCAGGAGTTGGGCACACTCAAAGAGTGACTTCTTCACAGCCCCAACAACCCCAACCCCACAGCGCAGCCTTCACCGCCACACTGGTCCCCTCTATGCCTCTGCTTAATCCACTGAGAAACTTCATCCAATTCCAAGGATACTTAAGGAACACCCTGGTGCTTCTCCCAATAACACAAATGACCTAAGGTGGGCCCCTCCTTCCTAATTCCACAAAACCACACAGTGAGTTTCTTGTCCCCCAAGGCATTCCTTCCTGCCTAAATTTTACTCCTAATTATTATCTTATATACACATGCCACCCCAAAATATGACTGTAGGAGACCAGAGTATGGCCGTTCCAAATGTGCCAATTTGACACAAGAATTATTTTGAACTGGTTATTTTGGGGAATAGTAAACAACAGGAATGGCCCTGAAAAGTTGCTCCTTTATAAGGAAATTTATAAAGGATATCTCCATCTGTAAAGGGGTCTCCCTTTCTGCCCCAGGAAGAGCAGGAACTACTAAGTCACTAGAGACTCTTCACCAACGGAGAAGGCACGGCAGATCTGTACAGCAGCCCCTTGTTGACAGGGCTTTTTCTGGCCGTCTCATCTTAACGGGGGTCTTTCCCCACATCCTTCTAACCTTATTTCAGTAAACAATGGTATTTAAGGCTGAAGTCAACTCTTTGAGATCTGTTCTAGAAATGTGTTCATTTCTCCAAGTTATCTCCCATGTACACACCAAGGATATGTATTATTAAAATTGTTTGTTTTTCTCTTGTGAATCTGTCCTTTGTTACAAGGAGTCCCAGCTAAGGACTATGGAAGGCAGAGAGAGAATTGTTTTTCCTCCCCTACACACATCTTGGTTTTCACCAAAACAGTACCACCCAAATTAATCCACATGGCCTTGGCCTGACAGGATTCTGAATGGCTTTATCTACATCCAAAAATGAAATCCCCCGGCAAAGGAAGAATATTTGTCACACCTGAGTTATCCACTAAGCTGGGCCTGCAAACCTGAGGCTAATATCCCAGAATGAAGCTTCAAGGAGGCTTGGAGCGATAGAGCAGCACCAGAGAGGGACAAAGCAGTCATGGCTCTGTCCCAGAGGCGACACCCGGCAAAAATATCTGTCAGCTCTCCACATGTACCTCCCAAGGTGCAGTTCCAAGGCAGTTGATTCAACAAGAAGGTTTTTCTTTTCCATTTTGTAGAAATGGAAGGACTTGTTTTCTATAATCTACCAACAAATTACAATTTTGTTGAAGCTGATCAAAGTCAGTGTTTTCCCTTTGTTTGACTTACAGTCAAAGAACCTTGAACACGATTCAACTGTGCTCTGATGTGTTTCAGCTTTGTCTGACCCATCTCTACAGTTTCTCATTAAGGCTCTTTAATGATAGGGACCAGTCTTCCTATCTCTTCACTCTTCCATGTGACATGATGCAGAATAAATGCTCCTCCAACAAGACTCCCTAACTCTTAGATAAAAGATTAAACCACCTGTAATTAGCCCACTGGACTCTCTCCTCATTTTTAAAGCTGGATATTGCTTCTGTATCAATGTATTGAAAGTAAATCCATTTTCAAATTCTTCCTGTTTCTATAAGCTAAGAAATGGTTGTGTGAAAATGGTATTCAAACTCAACTCATCTCTGGTCTCAGACGCATGAGTAGCTCTGATGCACTAAATAACTAGAAAGTCAACCACGAGCCTGGATTTCCTAGGTTGTTTTCAAACCAAGAATTTTGCTGCTGCCAAGAGTAGCAGAAGTGCCTGAACTGGCCAACATTCCTTGAATTTCCTTTGAGAGGTTAAAAAAAAAAAAAAAAGGACAGCTTAAAATGCATTATATAAGAAAGAAAGGTATGAACAAGTTAAGGGGAAGCTACAAAGGAAGCGGGCCAAGTCCCAAAATAAAAGGCAGGAATAGAAGACTAAAAATAGCAGGCAGGGAAGTGTGCCACATCTGTAGGGCTCCCTTGCATTCTCCAGAAGCATTGTACCTTTTTTTCCAAGAGCATGCTAATAATTGTTTGGAGATTTAAATAGAACACTATTATTTGTTCTTTAAAAATAGTCACTTCTTTTGTAGAATTGTGAGAGTTTCGAATGATATTAATTGCATTTCACTCATTGCTATTTACCTTTTATGGATATCTTCACGTTTGTTTTTTGTTTTTTTTATTGAATGGTAACTGTGTACGTTAAAGCACTTCTGGGGTACAGTGTGGTGTTTTCACACACAATCCAAAACACTTCCATCAAACTGGTTAACATAGCCTTCATGTCATTTTCTTAGTTATTGTGTTAAAACGTTCATATTCTACTCATAGAAAGATTCACTTGTACCCTTGTAAGATAAACCACAGAAGTGAACCCTCGAATCCCCCTCCCTCCACCCATTCCCCCCTCCTGCTCCCTCCTCCCTCCCCGTATCCTTAGGTTGTTATTAGGTTATAGCTTTCATATAAAAGATTTATCTTTAAGTTTGTTAAGAAGTTAGCTGATTTTCCTCAATCTCTTTATTCATCTTGAAGAGAACATGTAAAATAGTTTACTCTTTGGCAATTAGCGGACGCTCAAAATACAGAGATAAATGAGGCTGGCTTTTAGAATCACACAAATCACCTGTCGTCTGTTATAAAGTTTAGTATAGAGCAGACGCAGTATTAGAATCTACTGGCATACATAAAACATGCACAAAGATTCTTAGGCTATGATTTACACAGAAGATACCAAGGGGCCTCATGGTAGAATAACACACCTGAGATCAATAGCTACTGAGAGGTGCCGTGGAAGTAATCCTGGCTCCTCCTGATTCAAAAACTCTAGGGTCCTTGTCCTGCCACAGTATTTAATGATTATCAAAAATGGTTTTTAATACAGGCCAACTACGTATCATTAGCTCAGAGCCTTCCATACACATCGCTCCCTTTCTCAATCACTTTTGCTTACTTTGGAAGACTTAACGAGTGGCTTTATATTTAAATTCCACACACCCCACAACTAATATAGGTGCTATTCCTTCTGGGTATAGATTGAACACTCATCACTCCATCAGCTATCCGATTGCCACAATTACTTTTTTCCCTTAAGAGAAGTATGTTATGATAAGTTTTAAGAAGATGGGAACCTCATACTGGGAACTGCCTATGGAGAGGTCGGTTCACAATGATGTGTGTATAATCATCACTTCCAAGTTGTTAATTCCTGTTTTTTCTAGACACAACAAAAACAGGAAATATTTACCAACTTCACAGGTGTCAGGAAATACTTTAAAAATCCTGGTGACCCCAACCATCCACTGAAGCAAATAGCCTTTCTGGGCATAGGTGCCAGAAGGTATATTGTAATTCAAAATGTGTTCTTAGGTCCAGACACCTTTATCTATATGCTTTCTTTGCTTTTTGTTTTTTTGTTTTTTTGTTTTTTTTGAGAGTCTCACCATGTTGCCTTCAGTAGAGTGCTGTGGCGTCACAGCTCACAGCAAATTCAAACTCTTAGACTTAAGTGATTCTCTTGCCTCAGGTGCCCACCATAATGCCTGGCTATTTTTTGGTCGTAGTTGTCATTGTTGTTTGGCAGGCCCAGGCTGGATTTGAACCCGCCAGCTCTGGTGTATGTGGCTGGCATCTTAGTTGCTTGAGCTACAGGCCCTGAGCCTATCTATATGCTTTCTAAGGATTCACAAACTTTGTTTCTGTTAGACCAAAGATCTGTTCCAGAAGAGTTACAATGTATGCAAATAGGCTTTATAGCCTTTCTAGCATTTACTAGAAAAGTAGAATTCTCTACACTTACTTGGTTTGCAATTCTGTTTCCTTATCTAACAAAGTGCCAAGATGAAAAACTACAACTCAAAACGACCGAAATATAGTTTCTTAAATCACGATACATGCGGCAAACCACTAATTGGTTTTCATGTTTCAATTTACATTTTCAAAACTGGAAAGAGCTTTATTTTTTCCCAGTTAGGAAACTAACTGCAAAAATTTCAGAAAATAGCTAAAAATACATAAAAATAAGATTGCTCATATGGCACTGTAACTGGCTTTTTTTTTTTTTTTTTTTTGCTTCATATATAGTAGAAATGATTTTAAGCAAATGTCACTTGGTTGTCTCACTGAAATCACCATCCCTGGCCAGTCTCTCTGCAAAACATACAAATATCTACATTCATAGAGTACACTGAAGGATCCAAGCAGGCAGACCTTCATCTGGGATGTATCCGATACCTGCATTACCACCAGCTGAATTAAAAACAAACCAAGAGATCAACCTTCTTAGCTCCCACATATGGCTGAGGACATAGACCATTTGTCTTTCTGTGCCTGTCTCATAATGACCTCCAGTCCCATCCATTTTGCTGTAAGAGAGAAGATGTCATTCTCTCTATAGCTGAATAGTATTCCACTCTGTATATACACCACATTTTCTTTACCTATTCCTCTGTGAATGGATGCTTAGGTTGATTCCTTATCTTGGCTATTGTGAATAGTGTGGCAATATACATGGGGGTGCTGGAATCCCTTAGATACTCTGATTTCCTTTCCTCTGGATAACCACACAGTACAGTAGTGGGACTGTCAGATCATACGGTAGTTCTACTTTTTTGAGAAATATCCATCTGTTCTCCATAGTGGCTATACGAATTTAGATTCCCACAAATAGCTTATAAATCATGGTAAGTGAAATAAGTCAGGCAAGGAATGACAAATATCACATATTCTCACTCACATATGGGAACTAAAAAGGTTGTTCTCGTAGAAGTAGAGGGCAGAATGATAGTTAATTACCAGAGACTGGGAAAAGTTGTGTGTGTGTGTGTGCCCGGGAGGGGGCGGATGGGGGCAGAGGATGGTAAGTTGAAAATGGGTACAGAAATGCAATTAGACACTCAAGTAAATTCTAACATTCAATAGTAGAATAACTACAATTAACAACTGTGTGTTGTGTATTTCAAAATAGCTAGAAGAGAGGACTCAAAATGTCCCCAACACACGCACACACACACACACAAAATGATAAATACTTTAAGTGACAGATGCCCCAAATACCTGACTTGATCATTACACACTCTATGCGTGTAACAAAAATCACATGTACCTCATAAAAATGTACAAATATTATGTATCAATGAAAAATTTTTAAAAATCATACTAAGTCTGCTGCATGTCTCCCCAAAGCTGTTTGTGCCAGCTGTCACTGTTACATAGCTCAGTTAAATACAGTAGAGCCTCTGTAAGTTGACCACTCAAGGGACTGTAACAAACTGGTTAACATAAGGAGGTGGTCAACGTAAGGAACTGGCCTACCGTACTGATAAGTGCATGTGGTGCATGATTGGTCTGTGAAAATTAGGTCAACTTAGGGAGGTGGTCAGTGCAGGGAGATGGTCAACTATGGAGGTTCTACTGATGTAGTGTGTACATCAGTAAACTAGCAATGCAAGAAGAGAATTGTTTCTATGAAAACTAAGGTGAATGCTTTAGAGAAATCTGATAAAGGCATCACTTTAAAAAACAGCTGCTCTCAAATTTTGGGGAGGGAACCCATGAAAATCTAGCAATCCACACTCTGGTTCAGGCAACATAATAGACGTGGTATTATACTCCATCAGCAGCCACACACTACCTGATCTGCAGCCAAAACTACCTACATGGGCTCTCCGTTTTGGAGTGAACATACTCTGCATTATTCACTATATATGCCATCACCTTTTTCAATGTCTACATCATATCCAGTTCTTGCCTATATTGTCATTCTTTAACCAATGTCATATTAACAACCTTCTCAGATTATTTGCATTATAAAAATATTGTGACAATTGTTGTACATAAGTTTTTGTACACTTTAAAAATTATTTCCTTAGAATAAAATCATAAAAGTAGAATTTCTGTACAAATATATACATGTTTAAGCCTTCTTATATATGTGTGTGTGTGTGTGTATTTCTTTTGTTGTTGTTGTTGTTGTTGTTTTTGGAGACAGTCTCAAGCTGTCACCCTGGGTAGAGTGCTGTGGCATCACAGCTTAGAGCAACCTCAAATTAGGTTTAAGTGATTCTCTTGTCTCAACTTCCCAAGTAGCTGGGACTACAGGCACCTGCCATAATGCCCAGGTATTTTTGTTGTTGTTGTTACAGTTGTCATTGTTTTAGCTGGCCTGGGCCAGGTTCAAACCTGCCAGCCTCGGTGTATGTGGCTGGTGCCATAACCACTGAGCTACGGGTGTCACCCTATATGTATATTTTTAAATATGTGGTAGATAAACTAAAAATTTTAGTGTTCTCAGTTTAAAAAACCAAATGGCTAAAGTAGTACAATGATACTTAGTAGAGTTTTCACCACCATGTGGGAGATTTTATCACCACATTTATTTGGTGTTCTATCTGTAAAATAAAAGCTTTAGACTAGAATTCCTTGGGGTACTCTTCTCAACTCCAACTCATATTTCCTTTCACTTTTATATTCTCTAGGGGGCCAGAAAGTGTATAAATGCAAATCCTCACAAAAGTGTATTTTGTAAGCATCATGTCTCTAAAGTCAATATAAGTGGAATTCTATAACCGATTCATGTAAACAAATCAAATCATATTACCACTTCAGAAGGTCTTTACCTTCCTTTCTGTCTAATAATCCTGAGTTTAGAATGGTGTCTTTCTAGTCTTGAGAGAAGCAGAGGAGCAGAAGAAAACCAATAACTCTCCTAGTAACTAGTTTCTCTCTAGTTGCAGACTAACTACCCTTCTCTCTTTCCAGGACAACCTTTTGGAGAAGTGCTCACCTGACATGCAGTTTCCACTGGCTCACTCCCTCCCTTCACTCCCTCCCTTCTCCGTGAACCCCACTCCACTGTGATCCCCTGGGATTGTCTCAGGACTCTTTAGTTCTGTCCCATCTCTCCATGAAATGTGACACCCCTGGTCCCCCATCTTGAATATCTTTTTTTCCGTGAGACCACATTACTTGATTCCCTCCTGAGTCTCTGGTCTTCCTACTTTACTTTTTAGTCCTCTTCTACTTGTCCCTATAAAGCCCCCACAGTTTAGCTTAAAGTTTCATTGACGTTTCTTAACCCTCTCAGCCCCTTAAATAGTTAAGCAACAAATACAAAATTAAGTATACCAACTGGTTGAGGCACATCGCAATGAATGTGGACGTCTTTCATAATGGTGACAACGATTGGCTTTGATCACCCTTTCCTCAGTTTATCTCCTCTCCAGACAAAGCTAAAGTTCCCCATATCAATGATTCTCAGAGTGTGGTCCCTGGAACAGCAGCATCTGTAGCACCTGAGAATTTGTTACAATGGAAAATCCTTGGCCACGCCTCGAACCTATGGAATCAGCACTTTGTGTTTCGGCAAGGCTTTCGGGTGATTTGGATGCCTGATAAAGTCTGAGAACCATTACTCTGTGTCATGCGCCATTCTGAAGCCAGACCTTAGGGAGTAGGATAACTGATGGGGAATCCAAAATAATCAGTTCTCCCTCTAAATATCTGTGTGAGGTTGAAGAACATCTATGGATCCTTAAGGTAAAAGATTAGGGTAAAACAAAGGAAAAAAAATGTAAGATGGAAACAGTAGTTCTTCCTCTCACAGGAAATACTGTCTACCGCTGTGATGTCCCAGTGGCTGAGGGAGAAACTCTCCCTGTCTTTGTTGCTTTCCAGTGGTTCTCAACCTTCCTAATGCCGCAATGGATTTTCATTGTTAAAAAGGGGTTGCGACCCACAGGTTGAGAACCACTGCCCAAACCTGTCTGTCAGATTCACAGGCTGTAAGGGAGGCTGCCAGTTTTTTCAGTCACCTCAGGTCCCAACAGGCAGGGTAGGGACCACTCAGGGACACAGGGAACTGGCAGATAAAAGGAAAGGAAAGGCTGTTTATTTCTTGAGCAATTGCTGCTCTGGTGGAAACAGAATACCTGTCTTTATCCATCTGTTCAGCCTTTTACTCATTCATCCCTCTACCCAACCATCCCTCTAGTCATCCATCCATCCACCCACCCACCCATCCCTCTGCCCTTCATTCTACCTACCTTCACTTATCTATCCATCCACCCATCCACTCATCCATTCATCCCAAAAATATTTACTGTGTGTCAGCTCATTTTCTTTCCAATATCAAATGAATTTGGGCCTCATCAGAGACCATGGACCTAAGGCATTTTCCTTTGCCTTTCTGGTGTTTACCAGAATGGCCAACTGGGGTGAGGAAGAAAACCTCAGAACTTTTATTTCCTATCTCACTCATCCTTCCAAAAATTTCTCACTTGAGTCTATGTTCTATAATGACCACAAAGTGTTAATACCATAGAGTACATATGGTTTAAAATTCTGTGCTCAAAAAAAAATTGCAGTCAAAAAATATGTAATCAGGGGTGTGTAATTCCAAAGATTCGGAGTATAACTGCTACGAAGATTAGAGGGAGAAGACTAGAGAGCAATTCAGATTTGACAGGTACTAGCTTGTGGGGTGAAGAACATGAAGAGATTGCAGTAATATATAGCCGGATAGCTAGAAAATGTGCCACAACTCAAGACTAGATGGATCCACCTTTGTTTGATTTCACTGCCAATGGTCACACAGTTGGTTACTACGAAGCCGGGAATAGAGGCCAGCCCCGCCCAAGACAAGCTCTTGTTGTATCTTCCTCACAACTTCAAAGGAGAATATGGACTGTGACCTGGGGCTTCAAGTAGAGATGGCAGAGCCTCAGGTAACCTCACTGCCTGAGTATGTATCCTGAAATCTCATTGCATACAGGTGAAAGTAAAGATTTTTCAATGCTTTCTGTTTTTATTTAATAAAAACATAAGTTCCTTGCATTAATGTAACTTACCTCATTCATATCCAATTTCTACCATCTTAAGAAAAAAAGATTAATTCAGGTAAACTGGATGATTTCCTTATATTATACAAACATAACTTTTTTTAGAATTTTATCAATTCCACTAAAATGTTGTCATAATTTGCCCATAAGGCTGAGTGAATATGTGCAGTTCTTGGATATGATGCTCTTTAAGTTTCAAAGCTGTAGATTATTCTTTCACAGATACTAAGAAGTTTGTGTTTGGCTATGTTTTCTAAAAAGCAACCACTTTCAAACATGAAAATAAAATCTTGATATTAATTATGAGTTAGAATAGGAATGAGAAACCTAAACTGATGAGACTGATGATAGGTTGACGTTTCTAGATCTGTAAAATCTAGGTCGGCTAACAACTGATCAAGATTTAATTATTCAGAGTCTCCTCATAGAACCTCGAACAGTGTGAAGCAGCATTCAGTAGCTGTTTCATGGCAAAATTTCTGCCTTCAAAGAAGTTAAAATCCAGGAAGAAAAAATAAAACAAAGAACAAATATGCCCTAAGTTGAGCATCTCAATATCATGTGAAAGAACTGTCCATGTAGTGATGTAGAAATGGTCACTTCAAGCCTTGGCTCTGTCTACAACAACTTACAACACCAACAGAAGTGTTTATCTTTTGGTGTTGTTCTGCCTCTGCAGAATGAATTAATATGTAGGGATGCACCATTAATATGGCAGGAAGTGTTGGCTCACAACTGTAATCCTAGCTGTCTGAGAGGCCTAGGCCGGTGAATTGCTTGAGCTCAAGAGTTCAAGACTAGCCTGAGCAGAGTGAAATCTCTGTCACTACTAAAAGCAGGAAAAATAGTCAGTAGTTGTGGTAGGCATCTATAGTCCCAGCTACTGGGGAGGTTGAGGCAAGAGATTCTCTTGAGCCCAAGATGACACTCTACCCAGGGTGACAGAGTGAGACTGTCTCAAAAAAAAAAAAAGAAAAGAAGCAGAAGAAGCTCTATAGAATGATTAGACTGAAAATGTGAGATAAATATTCTGGACCCCCATTTGGACAGAGAAGCTCATCTGTAGCAGAAAATTCAGCTGAAGAACATATCATTTAATAGAGAGAGTTCTTGTTTATTGATGAATCATTAAAATAACTTTTTTGTTTTGTTTTGTTTTTTTGCCCGAGGTTGGGTTTGAACCCGCCACCTCTGGTATCTGGGGCTGGTGCCCTACTCCTTGAGCCACAGGCACCACCCTAAAATAACTTTTAACAATTTAACAAAATCATAAATCAACATAGAGCAGCTGTGTTTTGTTCGTTTTTTATTGAACAATAATAAACTTGTCCATTTAAAATAAAACCCAACAGCTTATTTCGCTTACATTCAAAGACCTTCCCACACACATTCACAACTCTGTTGGCAAACCCCACGAATAAAATGTAGGTAAAGAATGAAACAATCCTTAAATAAGTTCCTTACTCCAAATAAAATATTTCTCTAAATATTTCCTAATAGCATCTAATACAATAGTCCTGTTTGTGCCAAGATTCCCCCCAGTTGCTTGAGCTCAAGAGTGTATTGGGGCTCCTAGTTCCACGTATTAACCAAGTTTAAAAGAAAAAAATATGAACATTAACTGTATTTTAAAGTTGACATGTTTCCTGCTGAAAATTGATTCTTCTCTTCCAAACTTCCTAGAAAATTATTTCATACATTAAATTTAAAATTAATTTAAGTCATAGCATTCACTTTTAAATAAATTCCTCTGTTGCTCACTTTTTGACATTTTATACATCCAGAGTAAATACACTTTTGTAGGTTTCTCTTGTGCTTATTACTGTTAATATTATTATAGTTATTGGTAATAAATTTGCCATGCCTCAGATGTATGAAAATCTCATAGAGTCAAAACCTTTAACCATTTTAAACAAACGGTAGTAGGTTCATTTCCTCAATAGGATGATAAATACGGGTTTGGAGGAGGACTTGTACTAACATTTGTTTATAAAAATATATAATATTTACCTTCACACCTATACAACCCCCCCCCCCCGCCCCCAGTGGGCAAAACACGTCCTAGCTCTGTGTCTAAGTGGCATTCTTTAAAACTATTTATGGAAGTGTATGTTTGCCCTCTGTCCCAGACCATCCTTCTGATGCAGGTAACCTGGGAACTACATCAGCAGCCCCTTGAAATCGACCTCAATTCAGGACTGTTACTCAAACTCCCACATGCTTCGAACAGCTCACTTCCCTCAGGGGTTTTCTGGTTGTTTTGTTTGGACTTTTCCAAAAGCAACAAAACAAAACAACCACAATTAAATTCTACTGATCTACTGACGTTACCACAAGGAAGAACTAAATATCATACTCCCCATCCCACCCCATCCCCACCTTCTCCTGCTTTGAATACCTCCTCCACCGGCTATCCCAACATTAAAGTATGTCCCAGACCCCGTGGGCCCACTGTGGGCTTCATTTTTAATTAGCTTTCCCTTTGGCTGAACTGTCTCCACGTAAGATCATCTAAATGGCATTTTCAGTTCTTCAGTGTTACTATACACACATTTAGCAAATCTATATGCATACAAATATTTAACAAATATCTAAAAGTGTTCAGTCATACGCACTTCATGGATTGTAAGTAGCTACTTTTTATTTTCCCGGATCACCATGAATCACACTTAGTCTCCAAAAGTTACAAAGTCCATATGCGATGACAGTTTCTAAAATGTTGGCTGCGTGTTGAACAATCACTAAAATAGAGCTGTCTCTTGGAAATCGCACCCAGGATCAGCGTGGATTTAACCATCTCTGGAGGGGAGACCTGGCGGCATTCTCTTTCACAAGTTCCTCTCTCACAGCATTGCCATCTCCAGAAGCCATGTCATGCTCTGAAATGAGAAAGAACACAAGTCATGTCCAAATGTTCATAACCCAAAGATCGAGCACAGTTTTGTTTCATTTTACACGGAGTTTACTATAAAATCTTTAATAGATTCAAGATTCTATGCTAACTATTTTCACTGCTCTCTATCAATTAGCACCTCCATCTACGATAGCACCCCCTGAATTATTTCTCTTCAGAAACCTGTCATCACCAAACATCATCTTCTACATGCACTTGTCCCTTTTTTTCCGTATTATCTCACTCCACTACCAAAATTCCAGTGGGGACTTAATTTTGTTCGCTGCCATAGTGCTAGCACTTACAAGAGTGCCTGGCACATAGTAGGCACTTACTAAATACTGTGGAATGACAGTATTCTAAATGCTATAAGAATAGGTCTGTAAGTAAGATTTTTATACAAACTGATGTGGAGAAGAGATTAATTTTTGCTGGCACTCCAGAAGGCAGATGGCAAACCAAAGGGTAGAACTTTGATCATTCTCATCTACAAACAAGAAGAGTTTGTAACATTTAGAACTTTGTAAAGTGAGATTTTCCCCCTCTGAGGTAGTACGGTGAGCTTCCTTGGCAGTGCACATCGGAAATAAAATGCCGTGAGAAGATGAGTATGGCCTGGCAGACAAACACGTGTAAATCTGTGGAACATTCTAGATCTTACTCCCCCCCACCCCAACAATCCTTCAAAAAAAAGCTATTTGTGAATTCTCAACTTGGAAATCTCACTAATAAAGAACAAAGGAACAGCAGCACAAAAAGAACAAGATGTTGACCCATGAGGACAGGAGGCACCCTGGCTGAGAGTACTGCAGCCAGCAGGTGGAAAGGCAGAGAAGGCAGCTCCGTGCAGTGAGGGTGTGAAGGAGACCCCTGAGGTCTCCGGCCTCCAGCCCTTTAACCTGCTATAAACTCATGCCCGTGACCCTGGGTGTCTCATGTAACAATGCACACTGAGCTGGAGTCCTGGGCAGCCTTTCCAAAAAGTCCTTAGGATATTCTGCTCTCCAGCCTGAACCTAAGGTTTACCAAGATCACACTAATTATCATCTTGGGCTACACCATTAGCTGATGAAAAGAAATAGCCTAGCTCAGAAAAGGGAGAAAACCAACTGCTTTTCCCAAAAATTTCTGATAAGAATCTCAACACATAATTCTGATATGGAAATATTTTTGTGTAACCTATAACATCATGTCCTCCCCATAACACATCTGTTTCCAAGGCATCTATATAGTAGTCAAGAAGTCTGCAGAAGAGCTCTCTCAGCCTCCCCAGACACTCCGTCCCAAACATCAACAGAGACTCACAGCAGATTCAATTCTCCCTTGGTGGGAAAGCTTTCAGTACAAACTTAAATGAGTGAAGAAGGATGCAAAAGCTGTTCTTTCACAGTTCTCTTTAGGCTGTGGTTTTAAGAAGGCAAAATAAAACAGAAGAAACCGCAAGTGTTTGAGGGAGCCTCACTGTACGGAGACAATAGCTCTCGACCCTGTGCTGAAACCACTCTAATCATCTGAAAAATGTCTATGTCTCAGAAATCAGATTCGTGGCTGCTAGGGGATGGGGGTAACTGCGAGGGATATTGGGGTTTTATTTGGGGCTGCTGAAAATATTCTGAAACTAGATAGAGGTGGTGGTAATACAACATAGTGAACGTACTAAATGCCATAGACTTGTTCACCTTAAAATGGCTAATTTTATGTTATGTGAATTTCACTTCGATAGAGAAAATTAGGTCTTAAGATCTAATTTTTGCTTTAAAAGAAAATAAGGAGAAGTCATAGTATGTAAAACGGTAATAATGTCTCAATTTTAAGGTCAAATATTCACAAAGATAGTCACTTTGGGGCCCAGCCATACTTACAGCTAACAATTCACGTTAAAGCACCGTGTTTCTCCCTCATTTTAAGGCACTTAGTTGCACCTACATGCAAGAAGGAGGTAAAGCTGAAAAAATTAACACGTTTGCCAAGTAGTTCACATCTGAATTAATGTGAAGTACAAAGGACCAGAAATAGAAACTAAATAAAATGGATTTGGATTCTTCACCATTTATATCAGGTGTGGGGAATGTAGGGTTCGTTGATACTAATAGCTGTGGCCCCATGTTGAATTTTCATTTATCTTTTTAATTTTTCATTTAATTTTTAATTGACAATACTGATATAAATTTGTGGCACAATGTGATGTCTTGATACATGTTTCTACTGTGGTAGGAGTAAACTACACTAACCCATCCGTCACATCACGTACTTACATTTTCATGATAAGAACATTTAAAATTTACTCTTTTAGCAATTTTGAACTGTATAATAAATGTTGTCATGGATTATCATCACCGTCCTGTGCAATGGAGATACAAGCCTTAGTGATACATTTTGTTTTAAATGAGATACTTTCAACTGAATGGCAGTGTATTATATCGGTCATTTATTCAACGAGACAACCAACTATGCGCACAGCACCACCTGATAGGGTTGTGCATTCTTCACATTCTAACAACCTGTGTAAAAAATACCCACGGACCGCCAAGGAGCATGTGAGTATTACTACAATTCCATTCATTTCCCAAAAGTCAGTCACAGATACTATTTCTTATCCTCTCCAAAATCCAGAAAAACAGATGTTTGAAATTGTTCCATTTAAATGCTTACATTGGGTTAAAAAAGAAAGCAAGAAACATCCTCTATTTTCTGTCTTGGCTCTTAAAGCTTATCTAATAAATTCCTCACAGTACTTCTCTATGTGAAATTGGGAGAGAAATAGTTTTGTCTGGCAAATATATAAAACAGATCACTAAAGAATTTAAAGAATTTTGTATATCTCAGGTATTTTTATTACAGATTTTGTAGCCCATCGTATTTACTGTCTCTATACACTAAGGAAGCTTTCTGAGAAATTATAGACAATTCTCAAAACTATTAATGGGATTTTTTTTAGAAAACAGCAACAGAATCAAACTCAGCTACCACCCACCTTGCCCGTGAGTAAGATAAAGGAAAAAAAGATCCAGTCCAATCACCATCTTATCCTACTGATTGGTATTTTTTAAGTCATTCAAACTGAAAAGGAGACGATTATTTCGATGTTTATACTAGAATCAAGTCTTACCTGTGTGAGAGACAAATCTCCTGTTGGAAGACTTGGGTACTGAATATTGGAAGAAAGGGAATTTCAGACATTTCCCCGTGCCCCTGTCACAGATGCCCGACTGGCAGTTGCAGGTCTCTCTACATTCCATCCCAAAGGTGCCGTAGGGGCAGTCTGAGGACAAAGAAAGGGTTTCGAGAGGGAGTTGTCAGTGAGCACACGCCCCTCCCCCCAACAGCCCCTCTCAAACCAACCTCATGAATCTAGACTGTAAAACGAAACCCAATCCTCAGAAACCCAGGCTCTGCAAGTTGACACTTTGAGTAGTAAATATGAAATCACACATGAAGACCAGGTAACGGATGCCTGGGGGTTAGCGGCAGGATGTAAAGTTTAGAGGAAGACGGCTACACGTAGCCGGTCTCCTTGGACCAGTCTTCGTTCTGCTAAATTCCTGCTTAGAAACTGACAGGTCCTCACAGGTCACCTCCACGGCAGCTTGGTAACGGTGGGATATTGGAAGGACATACTACGTATGTCTGCATCAGCTCCTCAAAGAGGTTAAAAGGTGTGATCTATGTTTAAGCCCACTGTATTCACAGATAATTTACTGTTTTAAATGTACAGGAAAAGGCTTCAAACTAGCCAGAGCTAAGAGAGCTGTTATCTCAGCTCACCAGGAAGTGATCAATCCTCAATCTGCCCCCAACTCTTATCAAGTTCCTTTTCTGCCAAAACAGCAGGACAACTTACCTTACTAACCCCCTCAGTTGTTCAGAGGGTTCACTAGGAAAATCCTCTACAAAGCTAAGATATAAAATGCAAATGAACAAGAAAACCGAGGGTTTATATGCCCGAGTTTCTATACCTACCAAGAACTAGAAGTTTTAGAGCTTCAGTGTTTTACATTTAGGCGAAAAGACACTAACTATATTGAGATCAGAGGACAAAATCATCTATTTAAAATGCATTGCTTTTACAACATAAACAGTATCTCAAAATAGATTAACCAGTCTTTAAAAGCAAACTGCATAGACATAGAATATTTATTCTCTTGGCATGAAAAGGTCCTTGTAAATGTACAATCACATATGAGTAAAGAAACAAGCTGCAAGGCGTCTGAGTCTTCACCATTCTAATATTACACTGAATGATTAAGTAAGTCATCAATAAAATGAATTTCTAAACAAGACTTAAGATTTTTCTTTTCGGTGTTCTCTAACACTATTCTCTCTGCTGGGAAGAAGAGTCCACAAAAGGACCCTTTAAAAGCCTCTAGAAGAAAATCTCTCAGGATTGGGATTTGACTGTGTCTGCAGTGATCCTGAAAACTCAAACTTGAGCTAAATTCCCAGGGGTCCTTCTCTTATATCCCCGGAGGTACTAAATCATGCTGGGTACAGAGCAAGTGTTCATTAAATGTGTGTTGGCTGGCTGATTATTGTCTGTGAAACACAATGACCAACATTTGAATATTTAAGAAAACATCTGGATATGCAGCTGGAGTATACAGTTTTCATGAGACTGAAAAAGCTAAAGGAGCAAGTTTGATTGTAGCAAAACATTATATCTCTGTGGAGAGTTCCTAAGGCTCACACAGTCTCATCAGAGAGGAAAATGGTTGAAACTAGACTCATCAGCACTCTGAAGGATGCTGAACAGAGCAATCTGAAATGTCTTTTAGAAAATATATCTCAGTCATAGGCACCTTGATCATGCAGCATGCTACCAGAGCGCTGAGGACTCCAGATGCCTCCCAGTTTCTTTGACCACATGTAATTACACAACTACAGTCACATTTACAAAAGCATTTTTATGCCAAGAGAAAAAGCAACCCACTGCATACACTTGCCATATTATGACTGTGCTAACCACTTCCTCCTCAATTTCTTTATTTTCTATTGATTCCCAATTTCTTTATGTGAAGTGCTATTTTCTTGATGGATGAGCCATATGATTTATAAAAAATACAAATCCGATTCAGTCGAAAGAAATATATGTATATATGTTCACCAAAGAAAATGTTTCCTCAATATCCTATCCCTTATTTGGTTATAAACAGAAACTAAGCAAGAAATCAAATTCTCCTATTACTTCAAGAATTTATTTTCTAACCTTTTGTATATTTGCTGATTAAAAGATGATTAATATATACAGTATTTGTCTAAAAGGTAGGAGAATTGATGAGATTAGCTCAATAATGGGCAACTATCATTCCCTGTTAATACATAAAACATAAGAATTATTTAGAAATTTCCCAGTTCATTTTATGATTATTTTGAAGGCTTCTTTGTATTATGAAATTGATGAATGGCATAATATTATGTGTTGCATCTTAATGTTAGCTGTTAATGATGAGATCGTGAGATATCTCTATCTAGAATATTTTAAAATCGCCATTCTTTTGATTCAAAACACTATTAAAGTGTTAACCATTATAAAATACAGTACAAAGTTTAAGATAAAGTCTACTAATATTTAACTATATTATTTAGCTATATCAACTTGATGAAGTTTTTCTTCTGTAAGATGGCCAACCTCATTCTTTACAGACTCCCAATTTATATTTTTCTTTACTGTTAATTTTACTTATCTTACACCAGCTGCTATTTTTCTAAATGACCAAAACCTTTATAAAGCTAAAGCCAGATGAGGCTTGTTTTATACTTCAAGAGACCCTCTTTTAAGAACGTGAACTGTTTTGGTAGATGACTTAAGCCCACACTATTCCATAAAGTCCATTAGTGTCCATCAGAAATAATTGACCTTGAGAAAAGCCCTCTGTCCTTGGACCCTTTCAAGATCAAAGAATCACTAAATCCAGGGTCTAAAAACTATTCCAAGAGGTTATCTAGCGGAGACCTCTGTAATCACTGCCTTGCAGAGGAGAGAGCACCTAACCCACCCACGATGGATTATTTGTCAAGTGAAGTTTCTAAAGTTTTCCAGAAAAGTGGTAAAACAATTTTCCACTGCAACTTTCTTTCTGATCTGTCCTAAACTTAATGACTGAGATGCTGCTTTTCTCTCTGTGCCTTTCTGCACTGGTCCCAGTTGCCCTTCTCTGTATACCTAGGACACCACCTGTCGGGGGCCTTGTCAAGGACCCACCTGCCCTTTCCCTCTGGGCCTTGAGCAGCAAAGCCACCTCACCTCCTAAGCTGCCTGACAGCTCTCAGCGTCTCCTGGGAGGGGAGAAACGAGAAGTCGCTCTTTACCTTTGCAGATACCAAATTCGTCACCAAAATCATCCTCCTCGCTGTAAAACTGACACCTGAGCCCCGGGCCACACTTGACGCCATCCATGCCTGAGACCGTGCGGTAGCAGGTTTCTCCCAGCCCCGCAGCGCACACCCGGCAGCAGCCGCAGTCGTCCAGCACTGTCCTCTTGCAACGCAAGCTGCTTTTGCACTCATTGCGGTCACAGTGTTCAGGGCAGTCCACCGCATACTTGGTGCTCCCGGCCGCCGCCAGGTGCGCAGGGACGAGCAGCGTGGTCAGCAGCAAGAGGCCCCTCATGTTCCCCAGCTGGCCTGGGCTCGGCTCCCACGTCGTGGTCTCTGCTGGCGGGGAGCAGCCGTCCAAACTGGTAGCTGAGCCTCTGCCTACACGTTTATGAGTTTTATACACTGGGTTGCCTGCATGCTTCCCCGTCATCAATTTCCTCAACCCAGCAGCAGCGCTGTCCTCCTGCCAGGCTCTCTTGTTTTAGTTTATGAAATCCAGGATGAAGGCTGGATTAACATGCTGCTGCCATCCAGGAATTGAAAGGCCCAAGCTGATGTCATCTGTTATGTTTAGATGGTTGTTTTGCATGAGGACTGAAAAACTCACTCACATCCGTCTCAGGGGCTCAAGGACGTCTGTGAAGGAGGAATAAAGAAGGTCGCACAGCCTCCTCCTCAGGAATTGTTCTAACACCGGTGTGTCACTTGGGGTGCAGCTTTGTCTCAGAGCCTGTGTAGTCAGGAAGAAAATGATATCGACATGAATCACCAGGACCCAAGAAATGTCTTCAAAAAAAATAATAAACATTCGGTATTTCCCCTCAACAAATAGCTATGATCTCACTTAGAAGAATAAAGGGCTATATTGTCCCTTTTCAATACTTAGAAGAAAGAAAATATTTTGATAGGGAATTTTTTTAAGACTCTCTCTTCCTTCCTCTCACCCCTCTCCTCAAAGGTTATTTCTAGAGAAATTCACATCTCATATGTCTGAATCTATTGTGATGTAGCTGTGTTTCTAGTAAGATGTGGAATTGCCTCAGAATTTCTTTTAAAATCAATACAAAAAAGGCACAAAAGAGGTAAAAGCCTTCTGGCACTGTTTCTGGGTTACTCGATTCTGGAAAAACGTATCAGTTGGACTTCTCCTGACCCAAAACTCCCTGGGGAGAGGCTCATCCATCACTGATGCTGCTTGTCAATGATCAAGTCCCCTCCGAGCCTTTCCCCTCACCTCCTGGCATCTCTCAGAGACCTTGCTCAGTACCGCCAGACAAGGCAGCCAGCCCAAGGAAACAAAGGAGCCATCAGGGAAATCAGAACGCAGCCCCAGAGAGGCAAGTCACAGGGAAGAGCAAACACCACCCATCAGGAAACAAGGTCTTCAGGCTGTGGAGGGTCACAGGACCTAGGTCCCACGGGGTAAGAAGAGTAGTCCTCTTAAAATGGGCCAATGCCTCATTAAATGAAGTTTGTGGGATAGAGAGAGCAAGGTGAAAGATGGGGGGGGGGGGTTCTTACCCCAACCACATGTCAGATTTCAAGCCCCCCAATTCACTTGTCAAAATAGATATAAACTCACTGCCATTTAGTAAATGAAAAACCCAGGGCAACTCTTGGTCTGCCGCAAACTGGCTATGAGAAATCCACAGGACTTCTCTCTGCCTCAGCTTCCACTTTCGAGGATGATGGTAGGTTAGTTGGCCCCTGAACCGCCTGTGCTCTCTAGAAGATGAGACCTAGAAGCCATTGAATATGAATCAATGATTGGCCTTTGCAAGTGCAATTCAAAGGCAGTGGAGGAAGCAAGAGTGTTAGCTTCCAAGTTTCCCAAATTTTTCATGACAATCCAATTTGACATACTCTATCTTAATCTCTCCAGAAGCAACCACATGTTTTTAGCTAGTGGCTACTCTGATATGTTATTTTCAATAGTGGATAACATCCCTTAAGTAAATAGCTTAAACATTTTACATGTACTAACTCATTTGCTTCTCACCACGATATTGCAAAGTTGCTACTACTATCATGTTCATTTTTTGAAAGAGGAAACCGAGTCAGGAAGAGGTTAAATAATTTGCTCAAGGTCCCCTTAACAATGTTAAGATGGACTTGAGTCTTGTTAGCCTAATGTTGGAATCACACATGCTATTGCTTACTAAAACACGATTACGCTTTCATGGCCAATAGTTCCAATGACCTAGTTCACAATTTAGGCTGACCTTAGGAAATATTTCTTGTTAAAACTTTGCTGGAGACCACTCTCTGAGGAGAGAGTGGTTAGTTAACCTTTATAGCTTTATAGAGATCTCACCATGTGCTAGACATCGCACTAAGCCCTCTATATAGATGATCGCTTTAACTGTCAAAACAAATTAACAATGACCATAAAGGGTTAGAAAATTAGAGGATGAGGAACCAAGTAGTCAACTATAATCTGCTGGAAAAAAAAAAAAAACCAAGGTGAAGGCAAAGCTGTGGATGTAAATGCAGGTCCACTTTGCATTGAGGTCTAACCTTGTGCTGAGGTCTAACCTTGAGCCGAGGTCTAACCTTGTGCCGCCCGTGCATCAGTTGTCAAATAAAAGAGTGAGAAAGAACAAGAGGAATTGCAAAAGCTTTTCATAACTCCAAAAATTTAAGTTCAAGCTACAGTGGGTCAAACCATACCATCTCTGGATCTAAAGGATGTAACATGTGATTTTCTACTGTTGGAGCAGAGAAGCTATAAAACCAAATAGCTATTCAACCCAGTATATCCTGTACATTTAAAATTCCATTGTGACTTTTTTTTTAGACAAAGTCTCACTATGTCACCCTTGGTAGAGTCCTGTGGCGTCACAGCTCACAGCAACCTCAAACTCTTGGGCTTAAGCTCTCTTGCCTCAGCCCCCAAGTACCCAGGACTACAGGCACCCACCACAATGTCGGGCTATTTTTTTGTTGCAGTTGTTTAGCTGGCCCAGGCCAAGTTTGAACCCGTCACCCTCCTGGTGCCGTAACCACTGTGCTCCAGGAGTTGAGCCCATTGTGACTTTTTTTAGTTGGTATTATACCAACCAGGAAAATAAGCCTTGGTAATGTGCATTGATATTTTGTGTTTTATTTTGCACATTGTAACTAAGAATTTTTTTTTTTCTGGCTAGACAAAAGTGATGGAGGGGAAAGGCTCTAGACAGGTTCAAAACCCTCTGGAGATGGTTTGTGGTCAAGCCCAATTGTACCATGCTTACTGTGCCTTCCTAACAAACCATCTCTACCAGTCAAGTTTGATTTAAACTGAATTACAAAGGCAGACTTGAAGGCCAAAATTTCCAAGGAGCAAGTAGACATATACAGGCAGATTTTAGGTGTACAAAACCTGCTTTTTAGATTAGTTTTAGTTTCAAATTTTTAGTACATTCTGAAGGTCATCCTGCTTTGACACCAGCTGATGGCAATTTCATATGGCCTCCTGCAAAGTCTAGGGCCTAGAGGCTTTAGGCCATAGAAGGAGCTTAACACTTAATAAACACATAAATGTAACCACCTGTTCCCAGAATCATTTTCAGAGAGTAGGAAGTTAAATGAGCATTAATGTGTTTCCTTTCTTTCTCTTTCTACCAGAAGAAGAAAAGTGAGGTTGAGGTTCTGGGGCAAGCTGGGTGGATTTGCAGAATATAAATGTTTCTTTGTGAAAATAAGGTAGAGGTTTACAGAACCAGCAGAAGCCTCTGAAGATCGGATGAAGCTTGAACAAAGACTGTAGTGCCATCATGCCAGCTCCTGCAGCTACCCAACATTGTCCTCTTGACCTCTTAGCCTTGGGTTTGGCAGTACCACATGCACTCTGGGAAGTTCATGGGAGCTCCTCGTGGTCAGTGGAACCTGGCTGAATACTTCTGCCAAACTGGCTGAGATTCATGGCAGTCCCGAGTAAGCTGTCATAGCCCAGAGCCTCCCGCCCTTGGCTTGCCACTACAAACAGCTCTGCTGCTACCAAACTATGTGTTCTTAGGCAAGTCATGCGCTACATACCTTAGCCTTTCCTTCTCCTCTCTACCTCAGCACTAAGTTAAAAGGACCAAACAGGGCAAGAGAAGTAAAAGCACCATGATTATTATCAAGAGTCTAATTTTTGAAGATTTGTTTTATTCTTAAAAAATGATCTTAAGTCTTAAAGTATTTTCCCAAAAGAAATATTTCTCCAATTCTCTAAGTTTCAATTTTTTTTTATTAAATCATAGCTGTATACATTAATGCAATCATGGGGTACAGTGTGGTGTTTTCATATACAGTTTGAAATATTTTCATCAAACTGGTTATAGCCTTCATGTCATTTTCTTAGTTATTGTGTTAAGACATTTATATTCTACTTTTAGAGTCACTTGTACCCTTGTAAGATAAACCATAGAGGTGATCCCACCAATCACCCTCCCTCCACCCATCCATCCCCCTTCCCTACCCTCTCCCCCATATTCTTAGACTATAATTAGGTTATAGCTTTCATATGAAATTAGTTTCATAATAGGAATGAGTACACTGGATATTTTTTCTTCCATTCTTGAGATACTTGCTAAGAAGAACATTTTCCAGCTCCATCCATGTAAACATGAAGGAGTAAAGTCTCCATCT
The DNA here is from genome assembly GCF_000181295.1 of Otolemur garnettii. Lineage (NCBI taxonomy): Eukaryota > Metazoa > Chordata > Mammalia > Primates > Galagidae > Otolemur > Otolemur garnettii. Next base: position 42,198,853 of record NW_003852400.1, on the reverse strand, counting down.
TTCTTTAGGGCTGCATAATATTCCATGGTGTACATATATCACAATTTATTGATCCATTTGTGGGTCGATGGGCACTTGGGCTTCTTCCATGACCTAGCAATTATGAATTGGGCTGCAGTAAACATTCTGATACAAATGTCTTTGTTGTAATTTGATTTTTGGTCTTCTGGATATATACCTAATAAAGGAATTGCAAGATCAAATGGCAGGTCTATTTTTAGTTCTCTAAGTGTTCTCCAGACATCTTTCCAAAAGGAACATATTAGTTTGCATTCCCACCAGCAATGTAGAAGTGTTCCCTTTTCTCCACATCCACACCAACATCTCTGGTTTGGGGATTTTGTGATATGGGCTAATCTTACTGGAGTTAGGTGATATCTCAAAGTAGTTTTGATTTGCATTTCTCTGATGATTAAGGATGGTGAACATTTTTTCATATATCTGTAGGCCATGTGCCTATCTTCTTTAGAGAAATTTCCTTGAATTTTTAATGAAGACAGTTTTACCAAGAAAGTGGGATTCAATGTGCTGATATATGATTTACAGGACATTTTCAAAAACTTCGTCTGTTTTACAAAAGTAAAGTGAAGTACACCTATATTAATTCAAGTTTCTGGGGAATGCTCTGACTTGACTTAATGAGTAGTCAACAGTGTAGGCAGCTGGGTGCCATGGTAAACAGCCCTGCAGGAAACATCAGTATGAGAGTATGAGAGTAAGGGTGAGAACATAAGGATAGGACACATGGAGTGTCTGCTACAAACTTAGCCCAGAATCTCTGGGCACCCGTCAGAGAACTTGGCCACCATATTTGGACCTTTGATTCAAAGAGAGTCTCTAAGGAAGCAACCACAGGGTCAGGTTCAACTTCAGATTCACATTGCTAAGAATGTTTTAGAGCCAGGAGGTCCAAGATTGGTAACATTTGAAGAGCTTTCACTTTCCAGATGCTGCCTTCTTCTCTTTGCCCCCAATTCTAGCAGGTTCTAATATGAGGACTCAAGGCAAACTTTCCTAAAAGCTAGTTCTTCCTCAAATCAGCATTCTGGATCTCTGACTCTATCTGCAAGAGATTCTATTCACACAGTATCTTTCTGCCTCCACATATGAACCCACTTCTGGATGCACCATCCACTACCCTGCCTGACACAAGAAATAATATGGTAGCAAAAGTAGTTCTCAACTTGGACCAAGAAGACCTGAGTCCCAGTTTTATAGTCAGTCATGGGTAAGGCACCAACCAGCCTTTCTGATTAATAAGAACTAATTTATTTCAGTAAAGTACAAGGTTGGACAAGTAAGTTGCAAAATTCATCCTATAAAAAGTGTTTTGAAGGGTGAACTTGGCACTGGCATTGGTACATAGCTTCCCAAGGGGAGAACTTCAAAGGTGACTATAGTGATATTCAGCAATGAGGGATATAGCACTTTTTCCAGGATGATTTTGTGAACTTGACTGACCTCACATAAAGAAGAGAAATGCCTTTCCTTTCTCATAGAGATTTTGGGGCAATCAAAGAAAATATGGCTGTAAAAATACCATGTCAACTAAATTGCCATACTGGTATGCAATATTATTACTTACTCTATAAGACAAATTATGCCATGAAAAGGAAATAAGCCAGTGGCAAGCTATCTCAGATCTTACCCATTCCTTAATTCCTCCATTTCTTTCACAATTCCAGTTTTTCAATCACTTAATTCACAGAAAACCACTATGGTCAAATCTCAACATTCTTCCTTGGGAAGACTCCACCACCTCTCCTACAAGTCTGCCTCACCCTATCTCAGTGAGGAATGACTGAACAGTTCACTGACTTCTCTGGTAGGCTAAAAAAAAATTTAGAACATCATAAGGGCAGGAGTTGTAGCTCAGGCCTATTATCCCAGCACTTTGAGAGAATCAAGACCAAACTGGGCAACATAGAAAGACCCTATCTCTACAAAAATAAAATAAGCCAGCCATGGTGATCCACACCTGTAGTCTCAGCTACTTTGGAGGCTGAAGCTAGAGGATGGCTTGAGCTAAGGAATTTGAGGCCACAGTGAGCTATGATAGCACCACTGTACTCCAGTCTGGGTGACAGAATGAGACTCTGTCTCAAAAAAAAAAAAAAAAAAAAAAAAATCTGTTTCCTAAATAACTAAAGAATTAGCTTAGGCATTAAAAGTCATTTAGACATTCAAGCTGTCTGAGGCAAGAGAACACAGATTTTAAAGGTCACATTAGAAGTTATTGCTAAGATATTTGGAATATTCCCTAGGAATTTTGGAAAGACTGGGATTTCTGATTAACACGAGAATCATAGGAAATGATTCTGCTACTTTGCTTCTCTAATAACATACCATTTCCTTTGCCTGACCTTAAACTGACTCCTTTTTATAATATAATAAATTATTAATCAAGACCACCCTCGCCAGACTCATCATTTGTCCAGGGATGCCGGGCCTTAGACTTTTAGATGACATGCATGCTGAATAAGTGATTGAATTTTTTTAAAAAGGTAAAGGAAACCACTAGATGAATACAAACAGAAAGCATAACTTCCAAGCCCTTTTCTAGGACTTTTTAAGAAATTAACAATGTTGGATTCACTCTCTAATTTGATGTCAAAATATCTTGGATTCTTTCTTACTTGAATGTTCCCAATGAAAGGCCATACTGTGACCTTCCTTACAAAAAAAAAAAACTGAGCCTTTGCTTTCTTTTGGCTGCTATGGACTTCACGATGTCGCTGACAACTTAGCACACACCAAACTGTGGGTGCCTTTGACACCTTCCATGCAGTTTGCCTCAAAACTATTCCCCAGACCCCTACCTCGGATGCCCTGGGGAACTTGTTGGAATGCCACAGCCAGAGGGTCCAATCTGATTGGTTCAGCAGTGAGCCTGGAAATTAACATTTGTAATGTTAATTGAAAAAACAATCCACAAATAAACCAGTTGATTGTGACAGACTCAAAAATTTGAGAAATTTCTAAACTAATGGTGTCTCCCAGTCACATCTGTTCATGCTGTTAGCAGAATTGGTACTTAATCATTATTCTGAAGATTTCTGACAGAAAAATCACCCTGTCTTGGAGGACTTTTTATATTATATTATTCTAATTATATTCTAGTTTTGATGATATTATGCACATGAAATTTCTTTAGCATATTTCACTGATTAGAAGACACACATTTGCACTCTTCATAAGCTGACATCAGTGAAGCTGAGATGTCGCTACTGTGATGTAATTGTCATTGACTTTGTACACTAAAAGTTGTAGGATGGGTGCCAATCACTTGGAAAAGAGTCTCAAAGACAATAGCGGAGCTCTCTTTTAAGAAAGAAATGCCACCATAGTCTGAAAAAGACATAGCATTGCCATCTGATTGAGAAGGATCAGATGTAAATGTGGAGTCATTATTGAATTTATATTTGCCTATTTTATGAATGTACAAAAGTTCTAAAACATAAAAAATCTATATGAAGGACTTTAGCTAACAAATACAATCAGTGTAACCTAATTCTTTGTACCCTCAATGAACCCCAACACTAAAAAAAAATAAAAATGACATAAATATATTACCTCAAAAAAAAAAAAAACCCAAAACAATGCCAAGTGCAATAAATGTTTCCCAGCACTTAGCTACTTTTGGAACACTGTGCTGAAAATCACAACTCCTATATGTCAATATGCCGATATTTATTAGGAATTTTATCAGACCCTTTGTGTGTGTTGTGTTTATTAATTAAATCTGTACAATAAACTATTGAGTTAATTACTATTAAAAAAGATAAAAATCTATATCCATATAAGCCCAAAAGAGGGCTTTCAATAAGTGTAAGTGAAAATTCTAGTACTACTAAAGCATTATATCAGAGTTTACTTGGAAGAATATTTGACTTCCTTAATGATGCACATAGAACAATGGCATAAATTTCAGTGATGACATCTTCGATTCATTGAAACACGGTAGTTGTCCAAGTAAACAGATCTGCTTTTATTTCTGTTGACCCACCACCAACAGTTTACTTGGCAGTAGAATGTATTCTACTTTCTTGATCTTTAATCTCATACTAGGATTTTACACCATGAAATCTCAGACCTTACTCTTGCAAGCTGCCTGATAAACATCATCTTAACTTGATCTGACTGGAGTTGTTTTTGGGTGAGAAATAAGGGCTATGAAAATCCAAATTTAATTCCCCACTTTCAGTTCCAAATGGCACACACACCCCACCAGCTTACAGTTCTAACAGTGTACGGTGAGCCTGCCTGTACACCACCACTTCCAGACAACACGCTGGGCCTGTCTTCCTTTGTAAATATATTTAGGAAGTACTCACTGAATAAAACACCAAACAATGTCCCCTAGAATAAAAGGAACCCCACACACTTTTGGCTTTCTGTATTCAAAGTGTTCTCAAGATGGTAAATCAAAATTTCAACGTTCATACGGCCTTGTTTGGAAAACTGGTCCATGGAAGATCAACAGTGATTGCAAAGGGATAATTGATGACTCAGACTACTGTTTTAAATAGAAATGCTTTCATTTTGCTAATTTAAAATAATAGAACTTTACAGGAGGCCATGGAAGATCACTTTTCGGCCATCCCATAGCAAGCAAATGTAGGCTATCTGACCCTACCAGGGAATATCTGAAGGACACTTGGAAGGTGCCTGGGCAGAAACCACTGAGAAATACTATTTGAAAGGACAGTCCGTCCGCATGGCATGCTTGCCGTGACAACCTCTTCCTACTTGCTTACACTACACAGAAATGCGCACACATGCCCACACACCCCCAAAACCCATAAGAACATCACCAGCAAAACAGAAAAACTTAGAGGAACTCACCCTGCCAGACCATCCTACGTGATGAGCCTTCAGAACTGTTCACTTGCCCTTGGAAAACCACACAAACCAGCTGAAGGAAGACCCCTTTGCCCTTTGAGGGGTAGGTCTACGTCCCAGCCCTTCACCTTCAATTAGGAGAGTTCAAGACTTCGAAGCACAAAGCAACAGTTTTCTTCCACATATAGTCCCACCGCTGGGACATGTATAATACGCAAGTCATCAAAAACCTTTAGTACCTGAAAAGAGGAGGTGGGAAGGAAAAATAGGCCAAAGCAAGAATGTGGCCCAGACAACTTCTCAAGCCCTGAATACACCAAAGCCCTAAGCTCAGAGCTAGAAAGACTGATTTAAGAAGCGTAAACTTGCCAAAGCAATTAGAGTGAAGAAATGTTTGACAACTTGGAATTTTGTAATTTATTTTTAACTAAATAGTTTTTAAAAGGTTTGGGGGGGTTATTAATAAATCTTGCTCTATAGTGGTTATACAATATTATTATTTATAGCTTAATTACTAGCTAAAGATTTCTTTTCATAGAAAACAAAACAGACCAGATTGTAGGCAAACGTGTCCATGACTGCTATAATGAAGTACATAGACCGGGTGGCTTAGAAATAACAGAAATTTATATCTCACGGTTCTGGAGGCTGGAAGTCTGAGATCAGGGCACCAGGGTGGTCAGGTTCTGGTGAGAGCCCTCTTCCAGGAGGCAGACAGCCAGCTTCCCTTTGCACCTTCAACATGGACGAAAAATGGCAAGAGAGCTCTCTGGGTCTCTTTTGTAAGGGCAGTGATTCCATTCATCAGCTTCATGACCTAATCACCTCCCAAAGGCCCCTCCTCCTCATACCATGGCCTTGGGAGTTAGGATTCCAACATACAGATTTGGTGGGGGATACACAAATATTCCATCTGTTGCAGTCCATAATGAATGGCAAATGTAACCCGGGCTCTTCTCCACCCACATGCTTTACACTTCTCTACCTACCAGAATACTTCACCCTCCCAAGGCTGCAACACCAGGGGCTCTGAGTTGCCCTCACTGACTTCCTCCAGGCCAGAATTAATCCTTTACCCAACTTTGCATTTTCTGACTCCTGGCACAGTCCTCTGCATGCTGGGCCCCCAGTTTCCTGTGAGCAGGATGCATTTTATGATTGCCGTTGTGGTTTTCCAAATGCCATCCTTAGGTCCCACACATCCAAGAGGCTCATGAAATGATTTGACCCCTAGAAAAAAATAAGCAAAGTTCAGAGACAGCCTCACAAACCCAGTCCTCCCAGTAAAAGTGAATAGGATAGCCCTTCTCCCACCCCATGTACTCCCCGCCCCCTCAGGTTTCCAAGAGTGGTGTCTAAGGAGGGCTTTCTGTCTCCAACCTCTTTTAAATGTTGCCACAGATAGCAGCGCCAGCACACTTGGGGCAAGAGTGAGGCAGCTCAGTTGGCTTTCTACCCGTGTTCTCCCTCCTTGCTGCCCCCTCCTGCACCAAGCCCACCACTCCCTGTGACCTCTGGATCCTGTCAGGAATTAAAGGGAGGTAGAAGCAGCAGCTTTATTTCACCTCATGGAGCCTAAGCTTTGGAATTGGATCACCTAAGTTTGAATTGTAAATATATAACCTACTAACTGCACAGACTGAGCATGTTTAATCTCTGAGCCTTAATCTCCCCAGATGCAAAAAGGGACACCCAAGAATGCCTACTTCAGCGCCTGGCAATTAGTGAGCACTCCCAATATGTTGGTGGCAACATGGCCCTTGGCAGGACCTCCAAGAGATGCACCTGCTGCCCCTGGTCTCCAGACCTGCTCTTTCATGATCTCCTTAGAGTGCCCAGTGAATGTACAGAGTGGAAAAAGAAAGATCTAGAAGGCCCCCAGGAAGTGACAGAAACTTGGGCCATGTAGTCACCCACTAAATCCTTTGATTCAGCTTCCTTGGTGTGGGAAGGGAGGAATGACGCTTGATTCATTTGATAAAAAGTCCATTTAACCCCAAACTGTTCAAGTGATTTATTTTTATAGATGTGACTTTAAACATGAGGGAAGAGCCTTCAGCTTTGGTTCAGGGTTCTGGGGGCTTAGGGGTTGCCAGAATCCAGTCAAGAGGTTGAAGGTCAAGACAGCCAGGAGTGGGCTTTATTCATAACAGTCCAACAGTTTCCAAGGGAGTGAAATAACAAAACCTTGTGTGAGATGAGTCACACCGACTTGCAGGATCAGAGAAGTCACAGAGGATCAAAAAACGGAAGAGCCTTCCAGCTCACTGCCCCTCTGAGGCCCAAAGACGAATTTCACAGAGCTCCCTATAATCTGTTCCAACTAATTTTCAGGGATTGAGTCTAGAGGAAGATTCAATAGGAGACTTAGTTGCTATAGCCACTTGAATCCCTGACAAAGTGGGCTTCGGTCAAATAGAATAGCCACATTTTCCTACAATATCTTTTCCCAAAAGACGAATGAAAGTCAAAGCTTTATTTATGATGGAAGGATGAAAGACATACTTGAGCAACTTGCAAAGCAGCTGGGAATAAATATGGACATAACTGAGCAACTTGCAATCCACCACAAATAAATATTACTCATTTATTCAACAACACTGGCACAACCGTATTTTTCATGAGCACAACTATTTTGCATTTACTGTTTAATTCCTCTTTTCATTATGATGGCTGCACTGAGCCACAGCTGAAGTGTTACACTCGTGTCAAACATGCTGGGTCACAACCTCTGATATTCATCCCACTGATCGTCTAACTTTGCAAAGCAACAGGTGCAATCATCTTGTGCCCATGAACTAGCCTACAGGAGATTAAAGGAGATGTTAGCTAGAGGTCTGAGGAATGAGAAAGTATCCATGTCTGCTGTGGGAGCCTTAGTGCCACACACACCACTCTGAGCTTCTTCCCTGGCTTCTAACAGACTCCAGCAAATAGCAAAGTAATCCAGGCAGAGCAGACTGGACAAAGCAGAGTTCACTGGGGAGACAGGACTTGTTTCCCTGTGACACACTTACAGCAGTGCACAGAAGTTAAACAGGGCTAGACTTTGGGCTCCTTCCCTGGTGTGATCAGAGAATAGATGCAAGATTATCATGACCTGTTAGTACCCAGATCCAGCCCTTTACCACTCACTTAGCATTCATGCTTGGGAGCAGCTGGTCTCTCATGGTACAGTGAGAGCTGAGGACTGGGACAGCTCCAGGATGTCCTAACTTGACGCAGAATTCCCCAAGTCAGCGTCCACGATTGAAGAAGCGTCAGCCCCTTTCCAGCTGGCATAATCCTAGGGTAGACCAGGATGGAGTATCATAAGCACTGGGGCATTGACTCTGCCATGGATTTATCTTTTTTTTTTTTTTTTTGGAACTAGTACATTTAATGTTTATTTTACCTCCAGCCAACATATTAGATTATCAATCTGAGGCAGTTTCCAGATCTGCTAATAAATTAAGTACTCAAGTTTTTGAGAGTCTTTCTAATCCTTTTCTCCTCTTGAGTAGCTGTTGGGGGGGGGCAAAAGAAAGGAAAAGGGAAGGAAAAGAAAAGAAAAGAAATCTTAGCCATTGAAAATTGCATAGCACAATTAATCTGGAAGTTGTTGCAATTTAATGCACACCTTTGTTTCACAGAGAGCTATTTCGAACTAATCTCCTTCCTTTCCTATACCTTCTCCCCAACAAGGGACAGAGGAGGGATTAGGCAGGGCAGAAAAGTGAGGTTTTATTTCGGGGCTCTTTGCGTTGGAATATGTACTATTTCCAAACCCTCAGACCCTTGTAAAGATCACCACCCATTCTTGATAGGCAGAGTGTCAGGGAAATGCGCACCAAGTTTGAATTTGACTACATTGAGAGGCCACCCCTTTTCTGAGGAGACCATTCCACTCACTTTTAACAAGTGAACTGTTAGCTCTACCAGGTGTAAGCTGCTTCATATAGTCACATACCTGCCACCCACACTGCCCACCTGGGACCTGTCTATTGATTTCCTTGTGACTCACCTAGAGCAGTGCCAAAAGCCAGACAGAGAAGGAATTTGCAATTTCTCCTCTGAGCACAAAGAACAGATTTCCAAGGTACCGTGTGTTTTTTCTCCATTTGCTCCACCGACCCCAAATCCAGACTCTGCCCCTTCCCACCTGGCTCCATGCTCTCCTTGGATTACATGGCCAGGCTCTCTTACTCTCCAGCTCCTGGTTGGGTTTGGCCTTTGGAAGGCAGCAGTAGAGGATCAGAGGAGGAGAGGGGGGCCATGGCAGGTCTGCCCCACTCCTCCCTTGCCCTGGCCCAGGTGTCCTCAAATTATGGCCCATGGGCCACATGCGGTCGGCCTAGGACATTTATCCAGCCCGCCAGGTGTTTTTGCCACTGCTGCCTATCCTGCTTAGCAGTCGACTCATGCTAGAGCCCACAGTCCGGCCCTTCAACGGTCTGAGGGACAGTGAACTGACCCCCTGTTTAAAAATTTTGAGGACCCCTGCTGGCCTGTGTGTCTGGCAGGGGCTGTATTCCCTCTGTGCCTGCAGCTCAAGAGGACCAGGTCCGCCCCCACTGCGCAGCCCCTCCGTGGACTGTCAGCACTGCAACAGTGTTCTGCTGTTCCCTTGACTCTGCCCGCACCCCTGTCAATAGTCCCCTTATTAAATTCATCATTGGAACCACCTGAATGAGATTCAATTTCCTGACAGGTCTGATTGAAACAGGCACCTTTTAGCATTAATATCTTGTGACTCGTGTGCGTATATGCTTTGCTGAAACTACATCCTGCGCAGTATGGGCCTTGGAATATTGACTTCCACACTCAGGTGGGTTTTTGTTGTGCCCCAAGAGTGATCCTACATGAGCTCTTTCTTTAACTCGGAATTTTAGATTATTAAATTTCAGATCTGTTAATAATAATGGAATCCAATTACATCAAGCTTACCAGTTACCCTGAAAAACATATACATGAGTTTATACATATGAGTATATAAACATGTATATACACATTAAAATAACATTCATGGTGAGGGTTCAGGAGATGGCAGCTGCTGTTATTTTAAATAATTATTCTCTTACAGGGTGTTGTGGGTAGGCTTTGGCAGGGTTAGATACGTTTGTGTGTTGTGATTTCAAGTTGCTTGTTGATATATAAGACTTTTTGTTATAGATAAAGTTAAGAAATTGGATATTTTAAGAATTATAGTGTTAGTTAAGGACCCAGTGTACAAAGTACACTTAGTAAAGTAGTGACTAACTATAAATTTAGTCTAGAGTAAAAATGCTTTCATGAGATAGCACTTTAAGATAAGAGATATTGTAGAGCCTTATAACCTATAAAAAATCTATTTAACATATACTATGATTAGTAATAACATTGCTGATAATTGCTCTTACTGTAAAAATAATAAAGGGAAACAGAAAGAACAACTCTTTGAAGAGATAGCTTCAGTGTTCTCCAGAATTTCTGGCTTTTCTGTAAATAAAAATAAAACTCTTGATCTTTCATCCACGAACTGGTTTAGGGGACAGGTGGATGGACTTTGTGGTCACGGATAAATTCGGAAAAACAGAATAATCCCTGTTGGAGGCTTGTCTGAATTATCTCTTGTCTATTACTTGTACATTCTGAGGATCCTTCTATGTATGTTCTGTGTTGATCTTGTTTGGGGTCCAGGACTTGACTCTCTGTCTATAAAATGGATTTCAGCAAGGATTGAGCCTTCATCACTAAATTACTATGGAGACTTGGCTTCCCTCTCATTCCCTTGGAGAAATGCTGGCTGCTTACTTCTTTTGTTCTTTGTTTTCTCAAAGTGTAATCATTATTCAATATGTTAAAACATTGTTCAAGATGGCAGTTGTTGCCAGTGGTTCTTATGACTACTTTAGAATTTGAGAATGAAGAATTTCCCCCAGAAAATTACTTTTAAAATAAAATATAGGTTTACCAAATGCTGGTTGTTGACCCAGAAATTTCTGATCCATTTTCTGACCCTTTTCTCCAAGAGTCTTAGTCATCTGGGTGCACCTACTCTTCCTCCTCATCAGTCTCTTCTGTCTCGGATCTCTTCTGATGCATTCGTGAAACGGTATTCTGGGAATAAAAGCCTTAAGGAAAAACAATAAAGAGTGTTCCAAATGTTTGGGATGGAAAACTGGCAGGTCTGTTAGGAGAGATTCTTCCCTGAATTATGAAAAGCTCCTCATTTTGTAGACACTTTGAGTGCTTGGATTTGGATCCCACAGCAAGCAGCCTTGACTTTGGTTTGGGTTGATTTTTTTCACGTAATGTGAGCTGGTACTGCAACCTGCTGACATGGATCCTATGGAATGAGTCACAAGAATGTATTTCTTTCTTTCTTTCTTTCTTTTTTTTTTTTTTTTGCAGTTTTTGTCCTGGGCTGGGTCTGAATCCGCCACCTCCGGCATATGGGGCCGGTATACTACTCCTTTGAGCCACAGGCACCGCCCCCAAGGACGTATTTCTAAGACTTCTGCCCCCATAAGATTTGGTTCTTAAAACAAGCTAGAAACACAAGGGAAGTGACACTCAGGGACAGGCTCCTCCACTAACATCATGCTATCCCAGGGCCTGACTTCCTACATTACATTCCAATATGGATTACCCTGGAAATGGCGGCAGGTGTGCATGAGTGCAAGCAGGTGCAATCTGTACACAGGAAGTCCCATTCTGTTCCTGGGCTCCTTGCTTTTTGCATTCTGTGCTTCTTCAGAAAGGTGTTTAAAGCTTATTTTCATGAGAAGAGTATTTTCTGACTGAAACTTTAAAACGTTTCTCTAGTCACCTCCCACACATCACACATATACACTGGGCAGAAATACCTGCCTTAGCACATCTAGTATGATGGTTATCAACATTCCCTAGGCTCACAGATTTCTGGCTTTAGATGTGACTCAACAATATGCAAAAACAAGACATCATTACTAGAGCCAGACTCTTATCTGTCTAAGCGGTTGATGCCTGGGTGGTGTGACTTAATGGGGACAAAGGAATATTCTCTACCCAAATGATCTCTGGCTCTGCCACCACACTAAACATCTCATCATTAGACATTCTTCTTCTGAGTCTTCAGAGACTTTTTAAAAAATATTATAGAAACATAATCTTAAAGGAGAAGACATTGAAAAGTAACACCTTAAAATCTTCTTGAGCAGTGAGACACTGGTAGGTATCTTCTGACAATCAATCCTTGCAGAAGAGGACTGTTAAGATAAATATTAATAAACACTAAGAATAGAGCTGGAAGGGTTCCCATGCTCAATTTTACCTGCTTCAGAATTTGGTCTTGATCAGTTCTGATCCTTCTGGGGTTTTTTGGCAAATTTTGGAAAGCATGGAGGGAACTGAAAGACATATGTTCAACATTCATTTAGTTTATTAAAAGAAAAATGGGCAGAAGATTTTGAAACATGTTCTTTCCTGTTGAAACATGTTCAAAGAATGTCTGGAGGAAATAATAAATTAAAGTACAGACTGATTCAACTATTGGCATCAAATCACTTACAATGAAGTATGGTTGCTATCTTGAACATGAGGAAAAAGAAAAGAAGCTTCTCGACATTACAATTTTATTGACAAAAACAATGAAAATCTCAATTTAGAATCTATTTTATGTTATTTTGATTTTATCATTGTGAATTCCCTTGAAGATCTTTACTTGAATGACTCTATGATATCCCTAGCTCCTAATTTAACTGGGGGGGGGGGGCTCTAATATTTAAAATATAGAATAAACAACTACAAATGTTCACCTGTCAATATTTCTAGTTTACTATAAATTCTTAATCTTGCTCATAGAAAGAGAAGGAAGGTAGTAGACAGATAACATGTTAAAAAATCTTGGCTAGGGTGGCACCTGTGGCTTAGTGAGTAGGGCGCTGGCCCCATATACCGAGGGTGGCAGGTTCAAACCCAGCCCCAGCCAAACTGCAACAAAAAATAGCTGGATGTTGTGGCAGGCACCTGTAGTCCCAGCTACTCAGGAGGCTGAGGCAAGAGAATCCCCTGAGCCCAAAAGCTGGAGATTGCTGTGAGCTGTGACCCCATGGCACTCTACCAAGGGTGACAAATCTTGGGTGGCACCTGTGGCTCAGTGGGTAGGGCACCAGCCCCATGTACCGAGGGTGGTAGGTTTGGGCCCCACCCCGGCCAAACTGCAACAACAACAAAAAATCTTGGCTAAATACATTTGGCACAACCCTCTCTCCATTCCTTACTTAGCAAGTCTATAGACAGGATATGAAAGTATGGCATATGCCATTCCCACCTTCGTAACAGCACCCCCATTTTGTTACTGTTTCTATTCTTCATTGAGGATAACCCAAACCCCAGCCTGCCAGATGTGTCTCAGTCAGTCCCATAGAAAATCCCATTCCCTTGCCAGTGATCGGTTTCAGGAAAGCCTGTGATCTTGTTCACTACAGTGAGATATGAGAGTGGAGAGGAACCAGGGCTCTTCTTGGAAAGGTGTGCAATCCTAAAAACTGCTCACAGGAGCAGCTGGTCCCTTCTTCCCTTTAAGCTTGTTGTGGCCACATGGGACATCTAGGACATGAGAGTAGTGAGTATGAGGACCAAGGATGCACACCTGAGTATTGATAGCAACACTGAGCCACTGAATTACTCAACCCTGGTACCACCTTACCTCTCAGCTTCTTGTTATGTGATAAAACAAATTTTTTATTGGTGAAGTTCTTCTGTGTCAGGTTTTCTGTTACTTGCAGCCAAAAGTATTCCTTGTTGGTACAAAGTGCATACACAAAGTCCTCAAGAAGCTACCAATTTCACAGACAAATAGACTGAATCAATAGGGAGAATACAATAAACGCCCATGATGATACTGGGCAAGATTTTTACTGTATCATGTCCAAGGACTCCTCCTGCTTCTGTAAAATGGAGAAAGCACTCCCGTGTGGAATGATTTGTGTGAGGAAGACAACATTTCCTGCAGGACTTGAGAATAGGGTAAGCACTTGACTGGTGTAGAGGCAACAAATAGAAAATACTCTTATCTGATAGTAAGAAAGCAAGGGGAGAACAGTAGGAGCAAAGTTATTGGAGCAATATTATGAAGAAAGGTCAACGTGGAAAAAAATCCAAACTGAAATTAATGACTGATATTCTGGGAGTAGGAAAAATCCTGGTGTTTCTTACCATGAGTTCTGTGGAATCCAGGTCTCTTGATGTGATCAAGGTAAAGAAACGTGTAGTCCAGAAAATGTGAGAAGCTTAGCATACTGTATCCCCACATCACCCATTATATCCCTTGGTATAGCTTAGTATTCAACAGCCCTGAGAAGTCCTAAAGACCAGAATCTACTGAACTTCTTTCTTTAGGCACCTGTATGTTGCCAAAAATTTTGAGCCACAGAACCTTTTTTGCCTTGGAACAACTTGTATTATTATACCTATGGCTTGTATTCCATGGCACAATCTTTGGGAAAGACTGGGTGAAAGAGAAGCCTCTAAAGAGGCTTACAAAGAGAATTTGGAGAACAAGTAGAGGATGTGATAGTAAAGAGACAAATAAGATGTGGTCAGGGGGTGAAGAGTATCAGGACAGAGGGCCTGAAAAATGGGGCAGAGAAAACTTCAAGGAAAAGCTGAGGAGCAGTGAGACAGCACAAAGAAATCAAAGCAAGTGAGGACTGAGAAAACACACAAGATTCACCCATGATGGATTTCACTTGTACAGAGAGAAATAAGATCAATCTGTCAGGGTGACAAGAGAGAGGAAGAACTTGATCATGAAAGAAAGAACTTTGATTATAAAAGAAACAAAAGGGATGGTAAATTGAGGAACAAACACATACAAGTGAGTATCTTTAATGAAAAGATAGGTCTGCACACACGCACACAAAAGTAATTAAGTGGGGGAGAGAGGGAGGGAGGGCAGAAAAGGAGGGGCAAGGAAGAAAGGGACATTTACTACTTTGCCTGTTGTGACTTTATTTTATGAAATCATTCTGATTAAATAATTCAGTTTCTTTTAATACAAAATTATTCCTTTTAACAGATCTTTTTCTATTATAAAAAAGAAGATATATTCAACATGGGCCACAACATAGTATTATATCTGAGATATTCAAATATAGATGTGTTTCAAGACAAGGCCTCCCATCTTAATTGATTATTTACCTCTTCAACAATACTTATTTCCTTCCCTTCCTGCCCCTGCCTTTCTTCTGAGCTTTATTATTTTATCTTTCCCTGGTATCTTTCCCTTCACTTGGCCTATGTATGAACCCCAGAGTTCTCCCTAAAACACTGGTAGGCTTGTACAGTCCTCACCTTCCTCACAAGCCTAGAACTAAAGAAAGCTATCAGGGCTGCAAAGCTTCCTTTGGTAGTCATTGTTGTTGAAAGGATTTCCATATGTGTAAATATTTTTAGGAAAACTATTGCAGACAGTGCAAATGATCTGCCTTGGATCGAGTAACATCCCAGGGACCACCCCACATGGGACTTTCCTCATCCCTCCCAAAATGGTAGAACTCAGAGAAAATGAACATCAAAGTCTACCATGAAGAAGAAAAGGAAAAGAAAAGGTATCACAAAAGAGCAGTATAAAGCCTGGAGAAAAAGTTGAGAAAGGGATAGTGTGTGGCCAGGCAGCCAGCCCCAATGGTGCTGGATAGCCCCATTTGCCAAATTCTCAGGGTGTTTTCCTGTGATTGCTCCTTATGCCAAGATCCTGTGCTCCATGTGAAAACCCCACACTGTACCCTAGAAGTGCATTAATGTACATAGTTACCGTTCAATAAAAAAAAAAAAAAAAAAAAAAAAAAGATCCTGTGCTCAAGGCAGTTCTCATTCACTGCAGTCATTTCATAACTGAGTTGGAGAGGAATAAAGCAGGAGGCGGTGAAAGGGGTATCATGTTACTTATTTCAGTAAAGGTGAATTAGAAAACATACTTTCATATTTAATAAAGGAAGATAATTTCTATGCAAAATAAGTTCTGATTAAAAGTTGCAGTGGAGGAAGATAAAACAATTTTCCCTCCATCTCACCTTTTTCACCACCATCCTTCCACCAAGCAGACGCCATAAAGCAGTTCTCTGAAGTGTTCAGATTTAGGTAGGTTAGGAAAAGGCCGCATTCCTGTGCCCCAGCCCCCCTTATCCAGTGTATCTAAAGTAAAGTTAAGCCCAAAGCCTCAGCTCTAAGTCAGGGGGTACTTTGCTTTCCTGTACAATTTTTCCGAAATTCATCCATTTTAGGAACCTCATGAAAGAAACAGCTGTAATCTGAGATGGGATTTACATTTATTGGGACTTTGGGGACACAGTATCATCCTACAGGACCCCAACATCCTTCCCCACCCCAATTTTCAAGGCTGTCATAGTTTCATCATAATTGTTAGCAGAGTCATTTATCAAATTAGCTAAGCCATTACTGGACAGAAATCAAGGCCCAGAGGATGGTGGGCTACAAGGAAGGGACCCAAAGAAATTTTATCATATCCTGATCTCAAGTGCTGGTGGCTGGGGAGGATTGGACAGCCTTGGAAACGGTATTGAGAAAATTTTTCAAAGGAGGCTAAAAGGGAATAAATGGGAAGGACTTGAAACAGATCTGCCTTGAAGTCTAAGGAGCAGGGCTTCTCAAATGACCTGTGGGGAAGAACAGATTTAGTTTTAGTTAATTCGTTTTTAATTGCAGTCCATTATGAAGGGATATGTTAATACAACACAAATAAATAGAAAAACTAATTAAAACACAAAGGCATACAAAATACATGCCCAGTTTTTTTATCAGATTGAACAAACTACATTTCCTTAATACAGTAAATTAAAATAGAGGCACGTTAAGTAGCTATTACAGTTTCTAAATTGTGACTCAATTTCTGTCATTGTCGTGCCCCAGATCAGTAATAAGTGTTTCATAAATGGGCACAGGCCTGTGAGCCACACATCTGAAGAAGCAGGTGTCTGGGCCACCAGAAAGCCAACACCTGGACAGAACCACAGACACAGCCTTGGAGGCACCAGAGCAGCTGTTCCATAAGGGTCTCCTGAAACACAGGAGGATCAAAAACAACATCTCTAAGAGCAGCTAACATGGACAGCTAAACACAACCCAGCAGAAGAAAACTGCAAGAATCCAACGTGTAAAGCCCGTCCTGGGCTGAGCATCAGCCTTGCACTTGTTCAGCCCAGCACAGCTGCTACAAAGCCATCCAAAGCAAACACAGCCCTCCCCACAGCAGACTCAACAGAGCAAAAACCAACACCCAGAAATAAATTAGATCACCGTGCTCATCATGTTACACGGCCCACTGTTCTCAAATCCAGAATCCTGAATGTAATAACAAATGATGCTATTAACTAACGCATTGGTTTAAAGCCAAAAGCAAATAACTCATTATTATGGACCAACATGATTCTCAGAAGTTTCCAGGTCAGTTACAAGAAAGAGTTATGAGACTATCTTCCCATTGAACTAAATCTCACCCATGTCGAATTGCAGTGTGCACAGCTAAATCCTTTTTCCTTTCTACACAGCCAGCTTTCCTCTTAGAGCATCTCAGCCCCAGGGATGTCTCAAAGCAAGGAAGGCATGTGGTTAAGTTGAAAGGAACATGGAGCCTGGAGCCAGCGCCTAAGGGCTTAAGGGCTACCTGCTAGCTCAGTAATCTCAAGCAAGTCCCCAAGCTTCAACTTCTTTATCTGTCTGTAAAACAAGGGTAGTGACAAGCAGCTCCCTGGAAATGCAGCCAAAAATGTCTGGCAATTTGCACAAAGCTATGTGGATAGCTTTGCCACACAGAAAGAAGAAATAAGCAGCTGGGAGGTATTTGGAACCATGCCCCATGGGGTTTTGTCTTTCACGCAGTTGATTTCTTCCTCAGAGGTCAGAAACCTTCCACGTGTCACACGCCATCTTCCTGATGTTGCCACCATCACTGGGTGATGATAGGGAACTCACATCATCCTATCCACCTTCCAACTCTGACAAGCGGCACCTGAGGGACATCAAGGCACATCAACAGTGGCAGAGATGACTTGAAAATCTATAGGAGCAATTGAGTGGAACAACAAGTTCGGTTTAGTAAGTTTGTGGCTTTTCTTAACCTGGCTCCTCCTTATCTCACCTTCTACTGGGTCTGGCAGGAAGTCACTGCTTTGCCTTGTTTTTGTTCATTTGTTTTAATGTGCAAAAAGCATATTGTATACAGCATTCCTATAAAATGAAAGCAGGTTATTATCAAATCCTGTGCTCTGGCATGTACTTAGCAACATACCAGTTACTTCAGGCCAGGCAGATGATTTGGTTCAGGTTGTAAGCTGTGTAGCCTTAGGAAAATCACTTAGCCTCTCTGAGCTTATTTCTTCAGTTGTAACATAACCATAATAGTTGTCCTGTGCTCCTCAAAGACATAGACGTGAAAACATAAATGATCGTGTAAAAAGAATTAGAGAAATAACTTAAGCCGATTTACTTATATATTTTTAAACTATAATGTATAATTTATATTATTTATTATAGTCCTACTTTCTTGTCCTAAAAAACAATAGTTTGGTAGCAGTCTCTTATAATCTGCCAAGCATGATACCTCTGAACTTTCATTCTCCTTCTGAAAAAAAAAATGAAAGATAGAATGCATATGTCTTAGAAAAAAGAAAGTAAGGCCTATTGATTTAATGCAAATTTTCGTCAGTGTCTCTAGAAAGCAACTGGAGTTTTGGAGCCTGATCTACCTATTTGTACTTATTTTAGAATGTTTGCAGTGTTGGTCAATATCCAGAAGAAGCAGAATCTTGTAGAATCTTAAGTCTAATATCTTTTGTAGTGAAAGAGAAAATACTTTGGAAAGCCTGGGAATGCGATGTTATCTTTTCCTGGGAAAAAGGAAGAAATGCAGTCCTTGATTTTTAAAAAGATACCATTGTATATTAAGGTCCTGGATAAACACATGGTCATTTTCATTTAAAAATGAGTGAAAGGGCCAGGTACAGTGGCTCACTCCTGCAATCCCAGCACTCCGGGAGGCCAAGGCAGGAGGACTGCTTGAGCTCAGGAGTGAGAACAGAGTAAGATGAGACCCCCATCTCTACAGAAAATAGAAACACTGGCCGGGTGTAGTGAAATATGTCTGTAGTCTCGGGGACTCAGGATGCTGAGGCAAGAGGATCACTTGAGCCCAGGAGTTTGAGGTTGCTGTGAAGTATACCGCCATGGCTCTCTACTCAGGGTGACAGAGTGAGACTCTGTCTCAAAAAAATAAAAAATAAAAATGAGTAAAAGAGAGACTCTGAATCAAAAATATGTTTCTAATGTTCCCATTTAATAACATTATAAAGTTTCCCAAAAATGTAACTAATATTTAACCAAGTTTGGTCAAATTTAGAAGAAATGGCATGACCAGGAATCAGCTTGCTGCAAACCATATGGCTTTGGGCTTTAGCTGAGCCACATTTGGAATAACCAGGATCTATTCAAAAGTCTGTGTCTCTCTTCATTATAAATCTATATCCAAACAAAAAACAAAGAGGAATGAAATATGCCAGGCACCATTTTATGCCAGGAAAAATAGTTAAGTATTGCTGTAGAGCAGTGAACATCTTTGAACTCTACCATGTCGTTAAGTTCTTAAGGTGTAGGTAGTTTTCATTTCTTACCATTTATACCATGAGTATTTGCATGCAGATACTGGAGACAGTTGCCTCCAGAAACGAGTTTTTCATTGCACTCATACTTCTCCCCCAAAAGTGCTAAAAGCACAGATCTGAAACTCCCCAACTGATACACACTTTTAAACTTAGGTGTGAAAAAAAAATCATACCTCTAGAACACTTGTGGTGAGAACTTTAAAACTTGCGAGAACAAAACTCAGACTTCAGAATCTTCTTCCTTTGTTGATAGGATACAAGTATTTCATCTGGGCTTTTAAATCGAAGTTATTAAAATGACTAAGTTTTCTTCTTTTTCTCTATTTTGCCTAATAGCTGGGGCTTATATGACTCCAGAATGTAAGTATCTCTTATATATTTACCCCATATAAATGCTAATTTCTGGTGATTTTGTTGTTACATTATAGATGAAAATGATCTTCACAATCGTTTCCATCCTTCTGAACTATGATGTGCTATACAACTTTTCATCAGTAAAATTAGGTAGAGTTGTGGGGGGGGTAGCTTTAAAAATAATGTAGTGACTGTCATTGGAAGAATTACAGGAAACAATCTGCTTGGATCTTTCATGTGAAACCCTTTGGCTTACTTCTGTAGGTTTCACTATGGAGATTATTGGAGGGAGAGAAGTGTCACCTCATTCCAGACCGTTCATGGCTTCTATCCAGTATGACGGAAAGCACTATTGTGGAGGGGTTCTGATCGCTCCGCAGTGGGTGCTCACAGCAGCTCACTGCTACATTCGGTGAGTCCTCACCCTCTTCCACATATGTGTTTTTTCTGCAGGTGGCTAGAAGATAAACTTGCTTCTCCTGAGTGAGAACTCAGCATACTGATAGCTTCTGCCATCACTGACTGTCTGAAGGTGTATTTACCCTTTTGCACATCCATGTTTTCTGTCCTGAGTTGTCCTTTTTCAGGGAGAGCTGGGCTTTTTTCTCCAGGAAAGCTATTAGACAAGTTCAAGTCCCCTGCTCAATGCCAGGGAACACAGCAACAGTAGCACCCGAGGCCACAGTTCTGCTGACCCTGATGGGTCACAGAGCTCAGGAGCACGTTGGACAGCCGGAGCTTGCTCTGTGCTCCTTAACTTCCCCATTTTACAAATGGGCAGTAATCATCCTCTCCCCTGTCCTACCATTTGAGAATTCAGTGGTATCTCCCTAAGAATTCTAGCTCTCTCTCACTCTACTCCACTGTGGTGAGTGTGATGAGTCCCGTTTGTCGCCACGTCCTCTCACAAGACTTTCAGAGTCAAGTGGTTTTTGGCCAAGAAACAAAACCAAAATCGTCCCGTTTCCCCCAGTGGGTTCAAATGAAAACCTGTAATAAAATCAGATACAACTCAAAGAGGAGACCCTGGAGAAAAACCACGCTGGGTCTATAAGGAATTGCACGTGAGATGGCACGTACACGGACTTATGCTGTATTATGGTCACTATCATCTTACCATATCAAGCTGCCAATGTCATCAGCTGGCCAGTTGGCCACTTTTCATTGGGAAAATGAGTTTTCTCTTTGTTTACGTGCTGTTCACTAATAAGCTGGTGCAGTAATAAATATGTGAGACCTCGTGTTTGAGGAAAATAAAAAGAATTTTAGCATGCTTGGCACACTTAGTAAGCCCAAACAGGCTGCAGCTATTATTACGAGCATGATGTGTGTGAGAAGCCCGCCTCTCAGACCCCTTACGTTAACCCCTCAGCCCTCACCACGAGCATCTGAGGCCCATAGTTCGGGAATCATAAAATTCCCCGGCAGACAACTTTCCTAGGTTGGAAAAAAAAGTTATAGATGATTTGTAAAAAGAGAAAGAAAGCGAGAAAGTTATTTTTCTGGGATACTTGGAATAAACGCTTTTCTTAAGATGGATTACAACCTCCCAAAGTCCATTCCAGGCGAAGATTCTCTTATTTCAGTTAATGAAGTACCAGAAATCATTTTGACATTACTGCAACCACCACCTAAGGAAAAGCCACAGAAAACTAATAGATTTGTCATTTCGTAGATTTGCTGGGGCTTTTTTGGTTTTGTTTTTTGTTTGTATATTTGTTCCCTTATGTTTCTCCCCTGAATAGGCTGAGATGGAGGCTTCTCTTTTTCCTACAAACATGACAGCATTTCCCTTACACATCTGTCTTCAGCGTAAGGCATCAGCTATACCTACTAGAACAACCAAATTGACTTGCTTCATCATGCTTTGGGGGTTTTGTCTGATTGCTCCACTTTCATGGAACTCTTTGATCACAAATGGAATGTTTTGAAGCCTGTAAACAGGGAGAACTTCTGTTTTACTTCTAAATATAATAGCAAGGTGCTGATTTCCAAAGGCTACTATGTTTAAATGCAGTTCTTGCCCTCAGAGAAATCACCCTTGCTTCCCCATCCCTTTTGTCCCCCTCTCCAGAGTGTTTGCCCCCTTGGGAACAGTGAGGTAGAGGGTAAGTCCTTAATGCTCATTCATTGCAAAATATGCACATGCTCAAATGAGTTTACCGTACACATTCCAATGGCCTATGCCCTACCTGGAGTTTGACATACAAATATTCAGCAAATTGCTGGTTGGATTAGAAGACTTTTTGTTTCCTTTTGTTTTGAGTTTTTTTGACTAAGCCTAAAACCCAATATATGAAATAGTCCTTCACAAACCATAAAGGACTACAGGAAGGCAGATAATGTGATTAAGGTGGATTTTAACTTTTGTAGACTTAATTCAAGAAAAGTAGATTCTCAGGTTGGGGAAAGGGACTATATAAAAAGACTGGAAAAAGATCTTAGAATTTTGGAAAAAAAAACAAATATTGCTAAATATCATTTTAAATGGCTAGAGTATAAAGAACTCCAAAATATGTGGATCAGATTTCCTCTACAGCGTAAAAAGTAGGCAGATCAACGCTTGGAAAAATATTAAGCTTTATGAAATTCAAAATATTTATGAAATAGTTCAATGGTGGCTTCCCACAAATGTACTCCCAAGTCTCCTGTCAGAATAATTTACCCCAGGCCTCTTGCTCAGCAGAATGTTGAAGCGGGCCAAATCTGGAGGGGCTCCCTTCTCACCACCCATCCACATGGTGCCCCACTCCCCATAGTATCTTGGCCATTTTATTAGTTGTTGTATAAAATATAAAAGGAAAAAAAAAATTCGCGTATAATCTTTCCAGCATTTTAATTTATCAGAAGCAAAACTCTCACCAAATGTTATCCACTGTCCCCCACCCCAAGTCTCCTGTCCCTTGCCTGCCTCACAAGTTCTTAGGTAGAACCTGCCACCACCTTTCCATACAGCCTCACTCCTCCTCAAACACTCAAGGCTCCTGGAGTAAAATGTGAAATATGTGGGCTCTGGGTTCAAACCAACAGAGCTTTAGTCCTGCCTGAGTTTGCGTCCTGGAGCCTTCACTTACTATATCTGTAGGATGTTCTCACGTTGTTTAATTTACCTGGACTTCAATTTCCTCATCTATAAAATGGGGGCCATCATAATACCCACCTCACAGCATAGTTGTGAGGTCTGAATAATATGTAAAATGCTTAGTACAGAATGTAAGAACTTAGTAGGTGTCCTTAAGTCTTGTTATGTGACTATCTGCGCCATTGTCTTGGTGGGTAGGACTGGGCAAACCTCCCCATCTGGCAGCCACACCAAGTCCTTCTCTCTATTAGGCAAGTGAACTATAGGGACCTGCCTCTGCTGCCAGATCTAAGCAGAAACATTGCTCGGTGTCCAGGCAGGCAAGCCAAGAACATGAGCACCTTAGAGCAGCTTGGCACTGGGCCTAAAGAGGTGCTGGGGAAAGAGCACTGGACTTGGAGTTACAAAAGCTAGATCTGGGTGCTGATTTCCCTACTTATGAGGAGACTGGATACATAGCCCATTGGCTTTAATAACTGAAAAAGGGTATTATTAGGCTCAGCTGAGACAATGTTTACCAGTGTCTTCAGCGGATGATGAAAATCACTATAAGCAATTCTGCGGTGCTGCTCCATATGTAATTCTGTTCTAGGTTAAGTCCAAGGTGGGACTCACGAAGTATGTTTGAAACAACCACATCCCAGTGATTCTGAAGCAGGTCTGAAGACCACACTTAGACAAATACTGTGTTAGGCAGATGAAAGATATGGTATTATTACTCCCCTTCTGTGTGAATTCAGATGAGGCCTAGTGTAGGAGGTGAGAGCCTAAAACTCAAGTAATTACAGGTATCCCATGGGCAGAAAAATAGATCTCGGTAATCTAGACTGCAGTGGAAAGATATCTAGAAATTGACAGTTCAGAAAACACAATGGTCTGCTGGGTTGTTTTAGGAATCGATATGTCCCAGTGAAGATGAAAATAACTAAAACATTTTAAAGACATAACTAGTCAACAAAATTAGTTAAAAGATGTAAGAAAACCAGAAATTTTCTCAGCACTCCTCCCTTGGGCAGAATCCTCCTTCTAAACCCTGCCTTTGCACCAAATTTGTAGCCTTCTTTGTGTGAATGATTTATGCACATATCTACTTTTCTGCCGGAGCATTAATCCTGGGGATTTTATATCATCCTTCCCCTCTAAAGCTTTGGGTTTAGTGAGTATGTTGAATTTGAATTTGAATCACTCCTAGGAAATCCAATCCACATCCTATGAGAAAATTCAACCCCATCTTGATTTCGCAATAGGCAAACATTTCAAAAAATAGAGTTGGAATTCCCACAATAAACCAAAATAAACTCTTTTGGTAGAAACAACAAAAAAGGGGTCATTCCAGGCAGTCACAGCACTGCCATAGCAAACTCACTCCCCTGCACTGAAGTACTTATTCTCCAAACCTGAAATAATCATTTCTTCCTTTTTTCTGTATGTTTCTGTGCTCTTTTTAATTTTTATTAATTTGTATTTATCTGGTGCATGAGTATATACTTTTTATATAATCTACCTTGCTCCCTTCTTTAAGTAGCAAAGCCATGTTTATATGTATACAAATAAATACAATTATCTTTATAGCCTTTCTTTTTCCACAACAAAGATTTGAGGTGGCTTCCTCACCTCAAATGCAATGAAGCCACACATTGTCATGAGATACCATCTACTACCCCATAGTAGACAAGTGGCTCCAAGGTGTTGCCAAGATCTCAAAAAAATCATTTCTACTTTCAACACCGGCTATAAATGTAATTTTATCCACTATACAGTAAATTAGATTCTGGCACTATTGAAACACTAGAATTCTGTATTTTAGACACATATATATACCAGAATTGTGTATGACTAGGGATTAAAAAACCAAACAAAAATATCTATGTTTTCTCACCTGTCTCACCAGTTTGTGCCATATCAATATCCACAATGAAATGGCTACCAACCTTCAAGTATCTTCATTTTCAAATTAGGAATGTTTTTTCACCTTAAGGAAAGTTTTCTTTTCTTGTCCAAATTATCTTTCTAACTGAGGGGACAGGACAGATGAGCATATCTGACAGGCACATCACAGGCCTTGCTTCACTTTGCAGCCCTGACATGAGGTCTAGACACACAGATGAGCAAGTATAGAGTGTGATCTTCACCTTAATTATGAAAACACCACTGGAAGATGAAAATGTTTTGTAGAAGGATGATAGTGGAGGATGAACAACAATATAAATGTCCTTCGTGCCCACTAAGCTGGACATTTAAAATGGTTACAATTTTTTCATAGCAAAATTCAGTATGAGGTATAATTTACTGCAATTAAAAAAAAACTTTAAGATTAGTTGGTATAAGTCCCAAACTACAAACTCAAGAAATATGATTTATTTTTATATAGATGAACACAACTTTCTTGCTAACTTGTTCCAAGTCAATTCAGATTTCACCCCCTTTTCCCCACAATTGGATACAAGTTCTGATATTCTTTTGCAATGCCAGGGTGGGATTAAGGACGAGTCATTTGGCCCTCGATATTGATTCATGCTGGGGTCTACTGAGACCTCATCGCTCCATTTAATCTTAAGCAGGTTGCCTTGGTGATAGTCCTTGTTTCCCTACATATACGACCCTCTCGCCATCTCTACTCCCCACTGGGGGATTTGGAAGTCATTCTGTTACTTTCATTCTCTTTGCTTTTTCAGGTTTGCCAAAAGCCAGCCTCCCACTGTGGTTTTAGGAGCACACTCTCTCTCAAAGAATGAGGCCTCCAAACAAACATTTGAGATTAAAAAATTCATACCATTCTCAAGATTTACATCAGATCCTCCATCCAATGATATCATGCTGGTTAAGGTATGTAGCATGGCCTTCCTTCAGTTTTGCCAACATTCTTACCATCATGGCTCACTTAGCTAAACCATCTACACAAAAGCAGTTTGTTACCACCCTCCCCATGTTTGAAGTATTCAATAAGGGCCCATGTTACTCCCCATACTTCCTTGAAAGAAATAAGAATTTATCACAAATACATTAGGGCTATGTTTATACAAGGAAAAACAACTCAGATGCTCACATATGTAGGAGGGGATCATCTCAACAGGCTCAAGGATCCTGAGCCTGCAAGCTTATTTTTCTCAAATGCTTTTCTCATTAGCAAGTGAAAAATGCACCAGTCAAGTGTATAGCAGAGCCAACCAAGTAACTTCAGGGACTCAGAAGTGAGTTACAACTTAGTCTCGTCTGAACTTAGTCTAGACCATATTCAAGAGTCCTATCCAACAGGAAACAGCCCAGCCCTCAGAGTCACGACCTATGGATGTTATTCCACAGAAAACCATCCAATGCAGGGCAAAGGCCAGTTTGCTCGAGACTGGGCAAAATTCCTACTCTGTATAAGTTCCCTCCCCAAGTCTCAGTGAGGTCCACAGGGAATGGACACTGTTCAGAAAAGTAACAGCCACAAATACAGCTGCAGGCCACCACCAAAGTAGATTCAAGCAAAGGGACACCCCCTCCCCAAGACAGAAGGACCACACATACAATGCACAGGCTACCAGCAGAATACTACTGGGAAAGGAGGATCATTTATTCTTTTTTTAATCTGTCAGCTTCATACGGCCGCACAACTCAACAAGGATGTTCAGCTGCTCCGCCTAAGATCCAAAAACTATCTTAGAGCTGGAACCAAATGCCAGGTTACTGGTTGGGGAGCCACAGACTCAGATTTTTCGCGGTTCTCTGATACCCTGCAAGAAGTCACTGTGACTGTCATAAGTCGCGATGTTTGCAACAGCCAAAGTTATTACAACCGCAACCCTGTCATAACCAAAGACATGGTGTGTGCAGGAGATGCCAGAGGCCAAAAGGATGCCTGCAAGGTAAGAGTCTCCTATTCAAAGAGGCGTCTCAGAGGACTGCACTGCAGCCAAGTCTCCATTTGCTTGTTAACCTTGAGGAGGAGCAGCATGGAGACTATAAAACCACAAGTCTAAATATGTCCCTCCATTCCTGAAGAGCAGTCTCTATTCTTTCTCATCTACCAATTGAATGGGTCGTAAAAATGTCCACAGTACTTAAATAAGCACTCATTAAATGTTTGTTAATCAGGATGGGAGACTATTTTTGACAACTCTTCTAGGCTTCCTAGGAGAGGTGTTATCATCCTTTGAAAGTCTACACTGAAATCTCTAGTGGTGATTAGAAGATAACTTATCCAAAGAACCACCTTTCAAATTAGTCATTAAGGAGGGCTCATAAAACTCAAATCAAAAAGTCCAGATATACAGTATGTATTTCTTAAATAATGTTGACTATCATAGTCTGTTTGGGCTGCTAAAATAAAATGAACCAGGTAGCTTATAAATGACAGAAATGTATTTCCTACAGTTCTGAAGGCAGGGAAGCTCAAGATCAAGGCACAGCAGATTTGGTGGTGAGAGGTCACTTTCTGACCTCTTAGACGACCTCTTTTCACTCTCCCCTCACATGGTGGAAAAGACGAGGGGTCTCTCTCAGGCTTCTTTAATAAGGGCATTAATGCCACTCATGAGATTTCCACCCCCAGCACCGAATCACCTCCTTAGTCTCTTGGGAGTGGTCGCAACATATGAATTCGGGAGGGACACAAACTTTCAGCCCATACCACTGATTCACAAAAAGGAATAACAATAATTGTATTTTTCAAAATCTTTGGTTTATTGAGGTAGTAAGAAAGAAAATTGGGTGCCCATGTTCATAGGTGACTAATCCATAGCACAGATGGGTTACTAATTTTTTTAAAATTAAAATATATTATTCACATCATACTATGTTAAGCATTATTGAAGGAAAGGGGATGATGACTTCAAATGTCCTATATAGCTGCAATGTCCCCACACTTTGACCCTCTTAAACATCTGTTATCAAGGCTGACCACAGCACAAGGCACTGCAATTTGCAATGTGACCAGTGGCAGAGGCAAAGGCTAGTCTTCAAATCAGAAAGCCATCTCTTTATCTGACAGGCCATGCCATCCCTTCTATAATTCTTTTACTTCTTTTGACAGTTACTGTTTTGTTATTAAAGTGATTCTTCAAAAATTATTTCATTCAAGTGATTCTTCAAAAATTATTTCATTCAAATTATTTCATTCATTATTTACTAAGCATGGCATAGTATATATCTCACTGCTCCACCACGTAAGCATGCAAAATAAAAAAGGAAAAGAATAAGAGAGAAGATACAGTCCCTGCTACCAAGTTATTTGCTACAGTGCATCATTCTCTTTTGCTAGTTTCAATAGCAACTTGATTTCAGGTCTGTGAGCACCAAAAGAAAATCCACAAGTTAAAACATTTCTTTTACTCCAGGGGATTATTTAAACCTTTGTGTCTACCCATTCTTTAATGAGTAAAGTTCAATAGTCATGAATTACAAAAGGAATGTAGACAGAGAGACGGTAGAGAGACAGGGGATGGACATAGAGACAGAGGCACAGTCATAGTTGTAGACAGAGATGTAAACAGAGACAAAAACAGACAGACAGACAAGCACAGTCCCAGACAGCAACAGAGACAGAGAGGGAGTGCCGGGCACTCTTCAGGACACAAGAGAAAACAAAGACCCACGTAATAATCCTTTGAGCAACAAATAGTTGGTGGCAAGAAAATCTTAACAGCTTCTCTTCAAGTATCTGCCCATTTTCTTTTTTCCAGGGTGACTCAGGGGGCCCCTTGGTGTGTAGAGGTGTCTTCCAGGCCATAGTCTCTTCAGGTGATAAGTGTGGTGTTGCCAAGAAGCCTGGAATCTACACCCTGTTAACCAAGAAGTACCAGACTTGGATCAAAAGCAAGGTCGTTCCATCTCATGCAAATTTAGATTACAAATGATTTTCCTGGATCTACCAGTTACTTGCTTCTTTTTTACCTAATACGCTGACTGGCCGATTTTATCTTCAGATGTAGCTCAATGCCGGTAAAGCAGAGCGCAGTCGGGGTCCCTTTCTGCTCCCTTATGGCTGATTCTGCCAAGGAATCGAGTTCTTTTTCAAATGTATCACTGATGTATTTTTACCATGCTGATTTCATTCCAAATAAAATTTAGAAGACTATCTGTTTATTTTTTATGGACATGAAGTAATATCTGCCCCTGTTCCACCCACACTCCCAAGAGGGAATAGGGTCACTAAACAAGACAGTAATAGTACCACCTTCAGCCTTGTTTACCTTGTGACTTCTCCTGAATCATCCCAAGTGGTCAGAGATTCCTTTTAATTGTTGCAAGGATACTGAACATGAGATCTGCTCCTTTAGCAAAGTTTTAAGTGTACAATACACTATGTTAACTACAGGCATGATGCATGGCAAATCTCTAGAACTTGCTCGTTTTATGTCACTGAAACTTACCAGTTAAATAGCAGCTCCTCATTTTCCTGGCCACCACCGTTCTACTCCAAGCTTCTGTGAGTAGAAGCCTAACGTGTATTTTTAAAATAGTAAACAATAAGTATAAACCCCCCAACTCAAGAATCTTCAAGATTTATACAAATATTTGGACAGTATGTATTACTCATGTCACATTTTGTTCCAGAAAGGATATAGAGCAGTGTACAATCAATACCTGCGATTAAAGAAAATACAGGATTAAAAATAATTGGTGATGATACTGAGGCAAAAGGGAAATGAGTAAGAATGAGAAGACGAAGGCAGGAGTGTTCACATGACACTCATGGTGCCACAAGTTTTTTCTATACGTTTGCTAGAAGGATTCACATTTTGCCTTATGTTTTGGCCAATACAAAAAAAAAAGAAAAAGAAAAAGGAAAAAAAATCAATATAATCAGTTATATGAATTATGGTATCCAGGAAATAAAAATAAATTGTTGCCCAGAAGTAGGGGCTGGAACCGAAAGTAGAGAAATTTTCTTCCACAGTCCTCCTGAGAAAGACGTCATACTATATCTCCATATCCCCACCAACTGCATCAGGATCACCTGAGATTATTTGTGATGCAGATTCCCTTGAACTCTTGCCCAGAAATTTAGATTGAGTAGGCCTGAGGTGAGCCTGAAAATCTGCATTGTTTAAAAGCAACCTAGTTCTCTGGGAGGCCAAGGAAGGTGGACTGCCTGAGCTGAGGAGTTGGAGACCAGCCTTAGCAAGAGTTAGACCCTGTCTTTAGAAATAGCCGGGGGTTGTGGCAGGCACCTATAGTCCCAGCTACTTGGGAGGCTGGGCAAGAGGACTGCTTGAACCCAAGAGTTTGAGGTTGCTATGAGCTATGACATCATGGTACTCTACGGAGGGCAACAAAGTGAAACTCTCTCAAGAAAAACCAAAAACTAAAGCAAAACAAAAGAACATAAAAGCAATCCAGTTGTAGCCAGGCATTGTGGCGGGCACCTGTAGTCCTAGCTACTTGGGAGGCTGAGGCAGGAGAACCGCTTAAGTCCAAAGAGTTCGAGGTTGCTGTGAGCTGTGATGCCACCGCATTCTACCGAGGGTGACATAGTGAGACTGTCTCAAAAAGAAAAAAGCAATCCAATTGGTTGTGATAAATGGGCAAATCTGAAAGCCACTGATACTGAACATCCTTACTAGCATCTTATGATAAAGACGACAATGAGTTTTAAGATTATTATATATTTATTATATATTGTTTTATATAAGTCTTTCAATGAGAACTAATGACTTTAAGACCAAAGTACAATTCCCTAAGATCACTGAAAGATCTCAGCTATCTTGAACTGTGGTCATCCAGTGATTAGAGTAGTAAAGATTTCTAATTTGGATGGAGAAGCATGGTGGGAAGTGGGGAGGTTTCTCCTCCTCCAACAGAAGCCAAAAGATTAATCTCAGCCTCTATATTTAATTTGGGTTTTGGGAGATAAATAGTGCTTGTTTCCAGGCGACATCATCAAGTTCTCTTACATAGAAATGAAAATAGATACTTTTGCTTGTGTGTTTGTTTGTTTATTTTTTGTCATGGTGCTTATAAACCATTAACCAGCACTGCCCTGCACTAGGTATACTTAGAGAAATGAAAGCACTGGATTTAAAAAACCAAACAAGGCTGGGTGCAGTGACGCACACCTGTAATCTTCATATTTTGAGAAGCTGCTGTGGGAGGATTGCTTGAGGCCAGGAGTTTGAGACCAGCCTGAGCAAGAGTGAGACCCCATCCCTAGGAAAAAAGTAGTAAAATTAGCCTGGTGTGGTGGTGTGAATCTGTAGTCCCAGCTACCTGGGAGACTAAGGCAACAGGACCACTTGAGCTCAGGCATTTGAGGTTGCAAGGAACTGTGCTGGCACCACTACACTCTAGCCTGGAGACAGATGAAGACCCTGTCTCAAAAAATTAAAAACAAAAAGGCGAATGGAAGAAAAGAAGGGAAGGAGGGTAGGAGGAAGGAAATAAAGAGAAAGGGGAGAACCTAAGAAGAAAGAAAAGAAGAAGAAAAAAAGAAAGGGAAGGGAAGGGAAATAAAAAAGAAAAAAGTAAGCTAACTAAAATCATTGAGAATAAGGCAGTAAAAGAAGATTCTTTAAATACCCATCTCGTGTCATTTTTATTTATTAAAAATGTACTGATTATGAAATCCCAGACTATGTTTTATAAAAAAAGAAAATAAAAAACTGTAGATTCTCTAGACTCACCATTTTAAAAATAATTCTGTATCTATTTTCTCTAAATTCCAAATCCATGAAACATACCAGTCTTTTTAAACAAAAGGACTATGGAAATTATCCTTTATTCCAGTTGATGATTTAGACTGAAAAGCTGTTACAAAAACCTTAGGTGGTATTTTTATTTTAGCCTCTATGCTGTTAACACCCAAGAGTCAGACCCGCTCAGATTGCCAGAGAGGAAGCCTCTTTCAACAGCTATGGTAGACCTGGCAACTTTGAAATTGGAAGATAAAGAGTTTATTTTGACAAGCAGCTGATGATAGGGCCCACAATTGAAATTCATCCTTCACACTTTCAGGGAAGTAGGATTGTGTTAAACATAACGAGATCTCTCAAACATAGGAATATAGTGTTTTAATTTGGGAATTTTGTCTTTCAGAATTTATTTGATTTTTTTCCTATGGCCTCAAAATAAAGTTGAGAGTCAAAGAGAAGCAAATACCCAGATTTTAAAACTGCTCAAAGGTTTTAGGGAAAAATGATTTGCTGTTGTTACCCTGAGTCATCCCACTTTCTCCTTTCCTGTGGCTGTGTACAGAGAACATTTACCTTCCCTATCCATGTAAAAGAAAGCTTAATGCTTTATTTTATGTTCGTCCTGCTTTAATAGAAAGTGACAGCACTAAGAGCAATTAAGTCTAAATACAATGCATGAAATAAGTTAATATTCATTCAGATAAGAAATTAAACCAGGTAGCAGAACTAATCCTACCTTCTGACCTTTTGCACATCATAAATCCCAGCTCTCCCTAGAATGAAATGAAGAGTGGTGCTTTGAGCTTGATTGTTTTAGAAAGCTCTATGATTAAAGGAGGACACTCTTGGTCAACCAAGGAAGTGCTTCCTCTTTGACTAAAAACTCTCATTCTGGGAAAAAATACTGCTATGGACTGAATTGTATCTGCACTAAATTCATATATTGAAGCCTTAACCACCAGCATGTCTATATCTGGAGGTGGGACCTATAAGGAAGTAATTGAAGTAAAATAAGGTCATAAAGAGCAGGGCCTGGATCCAATAATATCAGTGTCCTTATAAGAAGAAACACCAAAGTTTGAAATCAATCTCTCTCTCTATCTCTCTCTCTCATTGCCACATGAGGACACAGTGTGAAGGCAACCACCTGTAAGCCAGTAAGTGGGCCTTCTCCAAAAATCAAATTGAGCAGCACCTGATTTTGGATTTCCCAGCCTTCAGAACTGTGAGAAATAAAGCTCCATTGTTTAAGCCACCCCGTCTGCAGTATGTTATCACAGCATCCCAGGCTGACTAGGACAGACACACATGTGGTGAGGGGGAAAGAACACTGCACTCAACCTACCTGAGGGCAAGGCACCCAATGTCTGGAGAAGCCCACAATTTCACAGAATTACTGAGACACACCTGAAAAGCTGTTCCTATGTTGTCTTAGTAGTTATTTGAGTACCAGGTGCATACTGGCTGAACAGTTGGATTCCTTGAAGACTCAGCCCTGCTTTCACACATTGACTTCCTGTTGACAAACTGACTTCTTCACTCTTTCTGCTGAGTCATATCATTCAGTTCTAGACTGACAAATGCTCCTGATCACATCTTATGTTCTATCGTGAAAGGATCGCATGCTCTTTTTACTTGTAACCATAATGCCTAACAATCACAGATCCAGAAAAAAAGGAGTCAACACAGGCTATGGACCAGCAACTACTGCTGAGGAAGGGAGGTGGGCCAGCCCCCAGACCTGTGCTCTTGTCCCGTGGCAAGTCCATCTTTATTTTATCCTGATTCCATTAAACATTGAGCTGATTCATCTGGTCTTTTTCTGATTCCATGCTTGAAGTAACCTTCTGTGAAAATTTTGCTCCATATAACAGCTATTTCTCCTTGCACATTAATAAGCATGTTGCTTTTCTACATCTATGATATTTTACCTCTAATTGGTAGTAATTCTTTTTTTTGAGAGAGAGATAAGTCACTTTTGATGTGCCAAAAAAAAAAATCAAGTTTCAATTCCTATGGTAATGAGGGTCAAACCCTGAACTTCATTATGTTGGTAAATTCACCAACATAATGAATATTAACACCATGAGGCTTTTCAAGAGCCTGATTTCCTCCTAGAGTACATCCTGCCATAAGCATAAAATGTGCTAATATTTGGAGCAGCTATACATTCATATTCCTATTTGTGCTCTGATTAGTTAATAACTCCAAGAAGTATTATGGTTTTGCAGCTATGTTCTATCTGGTTCAGTCAGTAGCAGAGACTACTGGTTTGCTATTCAATAGCCATCTCCTTTTATTCCTTGGTAACAAAACCTTGCTTTTATATGAGACCACAACCGTACATAGCCAAAGGATGGCATTTTCTTGCCTCTTTTATTGCCAATAGTGGTCAATGAGAAGCAAATGAAAGTCACAGGCTGGGGGCCTCTAGGAAGTTCCTTTGTGAGAACTGATTCAGCAGAAAGAAACACCCTTTTCCTATCTTCCTTCCTACTGCCTGGATTGCAGATAGAGCTGAAGCAACCATGCTGAACCACGAGGCAAACTCAAGTAGAAGTCCAAGTGCTAAAGACAATGAGGTAGAAAGAAGGAGTGTCTGTGCCAATCCTGCACTCTTTACCTGAGGACTTTGTTTACATAAAGTGAAAGTAAAAATAAAATAAAATATTTAAGCCACTTGTGTTTGGGGTTGACTACCTGCACATCCCTACTTAATCCTACCAGTAAATTTCTGCTCCAAACAATAGACAATCATGTAGTTTTATACCCTGATGCCCAGACCCTCCCAAAATCCTAAATGGCTTTAGCTTTCCACTTTGCCTTATTCATACAAGAAGTGATTAAGAAAAAGTAATGTTTAAATGTTATAATCAATAAACCATTTTCCACCCACTGCTCCATTTGTGGCTTAACTTGGAGAAAATGCCGTGGCTACCTGAGAAGATACTTTTATCTTAACCACATACTGCTGTTTGGCAAACATTTTTGTTCCTATTATTGTAATAAAAATAATATATGGTACTCAGTAGTCTGTACCACTCTTTTCTCTTTTTGTGTGTGTTTTGTAAGTGAATCTTGTAGAACTGTTTGTTGAAAAGTTCCATGAAAATAATATTTTCTGGCATTTGAGCTTATTATTTGTTTTATTATTTCACAATCATTTGAAATAACATAGCAGTTTTCCCATTTGAACTATAAAAGCAACTTCATTGAAAGACATACAGTAATATCATGAATATTAGTGGTGTTGTAGAAAATCAAAGCAGTCCACTTATGATCAGAGCAGTCAACAGCACAAACGGTGAACATGTTAACAACAGTCCCAATATACTGAAGAATCCCCACTACCTAGCATCTACAGATATAGATCCATTCATTCACTCACTCACTCAAGAAACACTTCTCAAACACTTTCATTTGCCAAGCACTGAGCTGGTCTGGTCATTGGAAGGATCAAGTAGAGAAGGATCAAGAGACACAATTCTTGCCCTGTGGGAACTCACAGTCTAGACATGTTCATGTTTACATGCAAATAAACAAATGTACTATGCTCCAAATTTGGTTACAATGGAGACATAAAAAATTATTATGAAGGAGACGTGTACATGGGAAAGAAAGCTCATTCAAGCAAGCCATTCAGAATTCCTAGAGGACAATTTATTCTTTGAGCTGGGCCTATACAGATAAGGCTTGATTTAACAATTTCCAATGGGAACGATCTAGATCTCCAGATTTGTACTACCTACATCTGACCAGATAAAGAGAGATACAGCAATTGCTATAGTAAAGACATATCAATAAAAGTGAGCACATTTACTCCTTTTAAGAACTCAGCTCTTGGCCAGCACCTGTGGCTCAAGCGGCTAAGGCGCCAGCCACATACACCTAAGGTGGCGGGTTCGAATCCCCAGCCCGGGCCCGAA
>NW_003852400.1:42139071-42162530 GCF_000181295.1 Otolemur garnettii | reverse complement strand
GAGTCTCCTGCCTCAGCCTCCCAAGTAGCTGGGACTACAGGCGCCCACCACAACGCCCGGCTATTTTTTGGTTGCAGCCATCATTGTTGTTTGGCGAGTCTGGGCTGGGGATTCGAACCCGCCACCTTAGGTGTACGTGGCTGGCGCCTTAGCTGGTTGAGCTATAGGCGCCAAGCCTAATTACAGAATTGTTACAGTAGAATTTATGCTATAGAATTCACTACATTATCAGCTCCACAAGAGCTGGGACTCATATCTGTTTTGATCACCACTGTGTAATCAGAATTTAGCATAGGACCTCACATGCAGTGACTATTTAATAGATATTTACAAATGAATAGATAGGTTAGTGGATAAATGGATGGATGAATGGAAGAACTCATTATATTGATGAATGATTGAGTAAACAAATAATGAATTAATAAATTTCTACTTCTGTAATCTTCTGATCCATAGTCAGATGCATTATCCATTGTACCAGTAGCCCAGACTTCCGTGGCAATTGTAACAACAACAAAAATAAACAAATGGGACTTTGTTAAACCAAATAGCTTCTGTACAGCTAAGGGAATAACAACCAAAGCAAATATACAACCTTCAGAATAGGAAAAAATATTTGCATTTTATGAATCAGACAAGAAATGTTTGGTAACTATGATCTACAGAGAACTTAAAGTAATCAACAAAAAAAGAGCCAACAATCCCATATATCACTGGGCAAGAGACATGAACAGAATCTTCTCAAAAGAAGACAGATGAATGGCTAATAAACATATGAAAAAATGCTTATTGTTCCTAATTATCAGAGAAATGCAAATCAAAACCACCCTAAGACATCACCTAACCCCAGTGAGAATGGCTCACATCACAAAAGCTGCAGACACTGGCGTGGATGTGGAGAGAGGGGAACACTTTTACACTGCTGGTGGGACTGCAAACTAATACAACCTTTTTGGAAGGAAGTATGGAGAATCCTCAAAGAATTCAAGCTAGACCTCACATTTGATCCTGCAATTCCATTACAAGGCATTTATACCCAGAAGGAAAAAAATCATTTGATCATAGGGACATTTGCGCTAGA
Source organism: Otolemur garnettii (assembly GCF_000181295.1). Taxonomy (NCBI): domain Eukaryota; kingdom Metazoa; phylum Chordata; class Mammalia; order Primates; family Galagidae; genus Otolemur; species Otolemur garnettii. The sequence continues at coordinate 42,161,449 of NW_003852400.1, read as the reverse complement.
CGAGTAGTTCTCAACCTGTGGGTCATGGCCCTTTTGTAACAATGAAAATACATCCTGAATATCAGATATTTACATTACTATTTGTAACAGTAACAAAGTGACAGTTATGAAGTAGCAATGAAAATAAAATTATGGTTGGGGGTCATCACAACAAGAAGAACTGTATTAAAGGGTCGTGGCATTAAGAGACATTAGGAAGGTTGAGAACCACTGCACTAAACTGTTTGTTGCAGCTCAATTTACAATTGCCAAAATGTGGAAACAGCCTAAATGCCCACCAACCCAAGAATAGATTAACAATCTGTGGTATATGTATACCATGGACTACTATTCAGCCATTAAAAAAGATGGTGACTTTATATCTTTTGTATTAACCTGGATGGAAGTGGAACACATTCTTCTTAGTAAAGCATTGCGATATTGGAGAAGCAAGAATCCAATGTACTCAATTCTAATATTAAGGCAGTAGAACTAATATAAGGAGAGGGGTAGGGGAATGAAGGAGTGGGAAGAGAAGGGGAGGGAGGAGGATGGGGGGAAAAGAAAAGAAAAGCACCATACAAACATTGAGAATTATTGTTTATTTGAAGGTTTCACTGAGCCACCCTTTTTATAAGACTTGGTAAGTACTGCCATTGGTTTTTAAGGAGGACAAAAAGATTATGAAAATAATTAGTATTCCTGGTCTAAAAGAGATTACTTACATAGTTACTTCTTTTGACCTTGCCATCATTGTCTAAATACTATAGTAGTTTAGTCAGCTTTAGCAATATTGAAATTTAGTCTATAAATTACCTCATTAATTTCATAAAATTGCTCTATTCAGTTCATTGTATACTTGTAGGATTTAGATACATTAATATTTTTTCAATTCTGTGAAAACTATACTTTCAAAGGAATTTGATGAAGTTGAGGTGGTCATTATGAAACCATGAGGGTCAGTAAGTCTGAGAACAGATGTAACCTCAAATCTTGTTGATGGTGGTATTGATACAAAAAATGTCAGATAACTTACCTCTAGCCCAAAATTGAGTTCCCTGATTTAGAAATTGGTTGTCAAAGGGAATTGAATTCTTGAGGTCTGCAAAGAAATGGTATTTTAGCAATTTTCCCTTTCCCAAGTGTCATTCTATATGGCACTGGTAGTTATTAGTTCTGAATACTCAATTCCCTACTCACCCCAGGAAGAATGTCCCAGAAATATTTGAGGCCAAGAGGGTATCTGCCCCACACTGCAGTAGTAGTCTAAATAGTCCCTAAAACAGAAAAATAGAATAAAAATCCTTAAATTTGGGGTTGGAGGTGTGGCTGAAGATGTGGGAAGCAGAGAGAGGTGGAAAGAACAAGATTCAAAGAGATCTCAACCAACACTCAAAGGCTGCCATCTTGGTTTGGGCTCCCCCAAAAGTAGATCCTGAGTCAGAGATCTAAGTGCAGGTAGTTAGTTCCAACCAACTGATAGAGGAAAAGGGAAGTGGGAAGGGAGAGAACAAGAAGCCGGTAAAGGCTATATTTTCATGCCATTTACCTCTGTGGGTAACTGGAGCACGATCTCACGGGGAACTCTGGGAGACAGTGTAGAACACACTGGGCTGGGATGTTTACCCACCAACAGCCATCTTTGTATGAGAGCCACTCCAGGGTCATTAACTCTCCAGCACTTCCAGCTTGCCCTGCTCACAGGCTGACTGTACTCCCATAGCTGGGGAAGGGCAGACAAAGTTACAGGATTTTTAGCAGGCAGCTTTTGTTGTGTGGAGGTGAATGCCAAGGGAATATGGGCACCCATGGTGTACATTACAACTGCTTTGGAGCTACCAGAGGGCTTGGCTATGTGACTAGCTCCTTCAGATGATAAGTGAATGACTTACATGATTACACTTGCTACTTACAGATAACACATGTGATTGTAACATAGTCAATCTAGCCTGAGACTTTCCAGCACCTGATCGGCTCTGGAAAGAGATTTTTAGCACCCTGAAATTATCCCCCACAAGTAGATTCAGCAAGTAGCATCTATTTGAAATTTCCAAGATACTAAGTGGCCTCATATGGGTCCCTTCACCAGACCCAGTGACTGCCACTTGCATTTAGTTTTCCTTCTGAAGTCACAGACAACATTTACTCCTCAGTGCCAGATGTTTGTCTAAGAATTTACTTTTATGTCAACCCATTAAAACTTCACAATCCTCATTTTATAGATGAGTTATAGAGAGATTGATAACCTGTCCAAGGCCACACAGCTAGGAAGTGGTAGAGCATGGATGTAAACTCAGATAATCTGACCGTAGAGCCAGCTTGTCCTGTATCCTCCTTTCTGGGGTCTGGCAAGCATACACACATGCTCATTTCTTCTCTATCAAGTATGAATCACAATTCTTTTAGTCATTTCTGCCAACTCTTTTAAAATCACCCTCCCACCAACACATGCCTCAACAGCCCCTCTCCTAATACAGAAAGAGCAGAAAACTCCACATTTTGGTAGCACATTGTTCCAGATAATGTGTAGAATATAGACAGTTCATACCGAAACCAAAGGAACCATCACCCCAGACGCAGCCTGGAGGAAAGAACACCAAACTCCAGAAATCAGTGAAACATGGGTGCTGGTCCTGACTCTGACATTAACTGTGCAAGCTTGACCAAGTTAGTTTATTTCTCCAGCCTCCCATTTCTTCATCTGCCGCACAAATGATCTGCACTAGACAAGATAGAAGGTTCCTCATAGCCCATGATCCTGGACTCAGAAATATTTCTCCATTAGTACACTGCTAGATTGGAGGCAATATTTTCTGTTCCTCATTTTTGAGCAATTGACATAGCCCTGCCCTCTGGGGCCCTCTGGGGAGGTCCCTCCTTTTTACACATCACATCATTTCCAAGCCACAGCCACAGTGTCAGGAACCAAATGGAAGCAGCAGAGCCCCAAAGAGCCAGTCAGCAACCACACGAGGCTCCTCACCCCAGTCTCAGTTTCACAGGTTTGGCAGCCCCCAATTTTTCTTACATTAGGGGAGCATACGGAAAAAGTATCTCAGTAAAGTCATTTTTCTTTTTATAATAATATTTTTGGGTATCTAAGGAAACGGGGAACCAGATGACAGGTCCTAACCATAGTCAGACCAAGCGGAAGTGAAGTGAGAACGTAAACCTTCTACTAAATAGCCTGCCTCTCTGGGAATTAACATTTTATTATGAAAATTTTTAAACATATGCAAAAGTAGAGAGACAGCCTTAATACATCTTCGTGAACCCGTCACTTAGCTTCAACAAATTTCACTTCACGGCCAATCTTGTTTCATCTCTACCCTACTCCGTACCCCCAACGCTGGATTACTTGGAACCAAATTACCACGATCATAGCATGTCACCGACAAATATTTCAGTATGCAGCTCTAAGAGACAGAGACTCTTTTTGAAAGTTTAACCATGATACCCCTATTGCAGATTTTAAAAGTCATCTAAATTAGCAGATTTTTTAAAAAATTAGTATTTTTTTATATCAAGCAATATTCAATGACCAAGTTTCCCTACTAATCTCATTTTTTAAAAAATGTATCCAATTCAGTATCCAAATATGGCCCACATATTAAAATAAATGTGTCCCTTAAATCTCTTTGAATGTATTGGTTTTTCTGCCATCACTTTTTTATCCCTGTGATTTACCTGTTGAAGAAACTGGATCATTTTCCTTGCAGTTTCCCAGAATGGATTTTGACTACTGCATCTTTATGGTGCCATTTAAAATGTTATTCTCTCCGTTCCATCTTCTAAAAATTGGTAGCGCATTCTAGAAGTCTGATCAGATTGAGGTTCAGTTTGGAGGCAGGAGTGGTCTGTATTTCTGCCAGGAGCACATACTGTCTATCAGCTTCTCTTCACACGTGTTAGCAGCTACGGACGACTACCTACATCTGTTACCTAGTTCCTCAGAGTGCTCCTAGTTACTGGAATAGTCATTGTTTCTAGGCTTTTTCAGCAGGCACAGCCAGAAAGGAGTTTTGGTTTTTTATTTATTTTTTATTGTTGTTTGAAGAGGGTTGTCTGTTTTTAAGAAAAGACAAAATAAGTTTGTACTGATCCTCACTTTTTGAAATTAGGTCCACGTGATATTTACTAACTTTCTTTTTTTTTATTTTTTTTATTTTTTATTTTTTTTATTTTTTTTTGAGATGGAGCCTCAAGCTATCCCCCTGGGTAGAGTGCCATGGCATCACGCTCACAGCAACCTCCAACTCTTGGGCTCAAGCGAGTCTCCTGCCTCAGCCTCCCAAGTAGCTGGGACTACAGGCGCCCGCCCCAACGCCTGGCCATTTTTTGGTTGCAGCCATCATTGCTGCTTGGCGGGCCCAGGCTGGGGATTCGAACCCGCCACCTTAGGTGTATGTGGCTGGCGCCTTAGCCACTTGAGCCACAGGCGCCGAGTCGATATTTACTAACTTTCATTCTTGCATCCATATCTTCTTTCTTTGATTTTCAAATCCCAGTTCTTTTCTTGTGTGTGTGTGTGTGTGTGTGACAGGGTCTTACTCTGTCACCCAGGCTTTAGTGCAGGGCTGTCATCCCAGCTCACTGCAGCTGCAAATTCCTGGGCTCAAGCAATCCTCACACCTCAGCCTCCCAAGAATCTGCGATTGCAGGCTTGTGCCTGCCACCATGCTTAGCTATTTTTTTCTATTTTTAGCAAAGATGAGGCCTCTCTTGCTCAGGTTGGTCTCCCAAGCATGTGCTTCTCCCTGTAAACATGGTAGCCACCATCAACTGTTGAATGACAATGTGGTTCTCTCACTGAACTCTGTAGCACTTTAACTGTTTTTGTTGTGTTATCATTTAGGGTTTGGGTGAGGTCTGTCTTTGCTGCTGGGATGTAAGTTCTTCCTGGGCAGAGACCATGTCTAGGCCCACCCTGTTCTTTGCTCTACCCTCACTGCCCCACATTGATCCTGGTACATGGTAGATACTCAATAAATATTTTCTGAATAAATGGATGAATCCAGGATTTTAACAGAAAATACCTCTTTCCAAAGCAAACCAAAAAGTTACTGTGAAGTAAATCTGATTTCAACCTTCTGTTTTAGCTCACTTTCTCTGACACTGCTCCAGCAAGGGAAGAGGGGTGACCACCTATTACTGCCAGCTGGAAGAAGTCCAGAGTTTCCCACCAAACCTCCATTGACACCCAAGGAAGGAGTCCTTCATTCCTGCTGGGCAGAGAGGGCAACTCTGGCTCTCATGCTGCCTCCGGACTGGGAGGGCTAGGAGTGTTTCATGACTGCTCTCCTGAGCCCTCCACTGACACCAGGTGGGGGCCAGCAGCTCACGACCACTCAAAGGGAATGAAGCTCCCAGTCCCCAGCAGGGGTTCAGGAAGGCTCATTATAGTCTGGGCAGAAGTCAAGGAACCCCACTTGGTTTTTGATGGCATGGGGGGTAGGGGGGGAGATGCTGAGTTTTCAGTGTTTTTGATGGTGTTTGGCTGGAATACAGTGATTATTGCCTAAACGTTTTTTCTGGCTTGCTGGGCCTGCTCCTTTCCTGGTCCTTTTGTTAAAGATAGCAGGCTTTTGTTGGGGCTTTTTTTGTTCTTTGTTCACATTCCTGTTTCCAGGTTGCCTCTGCTGCAATAAACCTGGGATATACGAGACAGAAGGAAACCTGAAGAACTCACCACTGCGTTCCTTAGGTCCCAAGATCCTCTCCTGTCTGCCTTCTTCTCTCCAACTTTTAAAGTCTTTTTCATGCTAGTTTTCTAATGAAAGACTAGGGAAAGTTACATCATCTCCAACTTCCAAGAAGTAGAAGCCTGGCATTGCATTTTTCAATCCCTCTCTTCTAGTACGGATGTGTTAGGCAATGTTTTATCACTATAACATTGGGTGCAATCTCATTCACTTATTTGTTAACTCAGGAAGAATTTATTCCGTTCTTACCACATGTCCAACACTGTCTCAGTCCCTGAAGGTACAAGGGTGAACAAGATCACGCTTTCACAGTCCAGTGGAAGAGCGATACAAGGTGAAACAGATTGCAACAGAGACCTGTACAAGGAGCTATAGAAGACCCAGGAGAAAGCAATTCACTGGGACAGGCTGGAGATGAGAGTGGGGTAGATTGAAGGAACGCTCCACTGAGGAAAAAATATTTGATCTGGGTTAAAAAATAAGCAGGGGTTTTCCAGGTGGAAAGTTCTAAGGCAAAATGAACAGCATGAACAAAGGCACAGAGGTGTGGAAGAGAAGAAAACAGTAACTCCAGGTGAGTAGAGCATGTGATGGGGGAAAAAAGTGATGAGAGATGAGGGTGTAAAGGAGATAGGAGAAAGCTCGTGTAAGATCTCTGTCACAAAAGGCCAGAGCACAGTTTCCCCTAAGCAAAACACACAGACTATACCACAAAATACTGCACACTTCCCCTTGGGTTGTGGCAGAAATAAATCTCTTCCCATACCTGGTTGTTAAGAATAGCTCGCTTTACCTAAAATAGTCAAATTCATGGACTGAAAGGTGGAGTAGTGGTTGCCAGGGGCAAGGAAAGGGTAAATGGGAATTTATCAATCAATAAGTTTCAGTCGAGCACAATGAATAAGCTCTAACACATACTTACAGCCGACAGTAATGTGTGTGCAATGGTTTGTTAAGAGGGTAGATCTCGTGATAAGTGCTCCTACCATGCTAGAATTTTAAATAATCATGATTATCTTTTTTATCCAGTCAAAGCACAATTGTTAATTCCCCAGGCATTGCCACCATCATGTCCCCAAAAAGAAAGAACTACTGTGTTTCTGTCGTTCCCTTAGTGGTCTATTTGGATCGGTTAGCAATTTAAAGCTCCAGAGACAGTTTGCTATGAAGTTTATTTATGTTACTACTGCTCTAAAAACGAAAATGAAAGAATAAAAGAGTGAGAAAGTAAGAAAATACTAAGATATTAAGTCTGGAAGGAAGGCCTTAAACTAAAGCTCCAAACTTAATCATATCCCAAGTGGGAGGCCCACCTGTAAAAATGTAGGCCTGAAATCAATGGCCCTGGCTGAAATAGCATGTTCATCTGACCACCCATGGAAGCAGCAGCTATGATGGAGGGGAGGATTCGGCCTCTGATGCAACTAACATTGCTGCTGGGAACTGGCTGCTCCCCTACTGTGGGCAGTTTGGTGACCCCTTGACCATACACAGGACCACAAACTCCACTCATATTAGATCTGCTTTACTGCCCATGTTTTCTGGGGAGAGAAAATAAAAACAGGACCCCCAGAATGTAGCTCTAACTTAGGCTACATAGGGTATTTGTTGAGTATCCAAGTTCATAATTTAGAAGACTCAAGAGAAGAAGCATCTGCCGTATTTATTCATATTTTGACTTACTATGTTTGTTCTTCCTTCCTGATGGAAGATTCCTTCTTTTATCATTTCCTTTCTGTTTACAGAACTCCCTTTACTCATTCTATTTGGGTAGGTCTGCTGAGAGCAAGCTCTCTTAGTTTTCCTTCATTTGAAAATGAAAACATCTTGATTTCTTCTTCATTCCTAAAAGAGATTTTTGCTGAATATGAGATTCTGAGTTGACAATTTTTTCTTTCTGCATTTGAAAAATATTGCATAGGTCTCTCTGGCCTCCATGGTTTCTGAGGGAAATTGAATTATTCTCCTTAAAGGTAAGGTGTTCTCTCTCTCTCTCTGTTCAAAATATTTCTTTGTCTTTAATTGTAGAAGTTTGACTATGATATGTCTTAGTGTGTATTTCTCTGGGTTCATCCTGTTTGGGAATTTCTCAGCTTCTAAAATAAATTTCTCAGATTTACGTCTTTTGCCGAATTTGGGAAGTTTTCGGTCATTATTTCTTTGAGTGGTTTTTCAGGCCCACCATCTTTCCACTCTCCTTCAAAGACTCTGATGATACAAACATCAGATCGTGTTATAGTTTCACTGATTCCCATCTCTTTTCTCTCTTTTGTTTAGATTATGAAATTTCCATTGTTCTATATTCCAGTTCACTGATTCTTCCTCTGTCTCCTCCATTCTTCTAGAAGTCCATTCGCTGAGATATTTATTTTGTTTCTTCCAGTTGAAATTTTTCCATTTGGTTCTTCTTTTTTCAGATAATTCCAACATCTGTATCATCTCAGTACTGACATTTTTATCTTTTTTCATTTAGTTTGAGATCTTTCTAGTTCAATAACTAGAAAGACATCAATAACTATAATTAATTATTTGGATTGAAACCTGGATACTTTGAGTATAGACAGATTTCTCAAGATTTCATTTGGTTACTACTTGTAGCGGAGACATGAGTAAAGCATACATTTCATGACACTTTTTATTCTACTATAAGGAAAACAACAGTACAGCACAATTATAAATGGTAATTAGAGCTTGATCTTATTATTAAGGGACAATAGGAAGTGGTGGGATTGTGCCATCTACAGGTGGCAGCTGCAATTCAGCTCCTACTGATTATTGATGAATGGGATTGCAGGCCTAATGTTGTCAGATATTCTTATATTTTTAGGAGAAAGTAAATATCCAGATTTTTATATGTAATTTCTCTATTTTAAAATGATAAAAACTAATTTAAATTATTTAAAGCAATGTGTTGATCCACACCATTATGACCTAAACTAAACACAACAGTGATCCAAATGTAGTCTACATATAACCAGTTGACAATCTCTGCTTTAAAAAATATTTTTTCCTAAGAAATTCATTGTTCATTTTAGAGAGAGAGATGTGTTCTCACATGAATTGCTCATAGGAAACCCGGAGTCAAGACATGAATCTGGAACTGGAACTGGACCAGTCTGGAGGGAGCTCAGCACTGCTGTCTTACTTGTGGTGTTATTTAAGAATTAATTATCCAGCCTTAGAAAAATGAAATGATAAAGGACTCATTAGCTAATAAGGGTGCTCTTTGGGGGCTAAAGGTAAGCAATGTGGGGGGTTCCCTGAAAGGAGAGGACATTCCCTACCACCTTGGGAATGGAAGAGCTCATAAAAAGAAATAGGAAGTTTAAAGATGAGCCCTAGATTTAGGATGGGACAATAGTGCAAACCGCCCTAAGCCAATGTGTCCATTCCAGGCACGACAGTTTCTAACTGGCAAAAATCCGCATCCTCTAGTTTTGAGGCATGTGGGAGCTGCATGTCTTTTTCCCCACAACTTTCTACCAAACAGAATTCTTCCTCTATGACAAACCTTTTTCAACAAACAGGAACACAAATAATCGATGTTTTCTAGAGGCTCAGGAAGTCCCCAGCTGTCCTTCAGAAACTCAAATAAGCACAATGCATGAAAGCTTTCCTCTTAGGCAAATATAACAATTGTTTTTGACAGCAGTTAAAGGACAAAGTCTTGCCGTTATTAAGTGGTACAACACAGGACCACACAGTTGTGACCCTACAGTTCTACCCTAAAGGCAATAGGTTCTCCTGATTTATGGAAGGTTTAGGGTATCTGTACAATATTTCTAAACAATTTGCACTATATAACAACGTTTCCATCAGCAATGAGCTGCATATGTGACTGTGGTCACATGTGATCATACTATAGTGTCATATTTTTACTATACCTTTTCTATGTGTTGATATGTTTATATATGCAAATACTTACCTTGTGTTACAACTGCATTCATTATTCAATACAGTTACATGCTATCTGTAGCCTGAGAGTAATAGGCTATGCCCTATAGCTAGGTTTATAATAGCCACATCATCTCGGTTTATGTAAGTACACTGTTTGCACAATGATGCAATCACCGAAGGATGCATTTCTCAGAGTGTATCCCCATGGTTAAGTGATTCTAGAAGCCTGTGACTGGAGACCTACAAGATTCTAAGAGGCAGAGGGGTTTTTGCCTGGTTGAAGTGTTGACCAGACAACCAATTGAGATAGAGCTGAGCAAGCCTGCAATCCTGATCACAGAATTAGGTCACATTGTTTCAAAAACAATGATACACTACAGCCTGGGCAACAGAGACTCTGTCTCAAAAAAAAATAAAGAAATAAAAACGGTGATAGCCCATTAGGCAACAAATATTAAATGCATTCAAAATTCATGATTCTAGAGAGAAAACAGAAAGCACTGTGCACAAAAGATTGCTGCTCAGCAGGCAGGCGCACAAGAGTACCTAACTCTGGCCACGGCCACAGCTTTGTCAGCCCTGACCACAGCTTCAAGGTGAAGGGGAAACTTCTCTGAGCCAGCCAGTCAGCACTAGGCAGAAGGTGCCAGTGACCCAGATACAAAGCCTCTGTGTGTCCCAGCGGGGATCCCACTGAATGCCGAGATGCCACCTTCACTCCCAAGATGACCCCCAGATGTAACTGAAGGTGAGATGGAAGTGCAATGCCAGTCAGGGGCCAGTCAGTAGCGTACTGGTGAAATGGTTAGCAACTGGTTCTTGGAGGAAAAAGCCTTGATTTGTATTGTGTGCCAATTTCCACTGTGTGAATACTCCCAGCACAGCCAATTTTAGGCTACCAACATGACATCACTAAATGTGGAGCTGGAAAGAGAAGCTCAGTAACCATCAGCACCATCATATAGGGCCGAGATGAAGACATAAATAACCTCAACAACATAGGTGGTAGCAAAATGTAATAAGATAATTAAAAAGTACAGTTGACCCTTGAATACCATGGGGGTTAGGGGCACCCTCCCCTTCGGTCTAAAATCTGTATATCCCTTTTGACTCGCTAAGAATTTAACTACTAATTGCCTTTTGTTGATCAAAAGCCTTACAAATAATGCAAAGAGTTGATTAACACATGTACTATATTCTTACAATAAGGTAAGCTAGAGAAAAAAATAATGTTTAGAAAATGTTAAGAAAATACATTCATATTCTGTATTATATTTGTGGATACTATAAATTTATATCTGCCTACAAGATGAATTGCCTGTCTGAAATTGCAGCTGCCGACCTCAAGGTATTAAGCATTTCAACTTTTTCTTGTAATTTCGTGACCTTTCTCTATTTCTTGGGGGCACTTCTAGCATCGCTAATTGCACTTTGTGTGGGTCCCATGGTATCAAAAGGTTTACAGTGAAAAATACACGAGAGCCGTGAAAGAATACTTTTTACTGCCATACACAATTTACTGGACAGACCCACTGCTCAAAAGGTGATGATTAGCATCACTCAGGGATGTAAACAAATACAACCTTGAACTCACTGCAGTAGCAACAGGAGGTGGTTACAAAATGATTACAGTAGTACAGCAGTTAACGGGATGCAGTTATGCAGGCATGATTTACATCTTTACATTTTTTACATTGGTCCCAACTACAAATGGGACCATACATAATATGTAAGTATTTGTTTGCCTAAGTTTTGATAAATGTTAACCTTTTTGGTATAGTTTATAGTAGTAAATGATAAAACAGATTCAATCTACATATGTTTTATGTATTCATGACATACCTAACTTTGTCTTAATTTTTTTTTTATTTCTACACTATGCATTTCATCTGTGAGCTTTTTCCAATTGTTGCAAGTCTCCAAAAAATTTTCCAGGATATTTATGGGAAAACATCCACATAGATGTGAACCTACATGGTTCAAATGTGTTGTTCAAGGGTTTGAACAACTATCATGAGTTTTGAGGATTTTTTACTTTTGTTTTTATATTATTTAATGTAAGTTAATCCAACTTAATTTTCAATATTGGCTGTATTTAACAACTGGGTTTTAAAATTCCTGAAATTTTAACAATTAGCCCTTGTGGACTAGCAGCTCCAGCAGACTATTGAACCACTGTTTTATTTTCTGAGGAAATAGTGACTGAAAGGTGAATCAGCAAAGGGATGGGCTTTCTAAAAAAGGGCACATCATCTAAGCAAGTAACACACAAAAGCAGAGATTTTAAAGCAGTCTTAGAGGGCTCACGTATGCATAGTATCATGTCCACGTAGTTTTGCAAATTTTTATCAAAATTTGCTGTATCAGTTTACTTAATGATTTGTTGGATTGCTACTTCTCTTGTCTACTGCGCCCTCTACAGAATCTATCAAAGGCCCAACCCAGTCTTCTCCATTTTTCCATTATGGTCTACTACAGGCTATATAATGGACTGTAGATACCATCTATATAGACTATACTAGATACCACCTATGTAGTTTTATCTATCTCAAAACTAAATTTAGGACAGGCATAGTGGCTCACCTTTGTAATCCTAGCACTCTGGGAGGCCAAGGCAGGAAGATTGTTTGAGGTCAGGAGTTTGAGATCAGCCTGAGGGAGAGCAAGACTCCATCTCTACTAAAAATAGAAAAAATTAGCTGGGCATGGTGCCACATGCCTATAGTCCCAGCTACTTGGGAGGCTGAGGCAGGAGGATCTCTTGAGCCCAGACATTTGAGGTTGCAGTGAGCTATGATGATGCCACTGCACTCTAGCCTAGGTGACAAAGCAAAACTCTGTTTCAAAAAAGAAAGAAAGGGGCTCAAAGGAGTAGGACACTGACCCCATATGCCAGAGGTGGTGGGTTAAGCCCAGCCCCAGCCAAAAAAAAAAAAAAAAAAAAAAAAAAAAAATTAAATTAAATAAAAGTTTAAAAAAAGAAAGAAAGAGAGGAAAGTAGAAGGAAGGAAGGAAATTTACAGGGGATCAGAGAGCAGATGAAGGAAGATTAAAGATGAAGATAAACAGGTAATTAGCAGCACTTTGCTCTCAACAAACTCTATATTAAATTTGAAGCTGCTTCCAAAGATCAAAGAGGCAAATGGACACACGTGAAAATCAGCAGGATGCATCTGAGCATTAAAGATCCAATATGCAGATGATTCCCACTCGTGAAGCCACATGCCCTTAAACGTAGTGAGGCCCATCTAAAGACAAGATTGCTAAATAGAGTATTGACCCTATAGAAATATTCAGCTTCCTGCTAAGTGACAGCTCCCACTTGTCCAAGTTTCAGGGAAGAGCTTCTTAACAATTTTTATCCTGTTGAAAGGCTTGCAAGATATTTTTAAATTGTAGATCTCACTTCTAAACAGCTGTCAGTTATCAAGGAAGATCAATTTACTACCATGGATTTGGTGACAATGATAGACTATTAGAAGTTAAATTCTTGAGGAGTCAAAACTTAGGGAACTTAATCACCTCAATGGCAGTTTTCCCTTAGGATAATGGCTTTGCCAATCATGGGCATAGTTTTTCTGAGGAAATCTTCATATTAGCTTATACATGTAGGATTGTTGGCCACCAACTGAGCCTAGCCATGGCCTGGCCCCAGAGCTTTAAGGGAAATTGTATTTTTTTAACAGAAGCTACCTCTTCACGGTCTGACTTTTCTCCCTTGGCAAGATCTCCTTCCTCGAGCTCCTCCTGGCTATAAATTTCACCTGATTGAAATGTTTTAAGCAAATCTTCTATGAAACATTTAGACTGCCAACAAGACCAAAAAGTTAAAAATAACTCTTTGCCCACATACATTTCCAGGTTCACATAAATCCTCCCTTAAGAGATCCAGAGTATACAACTCACGGTGAGTCATGCTCTCACATAACTAGTAGTAACTCATCTCGGGATTTTCAAATCATCTTCCTTCTAGACATTAATGAAAGTAACATTAGGGAAGAGGAACGTCAAGGAATGGTCTATCACAAGAAAACTAAAAATATTGCCCGTAAGGGCACAGATTTGCTTGGGTGAGATTCCCTAAACTTTCACAAAGAGACTCATTAGCACAAAAGGGAAAAGTAAGAAATATTTCTCTACATATGTGAAGCTAAGAGAGTAGAGCTTCAAACTCCATTTTTACCTTTGAGGATTAAGTGTGGCTGGAAACAATGATACACACAGGAGCAGCCATGATGCCATCTCTCCACAGGGGGGCACTGTGTGGACCAGAAACTTGCTACGTCACCTGAACCACAAGGATAAGGGAGGCATGATATCTGCAAATATTCTGTATAGCAGGATGACCAAAACCCTGAAGTGCTCAAGGAAATTCATTTCTATTACCTATGCAAATAACTTCACAAGGAAAATACACATAGAAAATCTCCACTGAAAAAGGCCTATAAATGGATAATCAGTTCTGAATCTCATTATGACATAAATATAATTTTAATCTAGATGTAATCTTTTTTAATGAAACATTATTTTATAAACTCTCCATCATATAACAACAAAGTCCACAGAGTCTCATCATTGTGCCACTGTCTTAAATTGGGTGCCCCCCAAAACAGATACAGAAACATGGATGTGAGTACAGTTTCTTTAGGAAGTGATCCCAAGAAGAACTTGTATGAAATTGGGAAAGGGCTCTCCCATTTCCTTTCTTTTCCTTGCTCTTCTTTCTCAAGGGAAGGAAGCTAGTGAAGAGTATTACAAAGCAGGTTACCACTGTGGGCCACCACTGTTCAGTCCCCACTGGGGACCTTCGGGAGGCAACGCAGAACACACCTTGGAGGCAGCCAGGCAAAGTGAAGCAGCTGGGGTATTTTCCCACTAAGTCTCATCAGTCACTGGTTGAGGAATACATCCAGGGAGTGTTAATCCCCAGGCTGCTGTGCTCATGGGCTGAGAGGGCTTCGAGAGCCAGAGAAAACTCACAGGCCCAAAGCTGCAAATCGTGTGTTGCTGCTTAGCCAGGACATGAATGGGAAGCCCTGACGTGGGGTCAGGCACATGAGCATCAGGTATAACAACTGCATAATAGTTCCCTACATTACTGCACTATTGCTTTTCTGTTTGTTTTGAGAACAGACTTTACTTGTCCAAGTGTTAGGGAAAAAGTCAGTTGGTATAACACCCCATGGAGTTTAGAATAAGCACCTAAGAAAAGAGATGCATTCAACTGTTTTATAATCCGCATGGTGGGAAGCTGAAGACATTATTATTGCTCAAAAGGTGTTTATTCACTTCACATCCATTAGGGTGGCTCTAAAAAAAAGAAAGAGAGAAATATATGTAAGGACAGGTGTGGAGAAAATGAGACCCTTGTGCACTGCTCACGGGGATGTAAAATGATACAGCTACTATGGAAAAAAGTATGGCAGCTCAGCAAAAAAAGATTTAAATAGAATTATCGTATGATCCAGAAATGTCATTTCAGGGCATATACTCAAAAGAATTGAAAGCAGGGACTCAAACAGATATCTATCCAGTCATCATAATAGCAGTATTATTCACAATGACCAAAAGGTAGAAATGACCCAAGTGTCCATTGAGGGACAAATGGACAAACAACATGTGGTCTACACATACAATGGAAGATCATTCAGCCTTAAATAGAGATTATGACACATTAGACCACATAGATAAGTCTTGGGGACATTATGCTAAATGAAATAAGCCAGTCCCCAAAGGACAAATACTGTAAGATTCCACTTTTATGAGGTACCTAGAGTGGTCAAACTCATAGAGACAGAAAGAAAGGTGGTTACTTAGGGGTGGAGAGTTAATGCTTAATGGGTATGAAGAGGCATGTGGCCTCCCCTCTGCCCTCTCCCATCTTTTCACATTCAGATCTCAAACCATTCAATATGCACATCAGAGGCTCTGCTCCATGTCCCTTCCCTAGTCCCCCTGGTTCCAAAGTGCTTTAGCTATACCCAGCTTTTAGCATTTCTATCATTGTCTACCATTTTCTACCTTGTATTTAGGGCATTGGCATTTCTATCTTATCTCTTTCATTAGACTCTAAATTCCTTTAACACAAGGTCTTTGTCTGATTTAGCTTAGTACCCCTCCCCACAGAATGTCATAATAGGAACTTAGTAAATATCCCATAAATAATTGAATATAAATGAAATCCTATAAGAAAAGCCCAACAAGCTCGGAACAAGCTGTGCCACCAACCACTAGTTCTCAGACAGCCCTGCTTCTGCTCATGCCCAGCTCCTTCACTGCTTGCTCCTGTCTCTAAAAGAAACAGCTGTGGGAAGCCATGTCATCACCACCAAACCCGGCTCTACCCTGTAAGCCTGGGAAACACCAGTCCTGGGAGAAGCCCCGTGGCTCCTCCCTCACCCCTGTCCCTGGGCCTTGCAGTTCCTTCCCACACTAAAGCCCAGACTCCACCTGAAGTCTGAGGCTGGAACACAAATTTTCCAACAGCCCCTTGGAGTCCTGAAGTCCAAGAAAGTGAATAAGGAGACTGGTGTGGGGAGGCCACAGGACCCTCAGACCTACACGGTGGCTCAGTCTGAGCACTCTGGCTTTCATCTAATTTATATTTTAGTTTTCCGCAGATTTCATGAGGGGAAAAAGTTTCCCTTCTTAAAAAAAAAATATAAAATAGTAAAAGATATTTGGAAAGCACTAGGCAAGCCACAGGTTACATGACCATGGTCTCCTGGAGGGCAAGAGATCAGAATCACACCCGTCCCCTAATAATGGGCACAATGCCACGAACTTAATCAAGATGAGTCTCGGCAGCATCAGGCAAGACAGTCATCACCTAGATCCTTGTCCCAGCTCTTATACGGACCAGTGAACCTCCAGAACGCAATCTCTGGGGACACTTCCAGTTATGACATTCTAGAACTCTTCAAATAATCCTGCCTGGTCTCGCTCCTCCTGCCACCAGGCCAGTGAAATTACAATGTCCTCCCAGTCCCTCTACACACACACATCCACACATTCACCTGCCAGACATTTGAATTCAAATGACTAAATTTAGCCGTCATCCCCAAAAGAAACAGTAGGTTTCTCCATGACCTAAGACAGCCACTGACGCAGCCGCAGCTCCGGGTGCGAGTAAGGCAGGTGTCTGGCCTGGTCAGAGTACTGTCCCTCTGCGGGAAACTCCCTTTAATGCCAGACTACTGGGCAGTTTTTCCAAGGGGCAGAAAGGCAGTTCATAGAATCTCAGGCAGCTGCCTGGCCAGTCACCTGAAGTAGTTCTCCCCCAGGCCGTGGGCCCAAGGGTCTCTCCTGAGCACCAGGGTCCCCTGCATACTTCCTCAGAGAGTCCATATTTGCCCAAGATGAAGTCACAAAGAAAATGTAAACCAGACAAGGCATCCATGTAACTGAACTACTAGTGCACCTTTAATCAGTAGATCAATGTACTTTTACTTGCCCCAAACTGCATCCTGCAAATTAATTTTGCAGGGCATTCCCCAGCTTTAATTCAAGTCTTGCTATCCTCCTACCTAAGAGGCAGAAACAGAACCTGCAAAGGAAAATAAATAGATCAGAGCAGGTCAGTCCACAGGACACCACAAGAATCACAGCAAGAATCCAGGTTTGGCACAGTTCTCCATCCTCTGTGAAGAGACTGACAGGTTAACAAGCTCCCTGGTTTTAGGGGAACGTTTTAGACGTCACTGTTGCATACACATGACTGCAGATAAGTCGCTGTTGCACAGGCCTCACTATGACTCATGCTTTGCACAGGCATCCTTGCAGCACAGACATCATTGCTATACTGAAATTCTTGCACAGGCATCACTGTTGCACAGTTATTCTTGCACAGAACTCCACTGCATGGACATCACTGTTGCACAGACCACATCATTGCAGAGGCATCACTGTTGCACAGATGTCACCACCACACAGACCTTACTGTTGCATCGTGGTTAAGAGCGTAGGCTCTGGAGTCAGCCTGAATTTGCATTCACGATTCATTCACTGTCTCAAATTGTGCAACTTCCCTAATAACCAGCTTCCCGGGGTATGAAATGGACAGTTGGGAAGACTACGAGGCAGTCACAGTAGCAGGCTTCTGTGTGTATATTAGCTATTATGAAAGAAGAAAAGTTCTTTCTGGAGCCCGGCTATATGATAAATGCTGTTTCATTTTATTCTTAAAAAATGCTGCAACCCTGGAGATTTTCCTACACTAACATCTCTCATGAACTACTTCATTATTAGTTTCCTAGCTTACTTGAAAGTTTTTATTTTAACCAAAGACATCTTAGTTGAGCTTTCACTTTCACAATCCGTCACCTCATAGCACACATGTACATACACACCTTCCCTGGTACCCAACACTGCACCCCAGATCCCCCTGGGTGGAGACCCAAAGGCACCCTGGGTCTCCACTATATCGCTTTACAGATGTTAATTAAGAAAATAAATGGTTCCCATTATCCATTTGCCCTTAAATAGCTTCCTCGAGAAGTAATTAATTCTAATCTAACAAAAGGGTCTAGTGGACAAAGCAAAAATTATAACCCAAATTACCAAATACCCGCAGGAACCCCCCAGTAATCAGCTCTATTCTCCTGCAACATAAGATGTGGCTTCCAGACCCTGAATAGTTGTCGTAGTAGAATGCGGCGTAGCTAACTCACACGGCCAGGGAGCCACCACTCCCTGCCCGACAGCTGTGCTTTCAAGTGGTTCAGCGCATAACCACAAGCTGTCTCGAAATTACTTTGTGTAAACACCATAAAAAGTCAAATAGACCTATATATTTATTTAAATTCATTGAGTACCCCCAATTGGATTATTGATAAAATAACCCAAAAAGTCCAAATAAGAGCAGAATAAACATTTAAAATACACCAAACTGTACTTCAAAGGTTTTTAAAACATTACAACTCACTATAATTAGTCAAATCCTTTTACAGTATTCATATGGGATATCTGGTGAACTGGTCAAGTTCCTATGTCTCCATATGAATGGCAAGAATATATTATAAGGTGACTCTCCTGTCAGTGGTACAATTAATATACACAGCAGGTAAGCCACCAAAACTCTATTTTTTAATGTTCAAATAGGGAATGATACAAGAACACCTATATATGTATCACCCAGCCACCATCATCAGTTAATTATCAAATTTTGCTAATTCAAGGACATTTGAAAGGTAGATTTATAAATGTCTTGCACCACAATCTAAAGTATATGTTTTCATAAAATATAAAACACACACCCGGTTCTGGTTGTTTGGGGTCAGAGTGAAGATAGGAGAGCACTAACTCCTCTGGCCAAGTGGGGACTGTCATATATATGTTGCCTTGGGCTAAAGCCTCTGGTCTCCAGGTGCTGAGAGAAGCTGGGGAGGAGGGATCACAAAGGCTTAGCCCCCTCTAATCCCTGGGAAACAAGACTCAGGCAGCCATAGCCCATCTGGGCTCTGACTCCACTGGAGGAGATCTTCTCTCTTCTGACTTCATTCATCTCCCACTCTTGTCACAAGGAAGAGGAAATCAGCTTCACACTCTGGGATAGCTCTGGGAAAGAGTGTGACTTGGGGGTGATTCCAGGTTGAGTTAGGGTACAGGAGGTGCACTGACATTTGTTGAGTGCCAACCGTGTGCCCAGCAACACTTTACATCAGTACTCTCCATCCTGACAACCACTTTGTAATCACCTGGGAAACTTGGAAGGAAATGCCAAGTTTTCCAAAGTCAAAACAGTAATGCTCTCAACAGCCCTCTCAAGTTGGTCCTACTGTGCTCAGGTATGACATAATGTGAAATGATGGAGCCAGAATTTAGAGCCAGGGCTATATGGTTTCCCTAGTCCGGGTCTTTTCACTGACCATAGCACCAGGGACTAGTGACTCTGGCCTCTATTTTGACCATAAGATCCATTAGGGAAGTAACTCTCAGATCTAGCCCATATCTACTCGGATATACCTACTTGATAGGTATTTTAAATTGAATAAATGAATATGCCATGTTCTAGAAAACTGAGTAAGAGAGGTATGAGTTTGTCCAAGTAGTTCAGATTAGTAGAAAGCCAATCAGGCTAACAACAGCAACAACAAAGTCCTTTTATGTCTTCACTAGGGATAAAAGGTTCACTCTATTAATCATCTTTTCAAATATTT
Source organism: Otolemur garnettii (assembly GCF_000181295.1). NCBI lineage: Eukaryota > Metazoa > Chordata > Mammalia > Primates > Galagidae > Otolemur > Otolemur garnettii. The sequence goes on along the minus strand of NW_003852400.1, from coordinate 42,141,714 downwards.
CTTCAGCCCCCTTCCCTAACATAGATATTAGTGGCTATTGGCAGTTTCTGCCTCAGGGGACTCAACAAGAGCAGTTTTGTGAAAGGAAAAAGCGAGATCCTGATTGGAATGGATATAAGGGAGAATTGGAAGAGAGGGATTGAAATCAGTAAGTACAGACTTTATTTTGTATTTTGCTATAAGGAGGAGCAGAGATAAGTGGCAGTAACTGGAAATGAAAGTGAGGTCCACAGGAGGCTGTTTTTTAAGGTGGGAGGAATAACAGCATATTTGAGGCTAATGGGACTGATTAGGTAAAGAGGGAAATTTGCCTGAAGTGGGCTTTAACAAAGGAGGCATTGCTAGTGTGAGGTTCTTATCCAGGTGAGAGGGAATGGAGCCTATGCAAAAGGGAGGAACAGGTTCTGGATGAGAGCGTGGAGAGTCTGTCTACAGCAGCAGAAGGGAAGGGAAGTGTGTGAGTGCAGATGCTGGGCGGCAGGTGGATGTGCTGGAGACAGTGTGGAAATCCTTTCTGACTATGTGCCCAGTTTCCGCAGTGTGTAGGGAACAAGGTCATCAGCTCAAAGTGAGAGTGGGGAGTGCGTATCAGAGGTTTGCAGAGAGAGGAATAAATATGAAATAGTCATTTAAGAGAACAGGAAAGTGAAAGAACTAATGAAATGTCATGCTGACTGCCAGGAAGCATCAAAAGCCTATATGAGGTTCACAGTCATGAACTAAGATAAGACCAATGGTTTGTGTGGTTTTTTCATAGATGCCTCTGATGAGTAATGGGCGAAAAGTTTGTTTTAACTGGAGTGGTAGTTTCAGCAAGCAAATATGACCAAGTGATAAAGGGACCCTGAAGATGAGAATGGTGATGTTTTTATTTTAATATGTTACTTTATTCTATTTATTAATATTTTACATAAGATTTTATACTGATTTTTTAATTAAAAATTCTAAAAATTAAAAATCTTAATTTTTATTGAATTATAACTGTATATATTTAAGGGGTACAATGTGATGATGTGATATACAATATGGAATGCTTAAATCAAACTAATTAACATAACCATCACCTCACTTATTTTTGTGGTAAGACTTTTATAATATACTCTTAGTTGTTTTGAAATATACACTTACTTCATGTACATTAAGCAAGATCTCACCAAATACTCTTTCTCCATTCACCCTCCCTTCCCCCTCTTTTCCCCTTTTTCTTTCTGGATTACCTGTATTTTATCATTCATATGAATGTGTAATTATTTATATATTGGTTTCATAATAGTATTGAGCATATTGGATACTTTATTTTTCCATTCTTGAGATACTTTATTAAGAAGAATATGTTCCAGCTCCATCCAGTAAACATAAGAGATGTAAAATCTCACTCTTTTTATGGCTGCATAGTATTCCACAGTATACATATACCATAATTTGTTTATCCATTTATGGGTTGATGGACATTTAGGCTGCCTCCACGACTTGGCTATTGTGAATTGGGCTACAATAAACATTCTGGTGCAAATGTTTCTGTTGTAAAATGATTTTTCTTCATCTGGATATATACCTAGTAATGATATTGCAGGATCAAACTGTAGGCCAACTTTTAGTTCCTTCAGAATTCTCCATACTTCTTTCCCAAAAGGCTGTATTAGTTTGCATTCCCACCAGCAGTGTAGAAGTGTTCCTTTCTCACCACATCCACGCCAACATCTGCAGTTTGGGGATGTTGTGATGTGGGCTAATCTTACTGGAGTTAGATGATATCTTAAAGTGGTTTTGATTTGCATTGCTCCAGTGATTAAAAGTGATGAGCATTTTTTCATGTGTTTGTAGGCCATGCTCCTGTCTTCATCAGAGAAGTTTCTGTTCAAATCTCTTGCCCACAAAGAAATGGGTTGTTTGTTCTTTTCTTATTAATTTGAATTCTCTGTGGATTCTAGTTGCCAGACCAATCTCAGAAACATAACCTGAAAAAATGTTCTCCCATTCTGAAGGCTCTCTGTTTATTTTACTTACAGAGCCCTTAGCTGTGCAGAAGCTTTTTAGCTTGATCAATCCCAGTAATATATTTTTGGTGTTGCCTCAATTGCTGGGGGCGTGGGGGGTCCTCCTCATAAAATATTCTCCCAGGTCAATATCTTTAAGCGTTTTCCCTGCATTCTCTTCCAGTATTTTTATAGTTTCATATCTTAAGTTTAAATCTTTTATCCAGTAACAATCAATTTTTGTTAGTGGTGAAAGGTGAGGGTCCACTTTCAGTCTTCTACAGGTTGCTAGCCAGTTCTCCCAGCACCATTTGTTAAATAGGGAATCTTTTCCTTAACACATGTTTTTGTTAGGCTTAGCAAAGTCCAAATGATGATAAGTGGCTGAGTTCATCTCTAGGTTTTCTATTCTGTTCCAAACATCTACATCTTTATTTTCATGACTGTACCATGCTGTTTTGATCACTGTAGATTTATAGTATGATCTGAAGTCTGGTAACATGATGCCCCCTGATTTGTTTTTATTTCTAAGTAATGTGTTGGCTATTCAGGGTTTTTTCTGATTCTATATAAAATAAGGTACTACTTTTTCAAGTTCTTTTTTTTTTTTTTTTTTTTTTAAGACAGGAGCCTCAAGCTGTCCCCCTGGGTAGAGTGCCGTGGCATC
>NW_003852400.1:42113451-42139051 GCF_000181295.1 Otolemur garnettii | reverse complement strand
GCCTCCCAAGTAGCTGGGACCACAGGCGCCCACCACAACGCCCAGCTATTTTTTGGTTGCAGCCGTCATTGTTGTTTGGCGAGCCCAGGCTGGATTCAAACCCGCCTCCGTGGGTGTACATGGCTGGCGCCTTAGCCACTTGAGCCACAGGCACCGAGCCTTTTTTCAAGTTCTTTAAAGTCTGATACTGGTTCTTTGATAGGGATTGCATTGAATTGGTAGATTGCTTTTGGGTAGTATTTTAATAATGTTGATTCTTCCCAGCCATGAGCATGGTATGTTTTTCCATTTGTTAACATCTTCAGCTATTTCTTTTCTTAGGGTTTCATAGTTCTCATTATAGAGATCTTTCACTTCCTTTTAGATAAATTCCCAGGTATTTCATCTTCTTTGGTACTACTGCAAAAGGAATAGAGTCCTTAACCATATTTCCAACTTGACTATTGTTGGCATATATAAAAGCTACTGATTTGTAAGTATTGATTTTGTATCCTGAGACGCTGCTATATTCCTTAATCACTTCTAAGAACTTTGTAGTTGAGTCCCTAATAGAGGCCATCTATAGCAAACCCACAGTCAATATCAAATTGAATGGAGTAGAATTGAAAACATTTCCACTCAGATCTGAAACTAGACAAGGATGCCCATTGTCACCACTGCTATTCAGCATAGTAATGGAAGTCCTAGCCATCACAATCAGGCAAGATAAGGGGATCAAGGGTATTCAAATGGAGTCAGAGGAGGTCAAATTCATGCTCTTTCCAGATGAGAGTAGTGATTAAAACTAAGTGACAAGGGAATTTAAGCTTGGTGAATGCTAGAAGTGAAAACATGAAGAAAGTGAGGCCCTGGTAGAGTTGAAGGATTTGTACTACAGAGTATGAGAGGACTGAAATTAGATCATGTAGGGGATGACTCTAATACTGATGACAGATCTAAGCAATGACCACAGGAGGGATCAGGAGACGGTTGAAGCAGAATGAGAGATAAAATGGTGGAGGAGAAGAGGCCAAGGAATTGAGAGTCCAGGATGCTGCAAGGATATTGAAATCCCCAAGAATTAAGACAGTAACAATAAGCTTGGTTCTACTGTTACTGTCAATAACAATTGTCAAAAAATGAGGGAGTTCATCAAAAAGCTAAAGATAGAATTCCCATATGACCCAAGAATTTCACTCCTAGAAACATACCCCAAAGAACTGAAAGCTGAGATTTGAACTGATTCTTGCACAGCCTTATTCACTATAGCCAAAAGGCAGAAACAACCCAAATGTCCATCAATGGATAAGTGGATGAACAGTGAGTATCATTTGGCTCTAAGAATGAAGTTCTGATATGTGCTACATGAATGAACCTTGATGACCTTGTGTTAAGTGAAATAAGCCAGATGAAAGGATAAATATTGTCTGATTCCACTTATGTTAAACATCTCGAATAGACAAATCACAGAGACAGAAAGTGGATTAGAGATTACCAGGAGTTTCGGAGAGAGGGAAATTATTGCTTAATAGTTAAGAGAGTTTCTGTTTAAGTTTTAGAAATATATAATAGTGATGGTTACACAGCATAATAAATGTAATTAATGCTACTGAATTATATAATTAAAATGTTTATGTTATATGAAGTATATATATTTACAATGTTTAAAAATTAACAATGGCTCGGCGCCTATAGCTCAATGGGCTAAGGCGCCAGCCACGTACACCTAAGGTGGCGGGTTCAAATCCCCAGCCTGGACCCGCCAAACAACAATGATGGCTGCAACCAAAAAATAGCCGGGCGTTGTGGCGGGCGCCTGTGGTCCCAGCTACTTGGGAGGCGGAGGCAGGAGACTCGCTTGAGCCCAGGAGTTGGAGGTTGCTGTGAGCTATAATGCCACGGCACTCTACCCAGGGGGACAGCTTGAGGCTCTGTCTCAAAAAAATAAAAATAAAATAAAAAAATAAAAATAAAAATAAAAATAAAAATTAACAATGTAATAAATCCAAAGTCATTAAACTGTACCTTATAAATGGGTGAATTAGATGGCATAGGAATTATATCTCAATAATGTGGGGGTTTTTTAAAAGAATAGAAATGAGGAAATGGTCCCAGTGGTCACAGTAGATGCAACAACAGTCTAAGTCAGAAGTGCTGAGTGGCCTTCTGTTTAGGTGACATGAGGTGTGGAGATTTGATCTGGGGACGAGGGGACGGAAGAATAGTCTTGCAGCTTCATTATCCACAAAACTCACCACACAGAAACCTCAGGCCCTACACCACATCTATCTGACCAAATTGCAACCAGAAATATCTGATGAGAATGTGATAAAAGTCTGTTCTCATAAGTTTATTCTAGGACCACAGGTCAGAATGTCAGACAAGTTGCAATTAGCTTTTTCCCACCCACCCTACTTCAGGGAAATCCTGTGCCCCTACTGTCCTTCTTCACCAGAGGTAAAAGTGGGGCTGTCCCTGTCATGTGCCACCTTAAGAACCCAAAGACCCTCCTTAAAGACTGAGTAAGTGGGGGCAGAAGAAGTGTAGGAGCCCATCTCCAGCTCTCCTCCCCAAGCCCAGCCCCTCTCCCTGGCCCTGACTCCCTGCCTCTAAATCGCTTTTGTCTCTGTGGAAACTCCTTAACCTGGAATGAACAAATTTTAACCTCTCTCATCTATTCCTTTCCTCCCATCCCAATGACCTCTGTTAATTCAGATCTAGACAATAATTTCCTAACTAACCTCCCTGCCTTTAGCCTGACTCCCTCCTCCATCACTGGAAGCTTTCAGCCTCACCCTTAAATGTGAGTTTCTGCCATCTCTTCCCATTAAGCACCCCATCCTTAATCAGCACTCACTCTAGGTTAAAACTAGGTGCTGTTATGAAAACTCCCTCTAGGATAATTTGCAAATTCCTATCTTCCAACAGATCCTGGTCCCTTAAACCTCTTCTATACAGATATTTGGTAGTTGCCACTGCCTCCATGTTGGTGCCAGAGTGGTCTCTCTTTAACAAAGACAGACTCCTGTGCCTGCTCAGAACCCTTCACTGGCTCCCCTCTTCCTATGATACTCTATACACCTTGTTTATCATGGTGCTGAACACTGTCCAAAGTGTTTCTACCTCTTTAACTCATTTCCCACTTCTTCCCACACTGAGAGTCCTGAAACACTGAGCTAGTTCTAGTTCCATATATGATCCAGGTCCTGAGGCCCTGGGTTGATTTATTCACTAGCACAGTGCCCAGAATGAAGGAAGAACCTAATCAAATACACACTGAGTGAATGAACTTGTTGCAATCATATTCTATATCAACTCCATATATTCAGAAAATTATTCCACATCACCTTCAAGTGTCACAAATGGCATATTTATCCTTCTACTTTGATAAGACAACATCAACTTTTCATGCTATTGCAATGCCTGGAACACAAAGACCCTCCTTAATGACTGAGTGGGAGGAGTAGATTGATGGACCAATGGATGGCTGGATAGATGAAGGGATGGGTGAACTGTGAGAGAAAATAAGTAACATTAGGAGAGCGTCCCCCCTGGAGGGTGGTTTGTTGAGTGCAGAGAATACGTCTTAACTTTTTCTTTGCACATTCAGTGCTCACAGCATGGTCTAACACAGAAAGTTTTCAACAGATATGTAAGAATAAATGAATGTACAATCACATGAATGATATAAATTTTATTTCTATTATGAACCTCAGCTTAACAGGTAGATATAGTGTTCAGATTAAGTATCTCATGTGAAGTAATAAAACTTGAGATAAAGAAAGTTCTACTAACTAGAAAAAAGTTTTAGTCATTAAAAAGAATATTCAGCAAACAAAATAGCATGTAAAATTTTCATCAGTTAATGTATCTGTCATTTGGGGTACACACATTCTGAAAGAAAGAATGGCAAAATAAATTATATTATAGATCATATTAGTAATATTTCTTAAAAACAACGTTTATTATTTTTATTAACAATTTTTGTCACTTTGTCTATGTTCATGGTAATGATGTTAAAGTTATAATTAAAAGGAAGAAAATAAATTACCTATAACAACCAATCAGAGATAATTCTTGTTAACATCTGGTGTTAGGATATGTTCTAGTGCTCTTCTTTCTGTGTGTGTACATGTATATGTGTATAATGTAAACAAAATGAGAATATTGTGTAATCTGCTTTTTTATTTGGCATTTGTCTCCAAACAGCAGAGCCTTAAGCACATGTTCAGTTGATGCTATTTTATTAAGGGGTGTGATCACAGAGAAGGGGGGGGAAGAGGCAGGGAGAAGTATCTACAGGTGCCCTGCTGTGACGCACCTCTGGCAGGGAGGCTTTATCTTGTGGGACCACCTCCTGAGTTCCAGCTGAGCTATCATATCTCAGGTTGGCCCACCTGGGGCAGGCACTGGCTTTGCCTCTTATTAGCCAGAGTCGACCCCTCAGGGCATTTACTTTTCCATGTCCACTTCTGAGTTACATGTGGTTAATAGGAAGACTCACATATCTCACATCCCAGTGGTCAGGGGGAAGCTCGAGCATGTATTAGGGCAACAGTGAGTGATGACCACATGACACTAGTTACAGCCCGTGCAGTTGGCTCCTACAGTAGGAATGAATGACCAGCCTGGACAGACGAGGCAGGAGTCATCTGTGGTACAGTTTAGTGCCCTCCCATTACAACTGGCCTCTATAATACAATATGGTGCCTCCATTTTTGTGAGGATAAGATTCTACCATTCTTCTCCATGGGGATTAGGTTGGAGGTGGTGCACAATGCAGTCAGAGTCCCCTCCAGGGATGGTGCCCAGCCACAATCTCTAAGAAAGCTTAAGGCAAGAGAGTGAAAAAGTCTCTTCTGCCACAGTCAGTTCCACACTGAAATTTGACGTCTCTCTTCTCCACACCCCATTTGAGAATTTTCATAAGTTTGACTAGCTAGGGCGGCACCTGTAGCTCAGAGGGGTAGGATGCCTTCCCCATATGCCAAAGGTGGCAGGTTCAAACCCAGCCCTGGCCAAAAACCACACACAAAAAAAAAAAAATTAAAAAAAAAAAAAAAAAGTTTGACTAGCTATTTGACTGCTCTTGGTTTCTCTCCTGATAGAGTAACCAGACTCTTATCCCCAAGGAACCTCAGCCCCCTGTTGCCTTGTCTTTGTCAGGTCATGATTGTTGCACCTGCTCACTCACCATCGTCCTTGGGCACAAAACCTCCAGGTGGCACCCAGTAAGTCCCCAGAGTTCCATATGTACTCCTTCCAATGTGTGGACAGGAAATCTCACAGTGACGATATCATTCAGGCTGTCCTTGCCATGCTGGTGCTGACACAATGGGCCATAATCAGTTCCATATTGAAATAAGCCAACCCTAGCTCTCCTCTGCTTTCCTTTTGGTAAACAGGGTTAATTATAATCACCCCATCCCAGTACTGTCTGTTCTCTGCTTGTTGGTCCAGTGATGTGAAGAACCTAAATTGCCCAGATTGTGCCCAGATTCCAGTTCAGTGGAGCTGCTGCTGTCTCATTAGGTTGCAGGGAGAAGTAGTTCCTCACGTTCTCCCATCTGAACCAAGGCCTCTGACCCTATCAGACCTGTTACAGAGAAGGAAAGGACAAATAGCATAGTCTTGGTGAAAGGGACCATTCCTGTTCCTTGATTCCTACAGTTCCATGTATTCTAGTTTGGGGAGACATAACACCAAATGTTGGCCATTGCCTCAAAACCACCAGAACTATTTTCTCAACTGCTACCTTCTTGAGCCATTATTAGGCCATTCTGCCATTCCATTAGGCTGGCTACTTTGGATTTCATGGAACCAATTGTCATACATTTCTTGTTTCATTTCTTTGGTCACACAATATGTCCTTTGGTCTGAGGCTGTGTTGTGTAAATACCATGTCAATAGATCAATACCTCCCTCAAGCCTCCATCCCTGCTGCACAGCCACTTTGTCATGGCCTATTGTGTCAGCACCACAATGGCAAGGACAGCCTGAATGATAAGCCACACTATGAGATTCCCTGACCACATATTGGACAGAGTTCAAGTTGTGCAAATAGGAAAGAGGGTGATAGAGTGTGAAAGGAGGTAAGATAAATGGCTTGGAAGTCCTGGTGGGATCAAATGACCAGGAGCTGGGAGTGAAATGATCAATAAAGATAGTGAGCTGGAGACCGTGAGAGGTAATATTGGAAGGATGCATGAAACTGAGATCAGGGAGGGGAGGAAATATTGGCAGTATCAAGGTCTGGGGCAGGCCCACAAGAATGAGGGGCTGAAGGAGGTTGGAGCACCCTGACCCCTAAGTCTAACAGCTCCAAGATGCAGCCCCACATGTGTTCTCTCAGCCCAGGCTGGCACAAAGGCCCCAGGTCCTGTGATTCCTGCAGCACGGAAGCTGCTTTCTCCCAGACCAATGACCACAGCTCTCCATTCAGGCTATGCTGAGATCTGACTCAGGTCATCAGTCTGGAGTCAGAGGGTGGCAGGGGAAGATCCCCTCAAAAAGAAAACACATCTTGTGAGGCGCCTTTTGCAGATGAGTTCATTGCCTGGTCCCCCCCAGGGCAGCCTCTGGAAGCTAGAAAAGGCAAGGAAATGGATACCCTGAGAGCCCCCCAAAAGGAACACAGCCCTGCCAGTGAGACCCAGATCCGACTCCTGAACCATAAAATACTAACTTTTACCACTGTAAGCCATCAAGTTTGCAGGGACTTGTTACACCAGCAGTAGGAAACCAAGACACTCAGCTAATTCCTGGGTTGGGGGCATGGAGATTAGTTTCTACTTTTTTCTCATTATGAACCATAATGTAATGGGGAACTTCTCATAGCTAAATTTTCCTGCATCCCCACAATTTCTTTTTAAAATTCATAGACATGACTTATTGGGTCAAAGACTCTGTAAAATTTAATAACCCTTTCTGTGTATTGCCTTCCAAAATGACAGAAGCAGTTTGAAATACCATTCACACGGAGAATGTCCAACAACAGAGAGTATTATTTTGGGTTTTTGACAGGGAAAGATAGGACCTGAGAGTTTTAAATGTTTTTTTTATTATTATTATATTAAGCTTGTGCTCTGCAATTACATATTCCTCCATAGACTAAAAATACAGAGTCTGGCAGCCATTTTAATTTCTTCTTTTGTAAATTGCATTTCAAATCCTCTCATCATTTTCCTTTTCAGGTGTTCATCTTACTGCTTTTTAAAAATACCCATTTGAGCCACATATATTGCAAATGGTTGCAATTTTATCTTTGCTGTTTTACGATAAGAAGTTTCAACTTTTTTATAATCAAATCTATCAGTCTTTCCTTTCTAATTTCTGCTTTTGATGTCCAATTTCAAGGTACCTTTCCCACTTCTACATTTTAATAACAATGCATCTGTATCCCTATTTATGGCTTTTCCACTTGAATGTTGTGAGTTAAGAATTTAATTTCAGTTTCCATAACGAATGCATCAAACCTCTGCCCTTTCTCTTCTAGAACAGGTTTAAAGACACTTCAGAACGAATTCTGATACAGTCTCCAAGTCTCAGCTTCGAAATGAGCTCTCATTTGAAAGTGAAAAAGTGGTCAAAGATGAGCAATTTTCTTTTCAGTGTTCTCAAATTATCACAATATCGCCAAGTTCACATTTGCCCTTTAAAGTAGGAAACATCGAACCCTTAAGGAAATGATCTCACTTGTGAAACAAGTAATCACACCGTAGATAAAATAAAGTATGTTTTCCAGTAATAAAACACCAAAATCGTCAGCAGCACAGCAGAGAAAGAAAAAACCCACATCCTTTGTATCTCATTATGCATTACTAACATGAACATCTGAAACTCAAAGGTCTCCTGCAAGAATAACAGAAGCCATGAAAATTCCTTTTCCTTTCTCTACTGCCATCTTTCTCCTTCTAATTCCTAGAGAATTAGGAATTCTCTAATTCTAATTATGAAAATATGTCTTCATATTTTCATATGCCCTTCGGTTTTGCTCATGAGAAAGTAGATTCTATATGGGTTTAATGTACATTTAATAGCACGTAGAAAGGCCCCGCCCACCTCATCACCAGGAGGAAGGAGCATCCTGGAGCTCCCTGCCCTTCTGGCTAGAAATACCTCCACATTCTTTGCCCTGGCTACTTGCAGGTTGGTCTCCCCTCCTATCCGCCTGAGACTCTCCAGCAGGCCTCTCCCTCAGGTCACCCCTCCCCTGCATGTTCCAGTTCCCAGCAGGCTTCCTGGGCCATGAAAAGCACCCCTCCCCACCCACAGAGGACACTCACTGTCCTACTTCCCTGCTGCTTTCTCGCCATGGCAGCCAACACCCACCGCCTGACAGGCTCTAGATGGCATTTCCTTGTCTACCTCTCTCACTGGAAAGAGCTCCACGTGATAGGCATTTTTGTCTATTCACGTCTGTGTCCTCCAACACCCAGAATACTACCTGGTATGTGACAGGCCCTCCATAAGTATTTTGTGAATGATTTTGAATAAGGGATGGAATTAAGCCAGACTGTAATCAGAAGGGAAGGGATTCCCGGCTCAGGTTTCAAGTAAGTGGTAGAAGTGGTCAAGTTCCCTTCAGGACCTAAAAATCTTACCTTTACAAGGGAAAGGGAGAGTAGAAGAAGGGAGGTACTCATGCTTTTAGAGTAGTCAGGATACTCTCTCCCATGGAGTAGAGTCAAGAAACTCTCTCCACCTTTGACACAGAAGCCAGTTAAGTGATGCTACAGCAGAATCCATGAAGAGGCCATCAGGACTTCACCATGGTTAGTTAGCAAGGCTCTAGGTGCGGTCTTGGCAGCTCTATGTGCTTGACCATAAGAGAGCTTGAATGGACTACTGCTTACAAATGTATACTTCCCAGACTCCAACTTTGATACATTCATTAAGACCCAAGGTCTGTTTGGGGATTCTCCCTCCTTCCTGTCCATCTAACTAACATAGCAAGCATGCCAGCTATGAGGAAGCAGGAGTTGGTGCAAATGGGGAAGGGTTGCACATACGCATCTGAAGTCCTGGGCTATGGGAGAAAGACTTTCATCAGTGGGGACTTTACATTTTAAATGTTAGGAAGGTAGGAATTGGGAGCACTAGCAGCTCAAAAGGGGACTGAGGCAGTGGGGACAGGCTACTGCCAGGAAGCATCTCCCTAACTACAGCCTCTTTATTCTACAGTTCCACCTGGATGTCTAATAGACATCACCAAGGCAACCTGTCCGATCAGAAACCCCACCCCCCACCTTCCCCTCCACATCTGCTTCCTCTCTAGACATTTATGCCCTGTTTTATTTCATAGCAACTCCATCTTCCCAGTAGCTCAGGCCAAAAACTCCAGGTCTATCTTGACTCCTCTCTTCAACTGTATATCTAACCCACAAGGGAATTCTACTTGCCCTGCCTCCCACATTTATCCAGAATCCAACTACCTCTCACTATCTCTCACTCCAAGCCCCCATGCTCTCCACCCACTGTGATTTCCTCCTAATCTTCTTACTGCCACCCTTGCCCCCATTCAGTCTGCTCCCCACACAGTAGCCAAAGTGACCCTGTTCAAGCACATCAGATCATGTCCCTCCTCTGCTCAGAGCCCTTTCTCTTATTCACTTAAGAGAAAGGTCAGCATCCATAGAGCATCCCACGGGCCCTGAGGATGTTGCCCCCACTATCTGTCTGATCTCATTTCCTACTGTGCTTCTCTCACTCCCCTCTCCCCAGCCACACTGGCCTTCAGGCTCTTCCTTGAACCCATCAGGAATGGAACACACTTAGGGCTTTGTCCTGGGTTTTCCTTATTTCTGGAAAGCCCCCAGATATGGTCATAGAAAGTGGCTAAATGCCTCACCCTCCTTGAAGTCTTTGCTTCAGTGTAACCTCACAATGCACACAGCCCCAGCCCACACTCCCTGTCCCCTTCTCCTGAGCTCTGTATATATACATATATATGTCATTTTTAAATATATGACATAATCATTTATGACGTTCATAGTTATTATTTACTTACATCTCCTCCCACTGGACTATAAATTCCATGAAAACAGGAACTTCTGTCTGTTTTATTCACTGATATATCCTCAGTATCTGGGTATTTCCTAAATATTTTTAGTACATGAATGAATAAAATGACAAACCCCCATAACTCTACCAGCCCAAAGAGTCTGTGCCATAAGCAGGCAGTCTCCTTCCCTTGCACACTTTTTTTTTCAGTGAATTATCAGTAATCACCCCTCCTTAACTACCAGCACATCAAGAAATAGATAGCTACCAGGGTAGCCAAATAGTGAATAAGCGTGCCTCTGCTTCTCATCCTCAGCAGCTGGCATTATGTCATGCATCTAACATTTAGTAAATATTTGTGTAATTCAATATTATGATTCCAAGCATTTTCCTCAATAGCTGAGCCACTACTCTGCTACCTTGGAAAGAGTACAGCAAATTCAAAAACAAATGCACATAACAACATGTATCGCCCTCTGGGAAAACATAGACTCACTGAGTTGTGCAGATTTCCCAAATGTGGACATGTTTCATTACATGATATTTTAGATGTCATATTCATTAGTATAACCACCATCTATCTCATCAAGAAAGTCTTTAAATGTTGTAAAGATGTCAAGCTTGTGACAGGAGACACAAGTTTTCCCCCAAATTCTAACTTTCACTTGAAAGTCCTACTTTTATCATTAGCAAGAAAAATTGTCAGTTGTTTTCCCTTCCAGGTCAGGTTCATTTCATTCATGTTGGAGAAAATGCCTGCCAAATCCCCACGTCTGAATAATCATACTGTATCATCATCCTTTAAATAAAAACAATACTGCAAGAAAAAGACAGATTAGTGATTTTCCTCGTGACAAGCCTCATACTTTAATGCACAAAGTGCTGTATGCATACTTTATGTATACTTCTCACATCACATAACATATTTAAAAGGCATTTGCCACAGAATAAAGATTATTAAAATTTTTAAAAACTACTGTTATTACTGCTTCATCAATACATTCTTGACCAGGTATGGTGGCTCATACCAGTAATCCCAGCACTCCAGGAGGCCAAGGTGGGTGGATTGCTTGAGCTCAGGAGTTCCAGACCAGCCTGAGCAAGAGTGAGACCCTATCTCTACTGAAAATAGAAAAACTGAGGCAAGAGGATCTCTTGAACCCAAGAGTTGGAGGTTGCTCTGAGCTATGATGATGCCATGACACTCTACCAGGGCAACAGCTTGAGACTCTGTCTCAAATAAATAAATAAATAAATAAGGATGTTCTTGAAAAAATTGGCTTTTTTTTTTCTTTAGAGTACCTGACAATGGAGAATACAGTGCCTACCAGTACAGTTTGGTGTCACTGCAGTGATTCCTGCAAAAGCACCAGGAATTTTACCCTTCATTGCTTTCATGCAATCAGTGTAAATTGATGTCAACACGGGGGTAGGGGTAGGTGACAAATCATCTTAGTATTATTAACAAAATAGTTTTTCCCTCACACAGAGACCCCTAAAAGGGTTTCAGGACTCCCTAGGCATCCACAAACCACAGTTTGAAAACTGCTGACTTACAAGATTCCAATGGCTCATTCACATTGGAATAAATTAAATTTTTTCCCAAGAATGTAAATTGCTACTACACACTTTTTAAAAATTATATTTCACAGCCAAAACAATCTTGGAAAAGATTGTTAGAACAGAACTGTTAATGGACTCAAATTTTCTATTTCAAAACCTTCTAAAAAGCTATAGTAATCCAGGCAGTCTGGTACTGACATAGGGTAAACATATACGTAAATATTACAGAATGGAGAGTCCGAAATGCACTCTCTAACAGGGCCAAGGCAATTCCATGAACAAAGTACAATCTTTGCAAAAAAAATGTCAGAACAACTGAATATTCAGGTGCAAAAGAATGAATCGGACCCCTACCTTGACCATACACAAAAATTTCCTCAAGCCACACAAAAAAATTAATTCAAAAATAGGTCAAAATGTAAAACAAAATAGAATTATATTACACCTAGAAGAAAATGCATGAATAAATCTTTATGATCTTGAGTTGTCAACAATTTCTTAAAGATGACACCAAAGTCACAAGGATAAGATAAATTGATAAGTTGGAATTCATTAAAAATAAAAAATTTTGGTCAGGCACTGTGGCTCACACCTGTAATCCTAGCACTCTGGGAGGCTGAGGTGGGAGGATTGCTTGAGGTTCAGGCATTCAAGACCAGCCTGAGCAAGAGTGAGACCTCATCTCTACCCAAAACAGAAAAATTAGTCAGACATTATGTTGTGTGCCTATAGGCCCAGCTACGCGGGAGGCTGAGGTAGGAGGATCACTACAGCCCAGGGTTTTGAGGTTGCAATGAATTACAATGATGCCACTGTACTCTAGCTAGGGTAACAGAGTGAGACCCTATCTCAAAAAAAAAATTTTTTTTTAATGTTTGTGCTCAAAGAACACCATCAAGAAAGAGAAAAGACAGCCTACAAGTTAGAGAAAATGTTTGCAAATCACAGGCCTTATAAAAGACTGGTATCCAGAATATATAAAAGACACTTATAACTCAATCAATAACCCAATTTTAAAATGGCCAAAGGAAAAAAAATAAAATGGCCAAAGGATTTGAATAGATATTTTTCCAAAGAAGATATATGAATGGCAAATAAGTACATGGGAAAAAAAACTCAACATCATTAGTCATTAGGGAAATACAAATCAAAATCACAATAAGATACTATTTCACACCCATTAGAATAGCAATTATTTAAAAAAGAAATTGACAATGATGTATAAACATTAGAACCCTCTGGGCAGTGCCTGTGGCTCAAGGAGTTGGGCACCAGTCCAATATACCAGGGGTGGCGGGTCCAAACCTGGCCCCGTTTAAAAAAAAAAAAAAAAATTAGAACCCTCATATATTTTTGGTGGAAATATAAAATGGTGCATCCACTTTAGAAAACAATTTTGGAATTTCTTAAAATGTTAAACATAGAGTTGTACGACCCAGTGATTTTACTCCTAGATATAAGCCCAAGAGAAATGAAAACATACGGCCCCACAAAGACTTCTATGTGAATGTTCATAGTGGTATTGTTCATTAAAGCCAAAAAGTAGAAACAACTCAAAAGTCCATAACTGATGGTGCGGAGTCTGTGGCTCAAGGAGTAGGGAAGTGGTCCCATATGCTAAGGGTGGTGGGCTTGCACCCCACCGGGGCCAAAAACTGAAAAAAGTCCATAACTGATAAATAAATAGAATGTATTATATCCATATAATGGAATATTATTTGGCAATAAAAGGAATGAAGTACTGAGACATGTTACAATATGGATGGAACTCAAAAGTATTAAACTAAATGAAAGAAGTATGTCACAAAAGACCACATTTTGTATTATTCCATTTCTATGAAATATCCAGAATAGGCAAATCCTTATGAACAAAGAGTAGATTAGAGGTTGCCTAATGGGGGTGACTGCTCATGGGTACAAGGCTTCTTTGCGGATGATGAAAATTTTCTAGAATTAGATTATGGTGATGGCTACACAACTCTGTAAATACATTAAAATCCATTAAATTATACACTTTAAATGGATATACACACAACTTTATGGTCAAAAACTGTTAAAAGGCACATAAATGGAAAAAGAATAACCACAGGCATACAAAAAGAAACAAAATTGTCAGCCAGGCAGGGTGACAATTATGCACCTCATGCCTATAATCCTAGCACTATGGGAGGCCAAGGCTGGAGGATCCCTGGGGATCAGGAGTTTGAGACCAGTGTGACCAGGAGTAAAAATGAAAAAATCAGCTGGCATTGTGGTGGGCACCTATAGTCCCAGCTACTCAGGAGGCTGAGGCAAGAGGATCACTTGAGCCCAGGAGTTTGAGTTTGAGGTTTCTGTGAGCTAGGCTGACACCACAGCACTCTAGTCTTGGGACAACAAAGTGAGACTCTGTCTCAAAAAAAAAGAAAGAATGAAAAAGAAGCAAAATTGTCAATGTTTTCTTTAAGAAATTTTTAGTGGCCTAAGGAAAGACTATGAAGAAGATTTCCATGGCAATTGCAACAATAACAAAAATAAACAAATGGTCTCTGAAGAAGACAGGCACATGGCCTACAGACATATGAAAAATGCTCATCATCCTTAATCATCAGAGAAATGCAAATCAAAACTACTTAAAGATATCATCTAATTCAATAAAAAAAAAAAGAGAGAGAGAGATCATCTAATTCCAGTAAGATTACCCCATATCACAAAATCCCAAAACCAGGGATGCTGGCATGGATGTGGAGAAAAGGGAACACTTCTACACTGCTGGTGGGAATGCAAACTACTACATTCCTTTTGGAAACATGTTTGGAGAACACTTAGAGAACTAAAAATAGACCTGCCATTTGATCCTCCAGTTCCTCCACTAGATATATATCCAAAAGACCAAAAATCACACTACAACAAAGATATTTGTACCAGAATGTTTATTGCAGCCCAATTCATAATTGTTAAGTCATGGAAGAAGCCCAAGTGCCCATCAACCCACGAATGGATCAATAAATTGTGGTATATGTACACCATGGATATTATGCAGCCTTTAAAAAGATGGAGACTTTACCTCCTTCATGTTTACATGGATGGAGCTGGAAAATGTTCTTAGCAAAGTATCTCAAGAATGGAAGAAAAAGTATCCAATGTACTCAGTCTTACTATGAAACTAATTTATAGCTTTCATATGAAAGCTATAACCCAATTATAGCCCAAGAAGAAGGGGAAAGGGGAGAGAGAGGGGAGGGGAGGGGGGAGGATGGGTGGAGGGAGAGTGATTGGTGAGACCACACCTACAGTGCATCTTACAAGGGTACATGTTAAACTTTCTAAATGTAGAATATAAATGTCTAAACACAATAACTAAGAAAATGCCATGAAGGCTATGTTAACCAGTTTGATGAAAATATTTCAAATTGTATATAAAACCAGCACACTGTACCCCATAACTGCATTGATGTACACAGCTACGATTTAATGAAAAATAAAGAAAGAAAGAAATGAAACTTAATTAAACTGAAAAACTTCTGTACAGCCAAGGACACAACAACCAAAGCAAATAGACAACCTACACAATGGGAAAAGATACTTGCATATTTTGAATCAGACAAAAGCCTGATGAGCAGGATCTATAGAGAACTCAAATTAATCAACATAAAAGAGCCAATAATCCCTTAACTCACTGGGCAAGAAAGATGAACAGAACCTTCTCTAAAGAAGACAGACAAATGGCTAACAAACATATGAAAAAATGCTCATCATCCCTAATTATTAGAGAAATATAAATCAAAACCACCTTGAGATATCATCTAGCCCTGATAGGAATGGCCCACATCACAAAATCTCAAAGCTGCAGATGCTGGCATGGATGTGGAGAAAGGAACACTTTTACACTGCTGGTGGAACTGCAAACTAATACAACCTTTTTGGAAGGCAGCATGGAACACCCTCAAAGAACTCAAGCTAGACTTCCCATTTGATCCTGCAATTCCATTACTATGTATATACCCAGAAGAAAAAAATATTTTTACTATAAGGACACTTGCACTAGACTGTTTATCGCAGCTCAATTTACAATCACCAAAATGCAGAAACAGCCTAAATGCCCACCATCCCACGAATGGATTAACAAGCTGTAGTATATGTACACCATGGAATACTATTTAACCATCAAATAAGATGGAGACTTTACATCTTTTGTATTAACCTGGATGGAAGTGGAACACATTATTCTTAGTAAAGCATCACAAGAATGGAGAAGCAAGAATCCTATATACTCAATTCTGATATGAGGACAATTAATGACCTAGTACAGGGTGGGGTGGGGGAAGGGGAACAGAAAGAGGAAGGGGGTGGGGGGTCACGGCATGTAACACATCTTGTCAGGGCGGGACACAATTAGAAGAGGGACTTTACCTAACAAATGCAATCAATGTAACCTGGTTCTTTGTACCTTTGATGAATCCTCAACAATTAAAAAAAAAAAAAAGAAATTTTTAGTAAGCAGAGTCAATTAAAAAATTTTGTAAGTCTGCATTAAAATGACTCACCAAACCAGAAGCAAGGTATCCCACTGCTCTTACTGAAAATGGTTACCTTTTAATGCAGCAGGAGTATCTGGGAAAAGGAAACAC
The DNA here is from genome assembly GCF_000181295.1 of Otolemur garnettii. Lineage (NCBI taxonomy): Eukaryota > Metazoa > Chordata > Mammalia > Primates > Galagidae > Otolemur > Otolemur garnettii. The sequence goes on along the minus strand of NW_003852400.1, from coordinate 42,122,897 downwards.
AGTGGTCTCAGGGGGGGCTCCCTTCTAAGAATCATGTGATTTCTAAAAAAGCCATCACTAGGTCTGAAGTCATCAGGCTATAAACTGTGAGGATGGCTGAGTCAACACCAAACATCCTGACAGACCATGAGTATTGTGAAGAGGCCACATCCTCAGCTCAGAAAAGCAGCTAAAAACCTTCCTAATAGAAAGCATACTGCATACTGTTCCTCCAGGGACTGAGGTTCATTCTTCTCAAAGGGAGACATTCCCCAACAATGAAACACAACAGCTGGGCCTGACTCCCAGTTTTCTTCTCAGTATATACAAAAGAAGGAAGAAAGGGAAAGAGGGAGGAAAGGCAGGGGTGGAAGGAGACACTCAGAGATAACTTCAGTATCTAAAGCTGTAAACTGGACAATCCAAGGGCTACCCTGCCATCCCCTGTCCCCACACCTGCTGCAGACTCCAAGCAGGCACACAGAAGCCCATCCTCCATGAGGAGGGGAAGGAAAATCGAAGCCGGACCTTACATGTAAATAAGTCTCCCTCCGGTCCTACATTTCCATGTTGCCATTAATTCTTATATAACCCAGTAAGACAGCTGGAAAGAGATTTGATTCATGATGAATTTTTAGGGCATTTTATAAAGATCTAATGTAAGTCTCCAAGAGCTTCCCATCAAGGACACTACAAATAATATTACTGACGATGAAAAAGTCTTTGAAAGCTTAGCTGAGACCTTTAACCATCTCCCCTGGGGTACTCTGCTCTGCTGGCAACCACCAGGTCCTCTCACCTCTACCCACCCTGAGAGTTCCAGTGCTGACCCCCCTCATGCCCTCTGGCAATGAGCCATCTGTCACTGTTCTCATTGACTTGTATTTGGTTTCCTAATGCTAAAACTTTGAAATTCGAACGAGAAAAAAAAAGAGAGAGAGAGAAAGGAAACCACATCCTTTGAGTCTCAGTATATAGGTGGGGGCAGTCAAGACCTGAGCACAGGTTTCCATGTTGATTGATGTGGGGACTCCAGCCACAATGAGGAACTCCTGTGTGTTTCTGGCATCCTCTCTCTCCATCATCAGTTTTCTACTGCTCATTCCTGAAGGTAAGACTGATTCTCGTCATTTCCACTGTAACTATGAAGCAAAAGGGAGCAGACTTTCAGTGACCATCTGGAAATAATACCTTCCTACACTGAAAGAAGTTTTTTTTTCTCCCCCAAGCCTTGAAATGTTTAGCATTCTTTCCTGGATTCTAAAGATTTTCTTATTTTAAAACGAAGAAGATCCCCTTTTCATCTTATAATTTCTTCACGAAAGATAACAGAACCCCCGATGCTTATAGCTGCCAATTTGTAGTTTGAAATTGCCAAAAAGCACAATATAAAAATGAGCAAACTAATACATGAAACACTACTGAGTCAGTAAAACAAATAGTACCTTTCAGGAAAAGAATAGTGATGCCATCATCACACTGGCCTTTCTCACTGTAAACGCACAGGCAGTTAAGAGCAATCTGAAATAGACACGAAAAAGGAACCAGGAATTAATGACATTTTTGTAATTATTTCTCTAGGCTCAGGTCTCCTTAGAACACCTTAGGAATCTGGGCAAGCCCCCATATCCACTCTTCAGGAATGTTTTGATATTTTTTATTAAGCTACTTCTTTGGTCTACTAAACAGCAACCAATATTCCTGCTTTTGTGTGTTTCTTATGTATGGGTTGAAATGTTATAAAGTTCATGGCATTGTCACTAGAAGGGGAACAACCCCTGGGAGCTCTAGACTCTCCTTGAAGAATCTACTAGAAAGCAAGGATTACTCTGGGCCTGGGCAATGTGGAGGCAGCGTGGTTTCTCCCCAGGGTCCATCAGCTTCTGGCCGTTGGGAGGAGCAGGCAGGGGCTTAGGTAATAACCTGTCTTACCAGGAACTCCCAAAGAAGTTCTCTGGTTTATCTCCTACCTAAAAGTGGAAAGAAATTATAAACTAACAAGGCTGTTAAGACATTTGGAACAAAGCATAGGCATGTTGTAAGCATGGCATTGTATTACTGTATTCAGGAATGTTAACGCTTCCCTAACAGTGACAACAGAGCAGATACAAAAGCCAACCGGATCATTTCTTGCTCTGCTCCACTTTGTTTCCTGTGTTCAGAGAGAGCAGTGAGGGCCCAGAAAGGGCACGGCCCAGAAAGGGCAGGCTTGATGCTCTGAGCCAGTGGTCTCAGCTTCCTACAGGTTCTAAGAATCTAGGGGGCTTTTAATGCTCCAGCCTCAGAAATTCTGATTTAACTCTTGGTAAGGGCCAGGACTTTCTAGTTATTAGAAACTTTCCGCCTAGTCTAAACCCTACCCGAGACCCTTGGCTGTGTGGTCATGCACAGGACATGTGGACTGATTTCTGAGGCTGGTCTTTGTGGGCGCCATACAGACAGAGAAAGAACTCAGCAAAAGGGAGTGTTTTATTGAGTTTATAAATTCTGGAGTCCAGAGAGCCCCAAAATGCATCTTTGTAATCTATCTATGAGTGACTCATCCTAGGCAAAATCGGGATGTGAGTGAAGTTGCAGTCTATAAATGACTTACCTTTTTATTTCTAGAGCCTAGAATTTCCCCCTCCCAACTCCCTTTCTTCTGAAAAGCAGAAACCTTGTAGTCCCTCTCTTCCCCTTGCCCACATCCTCATCAAATCTTATGAAAGTCTTCTGTGTCTGTCATTTATACCTTTCTGTGAATTTGGCCATGAGTTAGCCCTCATGAGAAAAGAGAGGCGCTGTGCCCTGATTAAGAAAACGTGCATCTCAGCTGATGGTCAGGACAAATCCCTATTTTAGGAGAATTCAAGAACATCTGGTGCAGAAATGGGGTGCTGAGAGTGTATCACAAAGACACAAGGTGTGGTTTGCCTTCTGTTTTGTTCTTCTCGCTCTCTATCAATGGGTCTCCCAGCCTATCACGAAGGAGATGTTACTAAAGGTAGCATTCCGACTCCTAGAACTCTCTTCTTTCCTCCTTTCCCCTACCTTATTGCAAAAGACCTTGGATTAAACCATTTGGTTAGGGCTGGAGAAGGACCAGGAGCCTGAAGTGTGACAGACATTCTTTTCTCAATTTATGAGTGAAAACAATGCAGTTTAATAACCAAAGGCGTCACAATAACCAAAGGACTTGGGGATAGGGAGACAGCTAAAAGGTGTTAATATCAGCTTGCAAATCACGATTTTGCAAGGGCTTGGAGTGAAAAGGAATGGCCATTGGCATGGCTTCTCAGAGAAGCCAGACCTTCTCAGAGTCCAGCAGGAATAGGATCGCCCTTCAGATGTCTGAATGCTGGCATGCAGTAAAAAGAGGGGGAAATGCTCTCATCTGGCTTCCTCGCCAAGCACAGAAAAGCCTGGCTGGTCTCAGAAACATGGCTTTATAGAGAGCTTTGGGGTGGGCACCAATCTGACTTGCTTTCTCTATTAAACAGATGCCTGTGTGAAAATTATTGGAGGACAGGAAGTAACTCCTCATTCAAGACCCTACATGGTGCTACTTAATAATCTTAGGGATAAAGGCATCTGTGCCGGTGCTTTGATTGCAAAAGACTGGGTGTTGACTGCAGCTCACTGTGGACTGTAAGTACTCAGATTTTTAAGAAACCTTTGGGAAAATATCCTAATTTGGAGAAGCATTAATAGAAAGTATAGGCCCCGCTAAAACCACGGGAGGCTCCTATGTATTTTTACATCACTTAAATCTGTAGGCACTTGCTTTAGCCAAAAAGAACGTTAAGCTCAGGGTGGTGTCTGTGGCTCAGTGGGTAGGGTGTCAGCCCCATACACCGAGGGTGGTGAGTGCAAACCCAGCCTCAGCCAAACTGCAACAATAAAAAATAAAAATAAATAAACTAAGTTAAAAAAAGGAAAGTTAAGCTCAGACTTGCCACCAAGAATCAGGCCGATGAGGAAGCAGCATCCAAAGCCCTCCCTGCGGGTGCCCACCAGAGCCAGTGGGCACGAGTGCTGCAGAGCTTTGCTTCTGGTCATGACTGCATGACCGGACGGAATTAGCCACAGCATGGAAGGGCAAACTTTCGGTGGAGGCCCGAGTGCAACTGTCAAGTAGAGAAAGCTAGTTTCCAATGCCTTCCTCAGCCCTTAGTGAGCTCCCCTCGCGCCTGCAGCGAGCTCTTGACTCCTGTTGTCCTTCAGTCTTGATTTTTTTCTCCACTCCCTACATCAAGTCTCTGAACCTGAGTTTTCCAGTAGTAATAGCCACTTAGCTACATGTAGCTATGTACATTTCAATTAAAGTAGGATCAAATTTCAAATTTACTCCCTCAGTCACATAAGGCTCATTTTAAGCCCTCAGTAGCCACAGGTGGTGAGTGGCTACCAGACTGGATAGCAATATTGATAGACTATTTCACCATCAAAGTGTGCTCTACTGGAAAGCACTGCTCTAATGTCTTTTTTAAATGAATTTATTTATTTTTATTGATATATAACAGTTGGATATATTTGGGGGTTACATGTGATATTTTGTCTTAAGTGAGACTGATCTCAGTTGGTGTCATGGGGATAAAAGGTGTGAATATCTGGTTGGTGCAGTTTATGCTAGATTGTGAATAGTGATACCCTTAGTCATTAGTGCGTCAGAGAGTATTTTGATTTTTTTAATCAAAATGAACCTTCAGCATGGAGTAAGATTCCTGAACCCCTCCTTCAGGCTACCATCCCCCCAATATACACATATTCAACACCACGCAAATTGGGTCCTCCACTGAGCAATCTGTTTTGGAAATTTTTCCTACTTAAAATGAGTTTGATTTCTCCTACAAAGATCCCTTCAGCGCATTACCTTACAACTATCTGCTGCTTTTGCTTCTGTCTCTGAACTACTGAGACCTTTGTTTTCTAGTGAGTCTCTGTCACAGCTAAACAAGGCAGGCTAGGGGCTGGTGTGTGGGCAGGGAGGGGCAAGTTTCTGGAGTAAAGCTCAAGACATGGGCTTTGCTGCCATTAATTCTCTCCTTTGTTTTTCAATGAACCTAGTTTGGCTTTTTTTTGCAGTTTTTGGCAGTTTTTTGAACCCGCCACCTCCAGCATATGGGGTCAGCACCTTACTCCTTTGAGCCACAGGCACTGCCCCCTAGTTTAGCTTTTTACTAAAAAAAAAAAAAAAATCATGGAGATGATGATGATAATGACAATGAATTTATAAACACCTTTTATTTTTTTAAACCTTTTCCTTCTGAGCCACAAAGAAGTATCTGTATTTCTATGGGACGATGAAAAAATGACACAATGAAACTGATAGATGCGTAGTATGCTCAGCTCCTAATTAATGAATGAACCCAGTAAATAGTGTTTTGTCTGTTCGCAGGCACAGGAGTTCCCGGATCATTCTCGGGGCTCACTCAATAGAAAAGAATGAGCCAGAAAAACAGATAATGTCGGTTAAGAAAGAGTATCGCTACCCATGCTATGACCCAGACACACATGAGGGTGATCTTCAACTTTTACAGGTATGCACCCTTGATTATCTTCTTAAAAGTCATAGAACCTCCTGTAATCTGGCCACCTATATGAAAACCTTTCCTCAGTGTCCCTATCACAGAGGGACCCTGAAGGTTGGGCTAGAATTTAAATTAAAATGTTACTATCTATCTCATCCTATTAATTCTTTATGTTTTTCTTCCAATAGCTGAAGAAACAAGCAACACTTAACAAAAATGTGAATATCCTTCCTCTACCTAAGGGAGATGATGTGAACCCAGGAACCACGTGTCGAGTTGCTGGGTGGGGAAAGTATCACAATAAGTCACCTAAATCTGATATTCTGAGAGAAGTCAATGTCACCATCATAGACAGAAAAATCTGCAACGATGCAAAGCATTATAATTTCAATCCTGTGATTGGACAGAATATGCTTTGTGCTGGCAGCCTAAAAGGTGGAAAAGATACGTGCGATGTAAGTAAAATAAGATCCCACATTTTAGCTGCTGGGGTACATCATGCCCCTGCCAAAAACACAGTGCCATCTTTGTCTTATCATGGCGCTGGCTTCTGCAGGATTTTAGTCCTTTTCAAAAGAGGGTGATAAAACCCCAGTCGAATAACTGAATGTGCTCAGCTCAAGTGAGTCATTAATCAAAAATGAGAAGTTCATTGCTGGTTATGTGGGTTGGCCTACTATCTCTTCTCAATTTTGTATCAAAAACTACTGCAAAGCAATGTTTTTCTCATTTTTTGTATTAACATAACAAAGATTCAAACTTGAAGATATACAGACTCAGGAGAGCTGAAGTCAAGCAAGGGTCCACAAGGCCTTTGATACACTTTCCCCACCTCGGCATGCCTGCTCTTCTGGCTGAGGACCTCAGGCCAGACCCCAAAGCTTCTTGGATTTCAGCTTAATCACCAGTAAAAACCTTCCAAAGCTGACTCACACTAGAAAGTGTGTAAGCCTGCATCCCAGAGTATCCAGAGAAGGGGGGGACAAGGCTCTGCTTAAAGGCAAAAGTAGAAGAAACACTTTAGAGGTTTATTTTCATGTTACAGATTTTTAACCTTGTCATTTCTCATTTTTCCTAAAGCACCTATAGAGTATTAACCTGAAAGGAGGAGGCCGCAGTGCACATGGTCTGGGAGTTATTAGACATTGAAAGATCCAAAGTTCTCTGTCCTCCCCTGAAGCCTTATCTTACCTTCAGGACCAAAGCTAGCCAAATCCCAGGAAAAGATGACATTTGTCTTTAGTACCCTTCCACATTCTCTTCTTTGCCTTCTTCACCCATTCCCTCCCCTGCCCACCACTCTGGATACCCAGGAAGGCAGAACCTTCATGCTTTCGGAAGCCACATGCAACATGCGGAGGCCACAGCAACATCCCAAGATGCCAGTCACCTCCCCCCAGCCAGCCCACCACTGAAGCTTGGCAATCCTTCCCTGTCCTCTCCACAGCCCTGGAATTACTATTGGTGAATTAAACCTAAAGGACTAATTCTTCAAATGCCAGGCACTGTAACAGGCAGGAGAAATATGCCTGTCCCAGGAGGATTCCAGGTTCTCATGAGGAACTGGGGGAGTAGAATATGAGGCAACTGGGACTCCAATGTAGCTGCACTCCAATGTAGTTGGACTCCAATGTAGCAAAATTTATTTAAAGTAAAGAAAAAAGTGTAATTTTTATTTAGAGTAAAGCCGAGATAAGCATAGACTTCCAGGAGAGTGGAAAGGGCCCCCCTTGTGAGCGAGAGGACATGCCATAGAAAGGCAATGTACCAAAATGAGCACTTTCACCCCTATTCCTCCTACATTCATCTCTAAGGATTCCCAATGATCCCCCTTAGGACTTCAGGCATGCTGTTCTGGTTTCACTGGTTGTGCATTACCTCAGTTGTCACATAAATCCAATTTTCTTCACTTTGTATTACTTTTTTTTTTTTTTTTTTTTTGGCTGGGGCTGGATTTGAACCTACCACCTCTGGCATATGGGGCCAGCGCCCTACTCATTTGAGCCACAGGTGCCACCCTTCGCTTTGTATCAGTAATTATTAACTGTTACTTTACTAGTGGTGGTGTGGTGGGCTTGCTGAGTCTTGCAGTGTTTGCAGCATTGTGGTATACATTGTTCTGTGACAGGGCTCCTACCTTTGTTTTATTGGGGATGATTCATGAGCTAGAGGTCAGGTATCCCAGGGTCAAAGTTGTATTTTGCAGGAATAGCACATTCTCGGTTAACTAGGTCACCCTCCCAGAAAAACACAAACAAAAAAAATCCTCATTTTGCTTCAGGGCCCTTTCCAACTTTCTTATCCAGAAGGCCATAATTCTCTCCCAACTCTCTGCAGCCCCTTTAACCTCCTTCCATCCTTAGTGAGTCCCAATGAAGGAGGAGATCCCCTTGAACTTGTCAAGTGGGTTCTTGGCTTTACACAGGAAAGAATTCAAGTCAACTAGCAACAGAAAGTTTGGTGAGAAACAGATAACAGACAGAGTCATGGGCCTTTCCCAAACAGGAGGCAGTGGTTAACATTTTTAAATGTTCAAAAATTTATGGCCAAGCCTTAAAGATTAATCATAAACTGCTGTCACAGAAAGGTAAGTATAAACAGTTTGTAAGGCATTTGGCTTAGTTATCCACCCATCTTCAGTGGTCCCAGGCCAGTGACATGCTGGTGACTTCCTCACTCAAGGTGTTTAGGTTCTGGTATCAGTCAAAATGGTACACTTGGGCTCTCTCAGTCTTTTTCTGCCTTATCTCTACATTAATTTCACACACATACGTTCATAAGCCCAACTTTTGCATGAAAGGGATTGCTTTGGTTTTGTTTCTCTAGAAAGACAATTATCTACTGGAGAGATCAGGAAACATCATTTTTAGTATTACCTCAATATGCCATCTGCATTTGACTATTTTACCCCTTCTGTTACTAAGCATTTTGAGAAGGGGACAAACGAGAAGGCTTCCTTTCTGAAAGCAGAGCCATCAGTCTCAAAATTAGCAGACAACATAAACAATACAAATTTCACTGGTTCATAAACCAAGTGAGCCAATTCAAAAGTATTAAAATATTTCCAAACAGTTTTATTTTTTAAGGGCTGATCAATAGAGTGAAGTTTGGTCTTCCATTTAGCTCAACATTGACCCCTCCCCCACCCTCTCTTTTTTCCCCAGGGAGATTCTGGAAGCCCTCTGGTATGTGAAGGACATCTCCGAGGCATCACTTCCTTTGGCATTCAAGGGAGATGTGGAGTCCCTCAGGGACCTGGAGTCTATATTCTTCTCTCAAAAAAGTACCTCACCTGGATAAAAAGGACTATGAAGGGGGCACTTTAGATAACTGCATTTTGTTTCATTTGCTGTCACTTCTTAATCTTTTCACAAATAAAAGAGTTTTGTATGAATGCACTTATTTTCCCCCTGTAACTTTTATAAGCAGATCGATCTCCTCTTGGGAAATGAAGCAGAGTCATATTGCAACCCTGTGGATAAAGCAAGGGGGCCATGGGGGGCCAATGTCACCAGTGTCACCTATGTGTCAAATGACATGGGAATTCTTCCCACATTATTTATTTCATTACAGTGGGACCCAGCGGGAGTGACTCTAAGATCACATCTGTATAATAGCAAATACAATCAAGGGCTGAAACAGCCAGTTGGGGGCATTTGGATTAAAAGGAAATGTCAATCCTTCAAAGGCCATTGTTCCACAGCAACACTTGCTATTCATGCAATCACTTGAGTCTATGGGACAAATAGAAATAAGAAATACTTTACGGTATTTTCCAAAAGCAAGTAAGAAGTAGAAATTAAAATTCTAGGGGATAAGGCAAGCAGACAGCCATCAGAATGGGAGAAGATTTTCGCAGGTTATGTCTCCGACAAAGGTTTAATAACCAGAATCCATAGAGAACTTAAACGTATTAGCAAGAAGAAAACGAGTGATCCCATCTCAGGGTGGGCAAGG
>NW_003852400.1:42105080-42112768 GCF_000181295.1 Otolemur garnettii | reverse complement strand
AATCTTTCTAAGAGTAGAATGTGAACATTTTAAAACAATAACTGAGAAAATGACATGAAGGCTGTGTTGACCAGTTTGATGGAAGTATTTCGGATTGCATGTGAAAACCCCACACTGTACCCCAGAAGTGCATTAATGTACAGTTACCATTCAATAAAAAAAAAAAAAATTCTAGGGGATACAAATGCAAAAAAAATTACACTTCAGAAAGTCAGCCTTCTTTCTCAGTACCTTGCATTTGAGCCTTGCACTACCTGGGTGATTTCTCAGTTCTCCTTGTCCTTGAGCCTGAGTAGGTCCAATAAACATGGTGGTTGCAGAGGTGGCCATCCCATTAGTAGGGAGTCTGTGTCTGAAAGGTGTAGCTGTGTTGCCCAGCAACAAGGCCGGTGTTGCCGGAAGGGTCTTGCAGAAAAGCAATGTCGTGGAGAATAAGCACGCTTATTGAAATTGTGTTTTAAATAAAGTGACCATCTGCTCACTCGGGCAAAATGACGAGCTTCTTGACTTGCAGTTAGTTTATATAGGGAATTTTGTACACGTGCACAATACAGCAATGACCTCATTGATCCATTTAAACATCATGTGACTACCTGGTGATTAGCTTCCGATAATCCACTCAACATACACCTTTTGACTAACCTTTTCAACATAACCCAATTTAACATAACTTAATGGAGAACATATTGTTAGCCATTACTTCTTTGTTCTTATCTGATGAAGCCTGATACTATGGAGGAACAAGGTAGATTGAATACCTGCCCTTGCTGGCCTTGCCGTTTGGAGGCTTTTACTTCAATCTTTAAACAAGATATAAAGAAACTTCTTAGGCAGACAGGAATTTGTGTGCAAACCTCTGCTCCCATGTAGGCCTTTTTTGTTGTAACCTTTTATAAGGAATTTTCAGGCTGGACTTCTCAAAAGCCTTTCACAAGCCCAAGTTTCATCTGTGCCATTAGATACCTGTATGCATTGGGTAAATTCCTCTTCTTTTGAGGGCCCCGAGCACATTTCCATTCCCGGACCCGTCAGCAAGTAACCTTTGTCACTTACTACAGATCAGGAAAGGTTACTGATAGATATCTGGCCAGTTTTCCAAAGGGCTTTTTTTTTTTTTTTATTAGATCATATTTGTGCCCATTAATTCTATCATGGGATACAGTGTGTTGTTTCCATATACAATTTGAAATACTTTCATCCAATTGGCCAACATAACCATCATGTCATTCTCATAATTGTTGTGTTAAGACATTTATATTCAACATTTAGAAAGATTCACATGTACCCTTATAGGAAAAATCATAGGCGTGATCCCCACAATCACCCTCCCTTTACCCATCCTCCCCCTTCCCCTCCCCTCCCTCACCCCTTTTCCTATATTCTTGGATTCTATTTGGATTATAGCTTTCCTATGATAGTTAACAATTAGTTTCATAATAGTGTTAAGTAGATTGGATACTTTTTCTTCCACTCTAGAGATACCTTGCTTAGAAGAACATTTTCCAGCTCCAACCATGTAAACATGAAGGAGGTAAAGTCTCCATCTTTCTTTATGGCTGCATAGTATTCCATGGTGTACATATGCCATAATTTATTAATCTATTCATGGGTCAATGGGCACTTGGGCTTCTTCCATGACCTAGCAATTGTGAATTGGGCTGCGATGAACATTCTGGTACAGATATCTGTATTGTAGCATGCTTTTTGGTCTTCTCAATATATACCTAGCAGAGGAATTATAGGATCAAATGGCAGATCTATATTTAGATCTCTAAGTGTTCTCCATATGACTTTCCAAAAGGAACGTATTAGTTTGCACTCCCACCAGCAGTGTAGGAGTGTTCCCTTTTCTCCACATCCCCGCCAGCATCTGTGATTTTGGGATTTTGTGATATGGGCTAATCTTACTGGTGTTAGATGATATCTCAAAGTAGTTTTGATTTGCATTTCTCTGATGATTAGGGATGATGAGCATTTTTTCATATGTCTGTAGGCCATGCGTCTGTCTTCTTCGGAGAAGTTTCTCTTTAAGTCTCTTGCCCACCCTGAGATGGGATCACTTGTTCTCTTCTTGCTAATACGTTTGAGCTCTCTGTGGATTCTGGTTATTAGACCTTTGTCGGAAGTATAACCAGCAAATATCTTTTCCTGTTCTGAGGGCTGTCTGCTTGCTTTCCTGACTGTGTTCTTGGCTTTGCAGAAGCTTTTTAATTTGAGGAGGTCCCAGTAGAATATTTTCGATGTTGCTTCAATTGCCTGAGGGGTCCTCCTCATAAAGTATCCACCTAGGCCAATTTCTTCAAGAGTTTTCCCTACACTTTCTTCTAGTGTTTTTATAGTTTCATGTCTTAAATTCAAGTCTTTAATCCAATGAGAGTCTATCTTAGTTAGTGGTGACAGGTGTGGGTCCAGTTTCAGTTTTCTGCAGGTCGCTAGCCAGTTTGTCCAGCACCATTTGTTAAATAGGGAATTTTTCCCCCACTCAATGTTTTTAATTGGCTTGTCAAAGATCAGATAATGGTAAGTAGCTGGGTTCATCTCTTGGTTCTCTATTCTGTTCCATACATCTACCTCTCTGTTTTTGTGCCAGTACCATGCTGTTTTGATCACAATGGATTTATAGTATAGTCTGATGTCTGGTAGCATGATTCCTCCTGCTTTGTTTTTGTTTCTGAGTAGTGTCTTAGCTAGTCAAGGTTTTTTATGATTCTGTATAAAATGAAGTATTTCCAAAGGGTTGTTTCTTGGCCTTATAAAGTCAACCTTAATTCCTTAACACAGTAAATGCTATTTCAGCAAAAGCCTTGGTCATGTTAGGCTCATAACCAATCTGGCCACATGGGATTCTGCCTAAGTTTCTTACAAGTATGCCTGCACAAAGTCTTTTCACTGATCTCTCTCAAATAGCTTTTTTGGCCAGAGGCATATAGCCATTTGGCCTATAGGCCAGCAGCAGGTGATTCAGGCCAGGTTTATTGAAAGGGACAGCAACCAGCCTGGGCAGGGCAAAGATGATGTCTGCACCCAGGGGGAGGGGAGTATGGGGCAGTTCAAGACTCCTTGTACATAGGGCATGGGTAAATTGGAAGCAGGCTTTGGTGGGTTAGGGTCATTTGGTGGAGGACAATTTCTTGGTGGAGGGGGCTAACTCAGTCCATTGGGTTCTTTGTTTGGGGAGGATGGGGGAAAGATTTATGTGGGGAATATTAGGTCCCCAAACAGTGTCTAAAATATTTTATTTGGAAAAATCCCCCCAAATGTTTTTTCAGCATATTGAATTTAGTAGTTACCAGCCCAGCAGTCACTTCAAGATATGATTATATGAACAGATTCCTTTATATCAGTCCCTTTAGGAATATAAATTTTTTCTACATATCATTTATATCTGTTTTACACACATATAAGTATATACACATACTCATGCATATATACATACTATATATCTAAATCAAGAACAAACGATACTAAGAGACAGCCTCTTAAAATGAAGGAAGGAGCATAGCTTAAAAACTTAATCCAAATACTGGAACATTGGTTTTCAACCATGACTGCTCATTATATAACCGGCGCAATGAACAAATTTCAATGACCCCTACATATTTGTTATAATCCTCTCCCTTAATTTACTACCTGACTTTTTGAGTTGCTTCCCAAAAATTGTGAATTTTCTGTAAGACAGAGGAGCTGGGATTCTAAAGACTCCTGGGCAGATGTCCCTGACACCAAGATTCACCTCCGCAACAACCTGCACCCAACACACAAAGCCTCTGGTTAGTTACATATCCACCACCCTGCCCCAAGACATGTAACCCTTCTTCTAAAAGCCCGTGATCTCTGTTAGTCAGGGAGCCAGATTTGAGACAGCTTCTCCCACTCTCTCAACAAGACATTTGTCTGTCATATTAAAAATTCCTTTCTTGGCTTAGTGCCTGTGGCTCAAGTGGCTAAGGCGCCAGCCATATACACCTAAGGTAGCGGGTTCGAATCCAGCCCGGACCCGCCCAACAACAATGGCTGCAACCAAACTGGCATTGTGGTGGGCGCCTGTGGTCCCAGCTATTTGGGAGGCTGAGGCAGGAGACTCGCTTGAGCCCAGGAGTTGGAGGTTGCTGTTACCTGTGATGCCACAGCACTCTACCTAGGGGGATAGCATGAGGCTGTGTCTCAAAAAAAAAAAAAAAATCCTTGGAAATCCTTGTTATCTCAGTAATTGGATCTTTGTCAAGCAACTGGACCTAGGCCTGAAACACACTTGTACTTTGAACAACAGTTAGACTCACCAAGCTCTTGAAAATTGCCAATGCCCAGACCCCACCTCTGGAAATTCTGATTTAAAAAGTATTTGGTGGAACCCAGGATGTAGTATTCTTTCTATGATCTTCCCAGTGATTCTATTATACTGCCAGGGATGAGACTTCATACTGGAAAGTGAGGTCTGGTGCTAAAAGAGAGGCCCTAAGAGAGTCACTAGGATGTTATTTTAGATATTTGCTATAATCCACAACTCCTAGTTATGATTTTAACTGCAATAAGAGGATGGAATATTCTCTACTAGCATTATTTATTACATTTAAAAAGTAAGTATATAGAACCCTCATTTTTGTGTAAATTAGTATAATTTCTTAGGAAAATTGGCCGTGTCCACTAACACTCAAAGTACACATATTCTATGACCTGGCAATTCCACTCCAGAGTATACACTACACAGAAATGAGCACTTTTGTCCACCCAGGATTTGTTCAAGAATGTGCATAGCAGCTTTATTCTTGTAAGTCAAAACTGGAAATAACACAAATATTCATCCATAATAAAACAGATAATTGTTAATAAGTTCATACAATAAAATATTACATAGCAGTGAAAAAACAAACTGTAGTTATATCAACAGAATGTTGAGTTAAAAAAGTGAGACATAAAAGAACATATATGATTCCATTCGTAAGAGTTGGCAGAATAACAGGGGTATTGGCTGGGAGTAGGCACGGGAATCCTTTTAGGGGACTAAAGGTGTTCATATCTTGATCTGGATGATGATTACACCATTATCTACTAAAAAATGATCAAGCGATGAACTTAAGGCAAATGTACTCTACTACCTGTGAATTATTACTCAATAAAAATTTTTAAATTACAAAATTAAAAGGTCAGTTGTAGCCAAGGCTTCTCTTTTGTGTTTTATCTGGAAGTTTACTCTTTTTTTTTTTTATTGAATCATAGCTGTGTACATTAATGTAATCATGGGGTACAATGTGCTAGTTTTACACACAATCTGAAATGCTTTCATTAAACTGTCAATATAGCCTTCACAGCATTTTCTTAGTTATTGTGTTAAGATATTTATATTCTATGCCTAGTAAATTTCACATGTACCCTTGTAAGATGCACCGTAGGTGTGGGCCCACCAACTACTCTCCCTCCACCCATCCTCCCCCCTCCTTCCCTCCACCCATCCTCCCCACTACCCTTCCCTCCCTCTCCCCTTTCCCCTTCTTCTTGGGCTATAATTGGGTTATAGCTTTCATGAGAAAGCTACAAACTGGTTTCCTAGTAAGACTGAGTACATTGGATACTTTTTCTTCCATTCATTATAAAATCCATATCCCAAACTTCCCACCAAACCTAATAGCAGGTAAAAGATACATTAATATTTTTTCTTAAATGACAGACCCTTGTTCACACACTGGTATTAATTGACAGAAGTGACCTTTCGTCATGAGATTGTTAAGACAGAATTCCCCAGAGCAGAATGGTGGGGGACTGTGGACATGATCTAATCATCTTGCTCATTGTCTTCTAAACATTTTCTTATAGTTTATACCTGACTAAGAAGAGCAAATTAAAACCATTAGCTTAAAGAAGAATGTGTGTTGAAGAAAAGTATCACATTTGCAGTTTTCAGTGGCCTAAAATTCTCTAAAATAAGAATCACTAGCACTACGGAGCAGATTTTCTAAATTTAAAAAACAGGGAAAAGAAAAAAATTATTGATAAATCAACACTAATTTAGCAGAAGAATTCTAACTCCCCTCGTATGCACTATGGCACTTTTGAATTATCAAAGTTTTTGTTTTCTTTTATGGATTTGGGGAGCCTAAAGGAATGGGTCTACATCCGTAACAAAATGTTTTATGACAAAGCAAAATTTTAAAAAATCAACCAATGCTTGTTATCTAGCATATACAAAACATTCTAAGGAGCATCAAAAAGTACAATGCGTGTTCCCTCATCTCCTTAACTCAGCAGTGATCAAATCCAAATTTCTGTCCTTACAGATGCTAGGGCATATCCAAAGCTTGCTTGGTCTGTTCATGGCACAGCCAAGGAAAAGCAGGTCCCAGGCTCCAGACCCCAGAAGTGGAAGCCAAAGGCTTTAGGTAATAGGGGGTCACTGACTGTACAAGCAGGGCACCCAGAGGTTTGGCACGGTGCTTTTAGAGGCTTAATCTAATAGTTAGAAGGCAAGTACAGCAGACAGGCCATCGGGTACTCAAGGCATGACCAGGTGAAATGAAAAAAAAGAGACCGAGAGATGAAGCAGGGCAGCACGGGGCAGAGTAATCAGGAGGCTCCCTGAATGACAGGGACCCTGATCAGGATGAGGCTGTCAAGGGGAACAGGAATCCCACAGAAGAGCTAATATTGAGAGAAAGTGTTATGCATACTTAACATACTGCCTAGCAGCCCAGCATACAGTAGGATTTTAATAAGTGTCTTCCAGGGAATGAGTTGTGTTTTCAATGTATTGAGACTGAGCTAAAGCCAGCAAATTATCTCAGAAAGGAAATATCCCAAGGCAGTCATAAAATGAGGCTGGAGTTTGGGAGAAAAGTCAGGTGGGGAAATAGTAGACACCTTTGCTATAGATATGATTCTGAACAAAGTCATGAAGATGAATCTTTTCTTATTTTGACATTCTATTTTGTGTTACATGTTTTTTTTATTTACTTTTTTTTTTGAGACAGAGTCTCAGTTTGTTACCCTCAGTAGAGTGCCATGGCATCATAGCTCACAGCAAACTCCTGGGCCTCAAACTCTTGGGCTCAAGCAATTCTCTTGCCTCAGTCTCCCAAGTAGCTAGGACTACAGGCGCCTACCACAACCCCGGGCTATTTTTATAGACAGGGGTCTTGCTCTGGCTCAGCTGGTCTCAAACCTGTGAACTCAAGCAATCTATCCACCTCGGCCTCTCAGAGTGCTAGGATTACAAGCAAGAGCCACCATGCCTGGCCCCCTCATGAAGATGAATCTTGAAGGACAGAGAGAGAGAGAAGAAGGGAGGGCAGAAGGAGGGGGAGGAGGAAGATGAGGAGAGAGGAAGGAGGAAAGCAGAGAGAGAAGAAAAGTCACAATCTCTGGAAATGCAAAGGGAGGAAGCAGAGGAACAAAGTAACCTGAGTAAGAAGGCCAGGGAGTCACGCCAAGAAGAGCCCTTCATCCTGGTCCACGCTTCTGATGGCCCCGTGGAGAAGACATGGCCAGTGCCATTGTCCTCACTTAAAAAGGAGAGGAGACATGGCTAGGGCTATTGTCCTCACTTAAAAAGGAGAGGAGACATGGCTAGGGCTATTGTCCTCACTTAAAAAGGAGAGGAGCCATGGCCAGTGTTATTGTCCTCACTTAAAAAGGAGAGGAGACATGGCCAGTGTTATTGTCCTCACTTAAAAAGGAGAGGAGACATGGCCAGTGTT
>NW_003852400.1:42097709-42105014 GCF_000181295.1 Otolemur garnettii | reverse complement strand
CTTAAAAAGGAGAGGAGACATGGCCAGTGTTATTGTCCTCACTTAAAAAGGAGAGGAGACATGGCCAGTGTTATTGTCCTCACTTAAAAAGGAGAAAACAAGCTTCAGGAGACTGCATGACTAGTAGCACTTCCACACAGAGGCTGTCCCATCAGCTGCTGCAGATAACACCTGGGTCTGGTCAGGACTCAAAGCCAGGTGCAGCACTCTGCCTGTGTGGCCTGCAGGAAGAGGGAAAGACAGTTCACATTGTGCATGCCAAGGGCTGTTGCTGTCCCGGAATGCAGGGCTTCCCCTCCCCCACCAGGGGAGCGTGCAGGCAGACACCTGCCAGCGCTAGCCGGTCAAAGCTGTCCGTGTGGCTGAGGCTTCTCTTCAGCATCTCCCCTTCAGTGCTCCTCCCCCTGCCCACCCCATGCCAGTGTCCTGTGGCTACCACAACAAATACACCACAAACTGGATGGCTGAAAACAGCAGAAGTAGATTCCCTCAGTTCTAGAGACAGGAAGTCTGAACTCCAAGGGTCCTCAGGGTTGCACCCCCTCAACAGGCTCCAGGCCAGCAGTTCTCAACCTGTGGGTCGTGACCCCTTTGGGGGTCTCCTGCATATCAGATATTTACATTATGATTCGTAACAGTAGCAAAATTACAGTTATGAAGTAGTAATGAAAATAATTTTATGATTGGGGGTCACCACAACATGAGGAACTGTGTTAAAGGGTCACGGCATTAGGAAGGTTAAGAACCGCTGCTCTGGACTGTGCCTGGCCTCTTTTAATTCTCGCAGCTGTTGGGGAGCCTTGATTTGTGGCCACAGCACTCCAGTCTCTGGCTCTGTGGTCACTTGGCCTCCTCCTGTGTGAGTCTGATAAGGACACTTGTCAGGAGGATCTCATCTCAAGGTCCTTAACTTAATTACATGTGCAAATATAACTTTTCTAAATAGCACCCCATTCCTAGAGTCCAGCGATTAAATGTGGGTATCTTTGGGGAGACCATTTCTCTGTCTGCCATACCACTAGTGCCCCACGCTCTCCTTAGTTCTGTCTTCTCTCAACCATGCATGGCCAGGAATGCCAGCGCCGGGCTCCTGCCATGCAGCCTACACTCCCCCAAAAGCCATCCCCCATAGGACCCAGGTTTCAGAGGACTAATCAAACAAATTGATGCATTATAATGAAAAAGAGCCTTAAAAGCTCTCCCATAAAACATGCATGAATCTCACTTAGGAAATTCTAGAGACAATACCCTCCTGTTGTCTGGCTATTTCCCAAAAAGCATTCCATGGCACACTAGTTCTATACCAAGGTTAATTGGTATTAAAAATGAAGAGACTATTTAATGTTCACATTAATTTGGAAGCTTTGGGGTAGGAAAATTGAACATTTTTTCTTATTTCAAGGATTTCTTTATGTTAGGACAATGACATGCATTATATTATAATGCAATGACATGCATTTTGGAGGTGAGGCCACGATAGGCAGCACTTCTCAGACTGATTGGACCACAGAGCCCTTTTGACTTGAGCATCTCAAGGAACTAGTGTTCACTTAGAAAATGCTTTGAAAAATCTGTCCTATTCCAACAATAGTTAATGATCAAAATTTTATGGCAAAATAGATTAAGCTGACTCCATGAAAGGAAGCTGGGGCTGGAAGAGTACAGGTGGGAAGGAGATCAGATAAGACAGTGAGTGGCTAGATATTTGGGGGCACAACTGAAATCAAATGAGCTAGGAGATCACTTCCTCAAAGGACTGGTACTGCTCACAACTCAACTGAGAGCTGGAGTTTCAGGAATGATCCTGTATTCTGATACAAGATTCTCAGCAGAAAGGAGTGTGAAAACACTATTCCACTCTGGAAGGAGACACACCTTATATACTTGGAGGATTGCTTCATCTATACACATCACTCGCAATGCTCTTTGTGTACACACACACCCCTGAGAGATGCCCCCAAGGGGACATGGGATTGGCCCTGGGTGTGTTGGGACATTTATATTCATAGATAAAATGCAGCCCCCTTATTCTATAGGTGAAGACAAACATTTAGAGATATGAAATATCCTGCCCACGATCACAAAGCTAATTCATGGCAGAACCAGAATGAGGATCCAGTTCAATGCACCATGCTCCAAACTCAGAGAAATAATTTCTTTTTCTACTGAAGGCCACTGTTATTTAAAAAAAAAATTAAAACCATATAAATGAAAAGTAACTGGATTTAGTTGTTGTAAAAGGATAAATACAAGATCTGGGTGCCCTGGCACACACAGCTGTAGTCCCAGCTGCTCAGGAGGATTGTTTGAGCCCACGAGGCATGGAATACAATGATGGATGGTGTCTGTGAATAGCCACCGCACACCAATAAACAAAAAAGAGGTAAATACAAAACATTGCACTAATACTTTTAAAGCAAACCTAAGAAAGGTCTACTTAATAAATACAATAGGATAATAGGTGATAAATATGCCTTCATTCTTTTGTGTTAAGATGAAGAGGAAGAGGGAGAAGGAACAACTACAACAACAACAAAATCCCAAACTTTTTCCAAAGCATGCCTTGAAAACTATCTTGAATTAAAAATGGTAGCTACTTCTAAGCCTTGTTAGGACAATGGAATTTGAGTTGGAAGCAAAGGCATTCTTGTCTCTCACACGATGACCTTAACTTACTAGATAGTGGAAAATGTCATCTTTATCTCAGACAAAGGTCATTTTTTAGGGTTTACATTCCCAAACTCCAGGAATACACATCACTGAAAGCATTGAAAATTTTGTTTTCTTTAAGCAGCTATCATCATACATGAGACCGTGTATCGATACAGGTACTGTGAATTGATGAAACCAAGTCAAAGACCAGATCTCACCTGTAAGCTAGAAAATTACCTACTCCTGGGAGAACGCTGAGAAATAACAATTATTTAGTAAGTGGGCACAATTATAAGTTGTCTTTCTGCTATAGAAGGGTGGGTGAGACCTCCTTAACTGAATTTTCCCCACAGAACCAGGACTATGGTTAACAGGGTGAGGCTCAGTAAAGGTGTGACCAGAATCTAGAATATCTTGTTTCCAAACTTTTGCCCACAACCCACAGTCAAAATTACATTTTATGTAGCAACTCCACATATACGTATATACTCATATGAACTACGTAACTAAGGTAAAAGTTTCACAAAATAATACCTACTTTACCATTTTTTTCATTCTATACTATTGTATTTCATTGTTTTTTAAAATACTGGTCTTAAGGCACTACATACATAATCCAGTGGGTCACAATGCCCAGTTTAGAAGACCTGATCTGGACCTCAGTCACCAGGAAGGATGTCCAGAGTGCTGTCCTTCACCCACAGTGGAAACACGTGGAAATTAAATCCCTGAGCAGTCCCACACCACACAGTGCTCCCTAAAGTGTGTTCATGGAACACGCCCCTCAAGATGCTCCCCTACAGAAGAGTCCCCAGATGTGTTTGGGAAACACTGAATGCCATATCCTTCTCGTGCAGATGTACAACATATATAATATACACTTTTGAAAGGTCCCAAAGAAATAAAAACTATTCTTGTTTAACCGTGACTTTCCAAACTTATCTGACCACATGATACTTTTTTGATAACAACCGTCCTGCTAGCCACTTTTGAGAAATTCTGCATATAGAACAAACTACTAGGTCAGAGATGGAAATGAGCATCTACGAGCTCAAAAGTAACTTTATCTTCTCCAACCATAAACGTGTTAAGAAGAGAAATGGCTAAATTGTACTCCTTGAAATTCTGTCTAATATTAATTTAAAAATTCACCAGAAGTTAAAGCTAAAATACACATATGTAGTAACTTGTTAAGGCCAGGGCAACAAGGAAACACACCTAATAAGTACATTCTTCATTCTTGATTCCAACAATGAGCAAATTGATTTGCGCATCTGTCACATGCCCCCACCTCGCTGAAGGCCCTACACAGCTGCTGGAATTGTAGTTTTGTAAAGAACCAGGATTTGGGTGGTGCCTGTGGCTCAAGGAGTAGGGCACCAGCCCCATATGCCAGAGGTGGCGGGGTCAAACCCAGCCCTGGCCAAAAAACTACAAAAAAAAAAAAAAAAGAACCAGGATTTAAGGTTTGATTTAAAATATTTTTCTGATCTGAAAAGGTCTAGGGAATTGCATATTTTATTATTAAAAACATGGCAAGTGTAAACTTATGCTTCTGCTACATTTGTACCTGGCCACCGGAGTAGCTCTGTCCAGACTTGCCTGTATCCTTATTTACCACCCCACATGGTGTCACGGAGAAAGAATATAAAGGTCATTCTGAGGCTGACTAGAAGTCCAGCTGGGCTGACCAGCACAGGCAGGAAGTCTGAGAAAGGTGTTTTATTGTTGCCAAATGACATTCTCAGAATTTCTGAAGAGAGTCATGGTATTATCATGACCTAAAATTGTATATGCAGTATTTATTTTCAGTATATCTCCTGTCAGAAAACTGTAAGCTCCATGAGGCCAACAACATTGCCTCTCTGATTTACCTGTATATCTCCAGCACCCCCAAAAGTTCTGGGCAAATAGTAGATACTTAATAAATAGATAATGAATATATAATTCCCAAGGATTGACCAGGAAGCTAGGTGAGTGGAGAGAGGAAGCAGAGATGATACAGAATCGGAGTTCTACAGGAGACCCAAGACCAGCGTTCTAAGCCCTCATTCAGCACCACCTTTGTCTTCTTGTTTCCCTGGGCTGGGCAGGAGATACCTACTCACCCTCAGCCACCTTAACATTCCAGGTGGTACCTAAGAGGATTTAAGACCGTGAGGACAGGGCCTGGGTCTGGTTCCCCATCATGGGGTCTTTCTCTTGAGAAGTTTCCAGTACGAGTTTGTGGAAGGAAGCTGAGAAAGAACAGTGGTCTGCCTCACAAGGGCAGGGCTTCACAGGGGGAGGCTCGCTGATTCTTGTGGCTTCCCCACATACGTGTGTAACAATGTGTCACCCTTTCAGATCTCCTGTCCTCCACACTTGCTAGCACCACTGGTTTTCCTTTGAAATAAGATGATTTGTGACACTTACTTCAGAGCTCAAACACGCAGGTCAAAAACGGCTCCAGATTACCACTTCGTCATTCATACACGTACGCAAGGGGAGAAGATTCGACAGTTTTAAGTGATGAACAATCTTAGTCAAATTCAGAAACATTCATCTCTACATTCTCTGAGGCATGCTGGGTGTAAGCTCACTTTTCCATTCTGATGAAATACATACTTCAAAGAAGCAGACTGAGAAAATCTTTCATTGGAGGCTTTTCCCACCCATGGCTCACTTTGCTATAGGAGCATTTTACTTATCATTTACTTACCAAAAAACCCACCTGATCTGGACAGAGTGGGACAGGTCCACAGAGTCACGTCATTCTTAGGAATACCTTGGCCAGTTGCAATCTCCTTGGTCTTAGGTAGCCAGATTAAGGAACAAATCTGTAATAATGACCACAAAAACAGAGCATTATAGCAATTTCTGATTCATTACGAATGTACTTAAACTTATTGTAGGCAATCTGCTGTGGCCACTACCATCCTCCCATACAGCTGGCGTTAGGGTGTTATAGAAATTATAATAGCTCTAGGAAAGCTTAGCCCAAGGCAACAAAGGGCCAAGTGTATAGAGAGGCTGAGGAGCAATGAACTGAAAAAGTCAAGTGAACTATGGTCATGGGCCTGTAATAGCCAGATAATTCTCAAATTTCACAGCCAAAGTAGTGATGAGAAAGAAGACAAATGTGAACAAAAGAAAACACAAATGATTAGCTTTGGACTCACAGACGGAGAGGTTGTATGAAAAAGAAACTCTTGAGAACTGACACTCTTTATAGATTCAGTAGGTAAAAAGAGGTGCATTTGGGTCCCATGCTTTATCATCAATTACTTTCACAAGATTTTAGAAAATTAGAATAAAAGTGAACTCCAGAGGACACATTTACCTGTGAATTTGTGCTTGGGGTCTGGATGCTCGTCCTCGCATTTAAATCCAACATGTGTAAGCATCCATCTTCCATGCCTCCTCCAACAGCAAGGACTGTAGACTGCCAGGGGCACCAATCCATCGCCTTGAAAGTTCCAAATAATAGCACAGGCAGGTCAGCTCAGAGAAGGTGCTCTCGTGAATGTGCCGCACTCACAGAAGCAGAGTCCCAGAGGTCTGCACACTTGGCAGCTCTCCTGACCTCCTTTACAAAGGCAGAAGCAACTACACCCTCCAGAGATCACTCCTCAGGGACTATAAGCCCCATCTAGAAGAGATGGCACCTAAAAAGTCTCTTCCTCAAATGATAACATTGTGGGTATATTGAATATGCAGAGAGTATGTAATAATATGGTTGAAAATGTACATGCAACACATCTGCTGGAGTAGCTCACACATGCCTGTAGAATCTGGTTCTGGAACGCAGACTTTCTGTTTGTCTGCCTATGTCCTTAAGTCCCATGTAGTGGTCAGAGAAAAAAGCTATGCATGACTGCTTGCAGCTCAAAAACCTCATGCATTTCAAATCCTAATATATTTCAGAAAGTAAAACTGCCTTTTATTGATTTAGAAATTACTAGAGTTAACTCTGAAAACTAGGATCTAGTATTACATGTTTATGTTAATTATTGAAACAATTAGTAACAATCATTTTAAAGAACATTTTATAAATATCTCAGTGATGTTTATCTGTATATCTTTAATCATTCTGGTAACTAACCTCATTTTTGCCTATTATCTTCCAGATGTAAAAATATTATATTAAGGCGCAAACATTGTGCTTATACTATTTAACTTTTCTGTTGTTTTCACCTATTATAGTTTTCTACACTTTTTCTTTTTTGAGACAGAGTCTCACTTTGTCACCCTTAGTAGAGTGCCTTGGTGTCATAGCTCACAGCAACCTCAGGCTCTTGGGCTCAAGCCATTCTCTTGCTTCAGCCTTCCTAGAAGCAGGAACTACAGGCACCTACCACAATGCCCTACTATTTTTAGAGATAAGGTCTCACTCTGACTCAGGTGGTCTCGGACCCATGAGCTCAGGCAATCCATCCACCTTGTCCTCCCAGAGTGCTAGGATTAACAGGCAAGAGCCATCATGTCCGGCCCTAGTTTTCTACATTTTAATATGTGTTCTATAATTGTCATTTTTAACAATTCTACAATATTTCATCTTTTTTTTTTTTTGAGACGGAACCTCAAGCTATCCCCCTGGGTAGAGTGCCATGGCATCACGCTCACAGCAACCTCCAACTCCTGGGCTCAAGCAAGTCTCCTATCTCAGCCTCC
>NW_003852400.1:42093599-42097668 GCF_000181295.1 Otolemur garnettii | reverse complement strand
CACCACAACGCCTGGCCATTTTTTGGTTGCAGCCATCATTGTTGTTTGGCGGGCCCGGGCTGGGGATTCGAACCCGCCACCTGAGGTGTATGTGGCTGGCGCCTTAGCCGTTTGAACCACAGGTGCCGAGCCATCATTTTTTTTTTGAGACAAAGTCTTACTATGTCACCCTCAGTAGGGTGCTGTGGCATCACAGCTCACAGGAACCTCAAGCTCTTGGGCTTAAGTGATTCTCTTGCCTCAGCCTCCCAAGTAGCAGGAATTACAGGCACCTGCCACATGCCCAGCTATTTTTTGTTGCAGTTGTCATTGTTGTTTAGCTGGCCCAGGCCAGGTTTGAACCCACCAGCCTCAGTGTATGTGGCTGGTGCCATAACCACTGTGGTACAGGCACTGAGCCATTATATTTTTGTATGCTGATTTATCTGTGTTATCCTAATATTAGACCCACATTGGTTTTTTATTTTATTTTGGTTTGGTTTGTGTTGGGTTCATTTTGGGGGGGAGGAATAGATATGCATGTGTGTGTGTGTGTGTGTGTGTGTTATTTGTTGTTTGCTCTTGTAAAGAACACTGTAATGAATATATTCTGTATGTCTTTTCTTTCTAAAACAAATTTTTAGTAAATTCCAAGGTTCAATAGAGCTGACACAAAGTTTTCCAAATAGTTATAACAGTTTATAATACCTACATCAAATGAGTATACTAATATCATTCTGACTAAAGATTACTTGCGGTTTTAAAAATATTATTTTAGGCATTCCACAGGCAGCAGTGGAGGAGTCCCCCATTCCAGGCACCCGCACAAGAGGCCCCATAACTGCTTGCTAGCGCTGTCGGCCTCCTTCAGGTGGCAGGTGAAGGGGGAGGGGTCCCCCACTCCTGACGGGCCCAGAACTGCTTACTAGAGCTGCGTGTGTCCCACGGGCTGTGGCAGAGGATTCCCCCAATCCAAGTGGGCCCAGAACTGCTTAATAGAGCTGTGCACATCATGTGGGCAGCATCAGAGGAGTTCCCTGCTCCAGGTACCCATGCCTGGTGGGCCCAGAACTGCCAGAGCTGTACGCTCCCACCATCCCCAGCCAGCCGCCAGAGAACTATGAGAGGACTGTCAGTTGAAAGGGAACCATACTAGAATGGCACCCCAAGGCAAAGAGCAGCAGTCACAGCAGTGGAAACAACAAGGTTCACACCCTTGAGGCTCTTCCGGACAGACACTCTGCGTCTCTGGGCAACCAGAGGAAGTCGGCATCTTCTCCGGTGGCAGCCACTGACTGAACGGTTCTGGTAAGATCTCCACACAGTATAAATTTAGCATGGGGTGGAATCAGCAGAAAAACTCTGGTAATTTGAATAACCAGAGTAGGAGTAGATCAACTCCCCCAAGGAAGGATGGGGCAGGTGCAATTGAAGATCCCATCAATAAACAGATGGCTGAGATGTCAGAAACTGAGTTCAGAATCTGGATAGCAAATAAAATTAACAGAAGGGAAGAAAGGAGGGAATTAGAATTTCAAGAAATTATTCAAAAGATGTCTCAAGAAATTATTCAAAAGATGTCTCAAGAATTCAACGATTTCAAAGATAAAAAGACCAAAGATTTTGAAACACTGAGGCAAGCGGTTGCAGCCCTCAAAGATCTGAAAAATACGGTAGAATCCCTTGGTAACAGAATGGAGCAGGCAGAAGAAAGGATCTCTGACATTGAAGACAAAGCTTCTGAATATGCCCAAGTACACAAGGATGAAGAGAAATGGAGAGCAAAAACAGAGAGAGCTCTGGGATACTGTCAAAGAGCTCTGGGATAATTCGAAGAAAACTAATATTCATCATATAGGAATCCCTAAAGGTGATGAAGTGGCTTCACAAAGCACAGAAGCTCTACTTCATGAAATTATGAAAGAGAATTTTCCAGACATGCCAAGAGATTCTGAAATTCAGATAGCAGACAGTTTCAGAACCCCAGCACAGCTCAACCTGAAGAAGACCTCCCCCAGGCACATTATAATTAACTTTACTAAAGTTAATATGAAAGAGAAAATTCGGAAAGCAGCTAGATATAAGAAAATCATAACCTACAAGGAAAAGAATATTAGAATGACTGCAGATCTGTCTGCTGAAACCTTTCAGACTAGAAGAGGGTGGTCATCGACTTTTAACCTCCTAAAACAAAATAACTTTCAACCCAGGATCCTGTATCCAGCTAAACTGAGTTTCATTTATGATGGAGAAATTAAATACTTTAATAACATTCACACGTTGAAGAAATTTGCTATAACTAAACCAGCCTTCCAGGATATTCTCAGACCTATCCTCCATAAAGACCAGTGCAATCCTCCACCACATAAGTAAACTCATACAGAAACTTTTGATCAAATTCCAACTTCCACAGTGGCAAAAGGATTAAAAATGTCCACTGGAATTTCGAAAAACTCGATACCCAAAATTATACCAGGTTTATCAATATTCTCAATCAATGTGAATAGCTTAAATTGCCCTCTAAAGAGGCACAGGCTGGCTGACTGGATATAAAAACTCAGGCCAGATATCAGTTGCATACAAGAATCCCATCTTACCCTAAAAGACAAATATAGACTCAGGGTGAAGGGATAGCCATCTATGTTCCAGGAAAATGGAAAGCAGAAAAAAGCAGGTATTGCAATTTTATTCACAGGTACAATAGACTTTAAACCAACAAAAGTAATCAAGAATAAAGATGGACACTTTATATTTTTTAAGGGTAATACTCAATATGATGAGATTTCAATCATCAATATTTATGCACCCAACCAGAATGCACCTCAATTTATAAGAGATACTCTAATAGACATGAGCAACTTGATTTCTCCCAGCTCCACCATAGCTGGAGATTTTAATACTTCTTTGGCAGTGTTGGATAGCTCCTCCAACAAGAAGTTTAGCAAAGAAATTTCAGATTTAAACTTAACCATTCAGCATTTGGACTTAACGAACATCTACAGAACATTTCATCCTAACAAAACTGAATATACATTTTTCTCATCGGCCCATGGAACATACTCCAAAATTGACCACATTTTAGGTCACAAGTCTAACCTCAGCAAATTTAAAAGAATAGAAATCATTCCTTGCATCTTCTCAGACCATCATGGAATAAAAGTTGAACTCAGTAACAACAAGAATCTGCAGACTCATACAAAAACATGGAAGCTAAATAACCTTATGCTGAATGATTGAACGATAGGTGGGTCAGAGACGAGATCAAGAAGGAAATTACCAAATTTTTGGAACAAAATGATAATGAAGATACAAGTTACCAGAACCTCTGGGATA
Organism: Otolemur garnettii; assembly: GCF_000181295.1. Lineage (NCBI taxonomy): Eukaryota > Metazoa > Chordata > Mammalia > Primates > Galagidae > Otolemur > Otolemur garnettii. The sequence continues at coordinate 42,094,356 of NW_003852400.1, read as the reverse complement.
GGGCAGTCCTAAGAGGGAAATTTATAGCACTGCAAGCCTTCCTCAAGAAAATGGAAAGAGAGGAAGTTAACAACTTAATGGGACAACTCAAGCAACTGGAAAAGGAAGAACACTCCAATCCAAAACCCAGCAGAAGAAAAGAAATAACCAAAATTAGAGCAGAATTAAATGAAATTAAAAACAAAAGGATTACAAACAGATAAATAAATCAAAAAGCTGGATTTTTGAAAAAGTCAATAAGATAGATAAACTTTTGACCAACCTAACCAAGAATTAAAAAGAGTAAAATCACTAATTTCATGGTAAAATGGTAAAGATGAAATAACAACAGACCCCTTAGAAATTTCCAATGCTTGGAAGCACACCACCTTCCAAGACTTAGCCAGAAGGAAGTGAAAATGTTGAATAGGCCTATATCAAGTTCTGAAATAGCATCAACTATACAAAATCTCCCTAAAAAGAAAAGCCCAGGACCAGATGGCTTCACGTCAGAATTCTACCAAGCCTTTAAAGAGGAACTAGTACCGATACTACTTAATCTTTTCCAAAATATAGAAAAAGATAGAATACTACCCAACACATTCTATGAAGCAAACATCACCTTGATCCCCAAACCAGGAAGACCCAACAAAGAAAGAAAATTACAGACCAAGATCACTGATGAATATTGATGTGAAAATATTCAACAAGATCCTAACAAACAGAATCCAGCAACACATCAAACAAATTATACACCACAACCAAGTGGGTTTTATCC
>NW_003852400.1:42056396-42093279 GCF_000181295.1 Otolemur garnettii | reverse complement strand
GATTGCATACCTGGAAAAAACCAGGGGCTCTTCTACAAAACTCTTAGAAGTGATCAAGGAATACAGCAGCATCTCAGGTTACAAAATCAACACTCATAAATCGGTAGCCTTTATATATACCAACAACAGTCAAGCTGAAAAAATAGTCAAGAACTCTATTCCATTTACAGTAGTGCCAAAGAAGATGAAATATCTGGGAGTTTTCTTATAAAGGATGTGAAAGACCTCTATAAAGAGAACAATGAAACTCTAAGAAAAGAAATAGCTGACAATGTTAACAAACGGAAAAACATACCATGCTCATGTCTGGGAAGAATTAACATTGTTAAAATGTCCATACTACCCAAAGCAATATATAATTTTAATGCAATCTCTATTTAAGTTCCATTGTCATACTTTAAAGATCTTGAAAAAATAATACTTCATTTTATATGGAATCAGAAAAAACCTCAAATAGCCAAGACATTATTCAGAAATAAAAACAAAGCAGGAGGAATCACGCTACTAGACATCAAACTATACTATAATTTGATAGTGATCACAACATCATAGTATTGCAACAAAAACAGAAAGGTAGACGTATGGAACAGAATAGAGAACCAAGAGATGAACTCAGCTACTTACCATTATATGATCTTTGACAAGCCAATTAAAAACATCAAGTGGGGAAAAGATTCCTTATTTAACAAATGGGCTGGGCGAACTAACTGGCGACCTGCAGAAGACTGAAACTGGATCCACACCTTTCACCACTAACTAAGACTGACTCTCACTGGATTAAAGATTTAAACTTAAGACATGAAACTATAAAAGTACTAGAAGAAAGTGTAGGGAAAACACTTGAAGAAATCAGCCTGGGTGAAAATTTTATGAAGAGGACCTCCCAGGCAATTGAAGCAACATCAAAAATACACTACTGGGACCTGATCCAATTAAAAAGCTTCTGCACAGCCAAAAGCACAGTAAGTAAAGCAAGTAGACAGCCCTCAGAATGGGAGAAGATACTTGCTGCTTATGTCTCCGACAAAGGTTTAATAACCAGAATCCACAGAGAACTCAAATGTATTAGCAAGAAGAGAACAAGTGATCCCCTCTCAGAGTGGGCAAGGGACTTGAAGAGAAACTTCTCTGAAGAAGACAGGTGCATGGCCTGCAAATATATGAAAAAAATGCTCACCATCCTTAATCATCAGAGAAATGCAAATTAAAACTACTTTCAGATATCATCTAACACCAGTAAGATTAGCCCTTATCACAAAATCCCAAAATCACAGAACTTCAGTTGGCCAAAGAGGGTTGATATCTTGAGTTCAAGAGCTCAAGACTAGCCTGGGCAACAAAGCAAGACCCCACCTCTATAAAAAATTTTAAAACTAGCCATGTGTGGTGGCACCTGCCTATAGTCACAGCTACTCAGGAAGCTGAGGCAGGAGGACTGCTAGAACCCAGGAGTTCATGCTATGATTGCACCAGTGCACTCCTGTCTAGGCAACAGAGCAAGACCCTACCTCAAGGTTTGGCGCCTGTGGCTCAAGTGGCTAAGGTGCCAGCCACATACACCCAAGGTGGCGGGTTTGAATCCAGCCCGGGCCCGCCAAACAACAATGACAGCTGCAGCCAAAAAATAGTCGGGCGTTGTGGTGGGCGCCTGTGGTCCCAGCTACTTGGGAGGCTGAGGCAGGAGACTCGCTTGAGCCCAGGAGTTGGAGGTTGCTCTGAGCTGTGATGCCAGGGCACTCTACCCAGGGGACAAGCTTGAGACTCTGTCTCAAAAAAAAAAAAAAAGACCCTACCTCAAAAAATTAAAAAAGGCAACTTGTTTTATTTGGATTGAGTTTTTCATCTATTTGTTTTGTTTTGCTTTGTTATGATTTTGTGCTTTGTTTGCAGACAGAATATTCTACATACATGTTTTTTCGAGTTTTTCCAAGTTATGAATAATGGGAATTTGGACCTAGCATCATTCTCAATGTCCTATAGACATTAAAAACCACATGTCAGGCACGAGGCAGTAGTGGCAATCATGACATATTCCACCCTCTATTACCAAACTCTGATAAATTTGGTTATAGTTTTAAGTTAGGACCCTTTGTTTTATTCTATGAGTGATAAATATTCTGGGACTACATTGAGGTTAAGACATACATCTTTGATAAAGACCTCCAAGAAGGAAAGAATGGATATTTTTTTCTTTTTTTGGCTAGGAATAAGAATTTAAAATTCAGAGAAATAAGTAAGTATGTAACACGTGGTGGACCACTGGTCTACCTGCACAGCACCCGTCTTCCTTCTGGCAATGGATCTCTTTTATGGGTGTGAGCTTATGACCCAGGCCCATCAGTGTGCCCATCCTCCTACCTAAAATTACCAACCAAGAGATGAAAATATAACCAAAGGCAGACCAGAATCCTCTCCGGCACTCTTCCACTAGAGGTATAAGGAAAGATGATTTTCTATCCAGCCCCTATCTAAAAGAATCTGAAGCTGCCAAGAGCCATTTTGTCTACAAAATGAAATCTGAAGGAAGAATGAAACTGAACAGAGACAAGCAGAGCCAAGAGCTAAAAAGTTGGGCTTAGATAATATTATTCAAGGCCCTAGATCTAGGCAATATTTTAAAACAGCTGTACGTACCCAAGACTTCACAGTTACATGAAAAAATAAGTTTACTTTCTTGCTTAAATTCAAGCTTGACTTTTGTTTCAATCACCCACAACCAAAAACATTTGACAGGAGGGGTGTTTAAACAGGGTTGTCTTTCAGGACAGTGATGACGAAATCCAAAACAAATTTAGGAGGAAGAAAATTCTCGAAATGTTGGCTTAATAGTTTTCATTTTTTATGTGAAAGATATTCAGTGGCCTGTGAGTGAAAGGAATCCTTGGAAGCTGCAGGATTTCTTACCTTGACTGCTGTAGATTGGGGGATGACTTTTAGTGGTTGGCTCTTTGTGCTGGCCCCTGGATCGTGGGACCACAAAGACAGCAGTCCGTCGCTACAGCCACTGGAAAGCAGCCTGCCATCTGGTGACCACTTCAGAGAACACACAGCTTGCTTGTGGCACAGCGTTCCAACGTGGTGCTGGGCAGCCCGAACATCATGATGATAAACACGCCCCAGCCTGGACCCACTGCATGGGAGGGAGAAAGGCAGGTTTGCATGACAGAAAAAGTGAGCCCTATTACCACATAAGCATTCAAAACCCTGGAGGAAAGCATAGTTCAAAGTAAAACTACTGAAGATCCCTTAGGACAGATTCAAAGCACAGTGGAAATTCCTTAAGTTAATACAAATGGAGTATTCTGCCCTGGCGGTTCTTTTCACAAGTAAATGGATCTTTTAGCAGAGTTTCAAATTTCAAAAAAATATCCACTGATAGATATTTCTAATAATGTTAATATGATGCCATAGAAAAGATAAATTTCCATGATTACCAGATTTTCCCAGGTAATAGTTTATATACAGGACCTAGGAAATAGTACTTTTCTGCAACTCAGAACATTTCAGATTATCTCAGTGAAATGGTTTTAGTATATATTTACAGTAAAATGCTAGACTTAGAAAATTATTTCCTTTTTCTAATAGGTAGGTTCCTATTAATCTATAGCCCTACTCTTAGTTTAGCTAATGTTACTACATTAAAATGTAAAAGAAAGACGAGGCAAGGAGGCTTACACCTGTAATCCCAGCACTCTGGGAGGCTGAAGCGGGTGGATTGCTGAGCTCAGACCAGCCTGAGCAAGAGCTTGACCCATCTCTAAAAATAGCTGGGTGTTGTGGCAGGTGCCTATAGTCCCAACTACTTGGGAGGCTGAGGCAAGAGAATTGCTTGAGCTCAAGAGTTTGAGGTTGCTGTGAGCTGTGACGCTATGGCACTCTACTGAGGGTGAACAAAATGTAATTCTGTCTCAAAAAAAGAAAAAAAAAATTGGGCGGCGCCTGTGGCTCAAGGAGTAGGGCGCCAGCCTCATATACCGGACATGGCGGGTTCAAACCCAGCCCCAGCAAAAAACTGCAAAAATATATATTTTTTTATATATTTATATAAAATTTTTATATAAAAAATATATGTATATATAAGAACTTTAAAACTAACTGAATGTCACAGCAAACTGCACTATGATTCAAAATCAGTGGATAATGTCTCTACTCACTGCCAGGGATTTTGATCTGAACAATCATAAAGATCATATCTCATTTTTAAAATAATGAACTCTGTCTAAACTACAATTATTTATAAAATTTCTCAAATTCCAGTGTTGTATTTTTAAAAACTATGTGGGTACAATGCTGAATAGCATTCTGATTAACAATATATGCTCTGGAGCCAGACCACCTGGGTTCACACCTTTACTCTGTCCCTCACTAGCCACGTGACCTTAGTTATGGTCTCAGTTTACTTGTCTTAAAAAAATTGGGGATTAGACACTACCTTATAGTGTTATTACTTGGATTGAAACAAGATTTCACACATAAAGAAGATAGCACAGTGCCTGGGACAAAGTCTAAAAATGTTAGTGGCTATTATCACAAGAAAGGATCTGTTTATTCCTCAGGGATAATGAAATTAAACTTTAAAAGTGAAGATTATAAAAGGAACATGAGTAAGTACAGAATTACCTTGACTGTAACCACTAAGTGGTTCCAAGTTTGGCCTATAATCACAAGGTATTAAAGTCTCAAATTTACATCTGAGTTATTTAAAGAAATTGTAAAAGGCCTTGGAATTGATCTAACTTAAATCAACTTTAAGAACTACAGTACAAAGATAAATGGCTATTATTAAAAAGCAATATATATTTAGACCAACTACATAGGATCATAGGAATAAATCACTTGGTTTTTCTGGTTAAAACGAAGCAGTTAAACTAAATCAGTAGTTCTCAAAGTGATGCATCATCAGCATCACCTAGAAAATTAGAAATACAAATTATCAGGCTCCCAGAAATTCCTAAAGTGAGGCCAGCAAGCTGTGCTTCTTGGAGCTCTGCAGGTGATTCTGATGCATGTTCAAGTCTGAGAACCACCAAACAGGTTGGTTCCTTCCGGCTCTAACCTCTGTGGGTCTGTAAATTGGAAACATGCCCCAGGAAGCTTACCATATCCCATAGCATTGACAATAATAGTAATAAATGCTTGACTTCAGCAAAACATCCCTCTAGCCTGTATTACTTGGTACAGAGAAACTTTTCACTTGAAGAGAATTTCACCTTTTATTTGAATGATTTACTGAATCTTGTGCTGAAGTCACATGAGCCACCATAGTAGGTGTGGCCACCAGCACACTTAGATCCCCAGCAGATCTGAGCACTGAGGGCTTAGGATCATACTGATACTGAGGCTAGTGCCCTGTTTTGTTTTATTATGTTTGGGTTTTAAATATTATGGTTCTGTTCAGTCAGGCCCCACAATCAATTGAGAATACAAACATAATTATCTCCAATAAGATGCTTCTTACCTGCTGAGGATACAGTGATTCCAGCTCAGAGCCCCCACTACGGATAAATGACCGAGCATATTTCTCAGCCGCTTTTTAGTTACCACATCCCATAACTGAAAAAATGAACAAGCAGAGTTATGTAGCATTGGCATTTTCACAGCCCCCTGTGTTCTCAGAGGCCTGAGAGCCAAATAGTTGACACTATCGGTTTTCGCAGTAAATGAAAACGCAGCGCTTTTAACCAGCAGCTCTCAGCGCTGACTGCATACTGGGATCACCTGGGGAGTTGGTAAAACACCACAGATGTTAGCCACACTGACTTAGTTGTTGGAGTAAAGCCTGGGGATATAGCGTTTATTTTAAAGCTCCCCGGGTGAATTCAATGTGCAGCCAAGAGTTGAGAATCATTACCACACTTCTGGCTCCTTCTAAATTGTGGGAATTCCAAACCTGGAAATCAACCTATAATTAGAAATATATAAATAAATATATTAATAAAACTGGGGTGTCTGGACTCTTCCCAAAGAAATTCTGCTTACTGCTAAGAGATTCCTTTCCTATAGGTACAGATGATATTCAGACCCATATAGAAAATGACAACTTTAGTGTAAGAAGAAATCATGACATAACCTTACAGCAGCCAGTCATTACAGAGAAGAGGAAGTATTAAGAGCTATCTGTGTCCCTCCTAAGTCATCTAGCACATGGGCAATATTGTCACCACTGCTAACAACAACAACAATAATAATGTCTGACAAATTAGATTGATGGAAACGTGATAAATCCCCACCTCAGAAAGCCTATCAGAAAAAAGAATTCACTCATTTTCTATAACTCTACTCCTGATCATGGCATCACATGAGAAAGGAGAACTGGAAAGGTATCTTCCTCTCTTTAAAGTCCCCGAATTGAAGAGGGTCCTTATCTAACAAAAGCAATTAATATAACCTGCTTCTGTGTAAATCCTCAACAATAAATAAATAAAGTCCCCCAATGGGAAATTCTATAAGCTCAACTTTGGTTTGAGAAAAAAGATTTTTTAAAAAAAGAAAAGAAAGATCGTGGGGAAAACTAAGCAGATTGTCCTTAAGTTCTCAGTAAGTACCATTCAAAAAACCAGAAGGTATCTCTTCCCCCCAGAGCGTTAAGTGCCACACCTAACCTGGTCTGTTTCTCCCTAACCTGGTAATAAAAGTAAACTCTAGTTTGTCTAATAACCACACAGTGAACATGGGAGAAAATCACCTCATACCTGCACTTCTCCCTCGCTGGTGCCAACTGCCAGGCAAGCTCCATCTTTCATCCAGGACACAGAAGACACATAATTACAAGTGGAACCTAAGTCTATGTTTTCAATCCTGTCATGGTCCTCCCCATTCCAGATGTACACAGCAGATCCCAGGGCTATAGCAACAAGATTCTGAAGGCTCCAGTCTAGGATATTCAGATCTGCAAGGAAAGCACTTCAAATGAGGGGATGACACAACCAAATAAGAACATTTTTAAGTAAACAACTTTATTTATAGGTAGAAGGTCACTTGAAAAACAGAAACATGGATCCAAGCAGATCACTGGAAGTTCAAAAACGAAAAGCAGAGCCAGGAGCAGTGACTCACACCTGTAATGCCAGCACTCTGGGAGGCCAAGGTGGCAGATAGCTTAAAATTAGGAGTTTGAGAGCAACCTGAACAAGAGTGAGATCCTATCTCTACTAAAAATAGAACAAACTCGCTGAGCACAATGGTGGGCGCCTATAGACCCAGCTACTTAGGAGGCTGAGGCAAGAGGATGGCTCAAGCCCAAAAGAGTTTGAGATTGTTGTGAGCTATGACACCAGGCTACTCTAACCAGGGCAACAGAGTGAGATTCTGTCTCAAAAAAAAAAAAAGAAAAGAAAAGTGGAATAGAATCTAGTGTCAAGATTTACAGGTTAATAAGCAATAATGCTTATTTATCATTTATGCCCAAATATACTGATTTAGAGGCATTTGAAGAACTTAGCAGATTAATCTATCATCATTTGTACACATGGACTTCATCTAAGAAATCAATAAAGTTGAAAGTATATAATTCTTATGGAGAATATTCTTCTTATGGAAAGTATATAATTGAAAGTATATAATTCTTCATCCTTAGACCTAGGATATCTAAGAGATGCCACCACCATATCTAACCAAACACCACCCAACTAGAATATATCTAGAGAGGTAGTGACTTACTTATTATACTTAGAAATTCTCAGCAGTATTCTCTAGCTTCTACTAAGAACACTTTGGCAGCTAAGAAAAACCATGTTTGGGTGATCACTTATTAAAGTTGCATACCAATGGAGGGGTGCGGGACAGCTGGACAGTTAGTTTTTATATGTCCCTGACCCCCCCATCATTAGTGACTATTAAAATACACCCTTTTTTATTTTTTAAATAAACCAGGTCTCACTCTGTCACCCAAATTGGTGTGTAGTAGTTGAGTACAGCTCACTGCAACCTGGAACTCCTGGACATAAGCAATCCTCCTGCCTCAGTCCCTCTGCTGAGACTACAGGCATGCACCATTATGACTGATTAATTACTTTTAGAAACATGGTCTCACTATGTTACCCAGGCTGGTTTTGAATTCTGGGCCACAAGGGATCCTCTTACCTTGGCCTCCGAAAGTGCTAGGATTATAGGCATGAGCCACCATGCCTGGCCCCCTATTTTATTTCTTTCTTTGTATTTCTTTTAAATTTTTATTAAATCATAACTATATATATTTATGGGGTATAATGTGATGATATGATATACAATATGGAATGTTTAAATCAAACTAATTAACATAACAATTACCTCACTTACTTATCTTTGTGGTAAGACATTTATAACATACTCTTAGTTGTTTTGAAATGTACCCTTGCATTGTGCACATTAGGTTAGATCCCGCCAAATACCTTCCCTTCTACTCCCACTCCCCCCTCCTCCTTCCTCTCCTCCTTCTCCTCTCTTTCTTTCTAGACTATCTTTGTGTTTTAGCATTCATCTGAATAGGTAAGTATATCTATTTTGGTTTCATAATAGTATTGAGTGCATTTTTTTTCCATTCTTTTTTTTTTTTGAGACAGAGTGTCCCAATGTTACCCTCAGTAGAGTACTGTAGCATCACAGCTCACAGCAACCTCAAACTCTTAGCCTTACACAGTTCTCTTGCCTCAGCCTCCCAAGTAGCTGGAACTACAGGCACCCACCACAATCCCCGGCTATTGTACATCATAGTTGTCATTGTTGTTTAGCAGGCCCTGACCAGGGTTGAACCTACCAGCCCCAATATACATGTCCAGCACCCTAACCACTGAGCTACAGGCACCAAGACTTTTTTTTCCACTCTTGAGATACTTTACTGAGAAGACTCTGTTCTAGCTCCATCCACATAAACATAAAAGATGTAAAGTCTCACTCTTTTATGACTGCATAGTATTCCATGGTATACATATACATAGTATTCTATGGACAATTTCTTTATCCATTCATGAGTTGATAGGCATTTAGGCTGCTTCCATGACTTGGCTATTGTGAACTGAGCTGCAATAAACATTTTGGTGCAAATGTCTTTATTGTGAAATGATTTTTGTTCATCTAGGTAGGTATCTAGTAATAATATTGTGGGATCAAATGGTAGTTCAAGTTTAATCTCTTGATAATTCTCCATACTTCTTTCCAGAGGGGCTGTTTTCTTTGCAGTTCCATCAGCAGTGTAGAAGTGTTTCTTTCTCACCATATCCACACCAACATCTGCAGTTTGGGGATTTTGTAATGTGGGCTAATCTTACTGGGGTTAGATGATATCTAATGGTGTTGACTTGGTGGTTTTGATTTACAATTCTCTGATAATTAAAGATGATGAGAATTTTTTCATATGTTTGTAGGTCATGCACCTGTCATCTTCAGAGAAGTTTCTGTTCAAGTCTCTTGCCCACAAAGAAATGGGGTAGTTTGTTCTTTTCTTATTGATTACTTTGAGTTCTCTGAGGATTCTAGTTTTCAGACCTTTGTCAGAAACATAACCTGCAAAAATCTTCTCCCATTCTGAAGCCTTTCTGTTTGCTTTACTTACAGTGCCCTTAGCCATGCAGAAGCTTTGTAGCTTCATCAGCCTGTTTTATTTCTTATCAAATAGAAACTCCTATGCTGATTTACATACATTAATACAAAACTATGATGCACACCAGTTCCACTAGAGTGGTTTAAACCCCTACAGTACATCCCTCCCACTGATATCAACTATAAACTTGGAGAAAATATAAAAAACAAACACCTGAAGATCCTGAACAGCAAGCAAAAACAGGTAAACTCAGTATGTTAGTCAAAACCTAGAGAAGCAACCTGCCCAGGGGTGAATTTCCGCCCTTTTTCTCATATGCCCTGAAGGCAGTGATGGAGTAGCACCTGCAGCTAAGACTCTGACAGAGAAGACACCATCTTCCTGGTCAAAGGAACCAAACAAAGGAGGCTGAGATGGCCAGTGTGTGGGGAAGTCCTGGAGAGGAGAGAGTCACTGGAAGGAATCCTCTGACTATGAGTATACTCACATGCATCAAAGCCTTACCCTTAAATAATCTAGGTGCAGAGGAGACTAAAATTAACCTAGCAAAGGCTTTATGAACTGCACTGAAATTTTAATCAGCTATACAAGTCTCAGCCTAGATTCTGAAAAATATATGAGGATCAGACCAAACCAGTAGAATCAAAGCTTAAAAAACTGGCCTATGCCACGGCACTCTACTGAGGGCAACAAAGTGAGACTCTATCTCTTAAAAAAAAAAACTGGTCTACAATTTAAAACAGCACAAAACTTACTAAATGATCCTAACTAGGAAAAAAAAATCAACATTTTCCATACGACTCCATGAATACAATATAACATCTACAAAGTTCAGGCCATGATTCAAAATTACTAAACAAATGGAAAGGGAAAATATGATGAATGAAAATCTCAAGATGACCTTATAGAAATTATCAAAGACTTCAAAGCAGCTATTATATTTTCTGAGACAAAGAAAAACACACTTGAATGAATGAAAAAACATGAAACTTTGGCAGAGAAATTGAAAAATGAAACTGTTTTCCATATAAAGAAAATAGGAATTGTAAAACAAAACTCTAAAATAGAAATAGAAGCTATAAAAACCATAAAATGGAAACTTCAAAACAGAAAAACATAATATCTGAAAAATTCCTTAGATGGGTTCAATAGCAGAATGAAAATGATAGAGAAAAGAGAGAGTGAACTGGAATATAGTTCAACAGAAATGAACCAATATGAAAAAATGAAGGAAAAACATTTTTTTAAACATGAAGACTCAAGGACTTATAGAGTAATATCCAAGATCTAATACACATATAATTGGAGTTAGGTCTTAGAAGCAGGGGAACAAGTTTTCAAATGATCGTGGAGTACTCAACAGAAATTCTGAGGCCAGAGTGAATTGAACATCTTTAAAATGCTTTTTTTTAAAAAAGAACTCTATATCCAGAAAAAAAAAATTATGAAATGGCAGATGAAAAATCTAAGAGAAGTCTTTGCCAACAGACCTGCAGATTTATAAGAAATGCTAAAGGAATCTCTTCAGGCTAAAGGGAAATCATATGAGAGGAAAACTTGGATCTTCAGGAATAAAGAAAAATATTGGAATTGGTAAATATTCAGGGAAATATAAAGGACCATTTTCCCTTCTTAAGCTATTTAAAATACTCTCAAAGCTTTACTTTTTTTAATTTATTTTTTTTAGATAGAGTCTTAAGCTGTCACCGTGAGTAGAGTACTATGGCATCATAGCTCACAGCAATCTTCAACTCAGGATCAAGCGATCCTCTTGCCTCAGTTTTTCTCTTTTTAGTAGAGACAGCATCTCACTTTTGCTCAGACTGGTTTCAAACTTGTGAGCTCAAGCAGTCCACCCGCCGTGGCCTCCCAAAGTGCTAGTATTACAGGCGTGAGCCACCATGCCCAGCCCCAAGTTTTACTTTTTAAGGTAAAATTTATAAGAGTGTTTCCAATGTATGTAGACTGATGTAAAACACCTGACAACTACAGTAACCTATGAAACATCTGGGGAGTTGGGGAGACCCATGTGATTGCAAGATTTTTATATATTGTGTGAAGTGTGCAATAGCAACCCTAAGTGGACATAGAAAGTTTAAATTACATTGTAAACCCCAGAGCAGTGGTTCTCAACCTTCCTAATTGCCACAACCCTTTAATACAGTTCCTCATGTTGTGGTGACCCCCACCACAGAGCCAGACTCCTTCCCTCTGCTCCTCTCTCCCTCATCCAGAGAGTTCACACTAGTCCTGGTTTCAACTTCAATCGTCTAACCTACACACCAGTCCATCCTCTTTTTCAACTACCAGCTTCATTTCTATTGACCTGCCAAGCCTATTCTGTATCTCACTGTCTCCTGTACGGTAATATTCCAAGAATAGTCTTCCTTCCCCAAACCACCTCTCCTGCCAACCTATGTTCCCAATGACATCACCTTCCTCCTGCCTCAAAAACTTGGAATAATCTTAAATTCATTTCTCATTCCAGATATTTTTCCTTATAAAGGGGGAGAAAGCTCTTACTCTTAGAAAGTGTATTTCTCCTTAATGCATTCTGCATATTCTGCCATGAATTTTCCTTTTATGTTTCTCTTAGCCAACAACTCCAAGATAAATCTAAATTTCTACACCTGATCTTCCAAACGGCCAAGAAGCAATATAAATCTCAATTTCTAAATTTGAATTTTTCCATAATCTGTATCAACCTATTTTTTTTACCAGTTCCCAATGTATCCTCTTCATTGCCATCAATTATCATTCATTACCAACATCTTGTCTTACTCTGACTGGAATAACAAAAATGGTCTTTCTGAGTGGCACCTGTGGCTCAAAAGAGTAGAGCACCGGCCCCAGAGGTGGTGGGTTCAAACCCAGCCCCGGCCAAAAACAACAACAAAAAATGGTCTTTCTTCTCCTGTCCACCCCTACCCCCAAGTCTTACCAATCTTTCAAGACCCAGTTTAAATCTGAATATCTCCAAGAAGTCTTTCCGGATGACCCCAGAGTTCACTTGTGGTCTTCAACACACTCTATTCCCCATAATCCATAATTTATATTCTACACTGGCATGTTGGTATTGGCTCCGTGTGAGTTGTCCTGTCTTCCAAACTAGATTACAAGTTAGGCACATAATAAGCATAGCCAATGTAGTTGTTTGATTCAATTTACCCCCATTTAAAATATGTATGTTAGAAGGGAGGGGGTAATGGGTGGAGGGAGGGAGTTTGGAGGGATTACTTCTGAGGTTTACCTTATAGGGGTACAGGTGAATCTTTCTAAGAGTAGAATGTGAATGTTTTAAAGCAATAACTGAGAAAATGACATGAAGGCTGTGTTGACCAGTTGATGGAAGTATTTCAGATTGCATGTGAAAATCCCACACTGTACCCCAGAAGTGCATTAATGTACATAGTTACCGTTCAATAAAAAAAAAAGAAAAAAAAAAATATGTATGTTAGAATAGGCCACTGTTAGTACAGTTCATTCCAATACATTAACACAAAATGTATATTTCTCACACCATACCAACATTAACAGTACTCATTCCTGAAAATGAAAGTTGCACAAGGAAAAACCAACTATATTAATCATTTTTGCACGGTGCACCATCTGGACATGAATCACGAGGACCATCTGGTTCTTCCATAATCAAATGTCAAGTTTATGCCAGAGTACAGGATGCATTTTGTCATTTCAACTTTTCAATTCACAATCTAAATCATAACTTACAGTAGTCATTTCGAAGACCAGTAAGATGAATCTTCACCTCTGGTTGGGTCTTGGAATACTTTACATCATTGAACCTTTTAAAATAGAAGGATTCCTCTCTGACTCCATTTCTGCAGCCTACAAGAAACAAATACTTCTACACATTTCTATGATCCTGAAAATATAATATTTATCCTGTGAGTATTTAAAAATAGCATTAACTTATAAAGATTAATTACATGGGGAAAAAAGTAGTCATCATGATATGTGTACAACTATAGTACCAAAAGCAGAAGAAGAAAGGGAATGAGAACACACTAGTATTTAAACAGAAATATTGAAAACTTTATTCAATGGCTCATTCTCATAAAAAGCACATGAATGCCAGATCTAACCATAGATGGCAGACCTTGTGGGAAGCATGCAGAGATACTATGTGATGTTTTGAATATTTATTCTCCATTTGAGATCTTAAAACCAAAGCAAATTGCATATCATACCAACATTTACTTGGTGTACATAAGTCCTACTCTTGAGTCTTTGTCAATAAATATCTATTGATTCATTAATGTTTAGCTATTTCCTCACTATTCTGTACCAGAGCACATAGAGTTATTACTTTTTGCTAATTTTACCCGTGACTATCTGAGGTCTGGATTATATCTTTTGCTCAGTTTTAAGTTCTCATCAAAAGACCCCACTAAGTTCAAAACACAGGCCGCTGTCTTTTTTTTTCCAACCACCTGGTTTGTGATCAAACTGAGAATGAAGTAATCAGTGGAAACCAAGATCTCTCAGGTGACCTGTGGTGTCTATGACCAGATGGCTTCTGATAAATGCATGAGAGCTTCACAATGCTCTACCAAGATGTTATTCATAAATTCCTGCCTCAGTGTTAACCATGAAAACCTGCAGTTGTGAGCAGAACTGCAAATTTACTAGAAATACTCAGGGCTGCTAATAAAGAATCACTAAAGGTTAAAAAAAATTATATCCAAAGAATCAAAAAAAAACCTCCTAGAATTTCATTTCCTATGAACAGCTTTTATATTTTATATTTTATATATATAATATATATGTGTGTATATATATGTGTGTGTATATATATAATACATATAAGTGTATGTATATTGTATATATAAAATCTCTTATGTATATAAATACATATTTCATGTATTTTATATATATATTTTATAAATATATAAATTTTTATATATATACATATTTCATGTATTTTATATATATAAATATATATATTTTATATATATATAAAATCTCCTGGGATGTCAGAAGCCTCTCTCTCTGGCTTTATAGGACATATATTTTATTTTAAGCCAAATATCAGCATCTTAGAAAACAAAAACATGTTGCTGGTTAGACCAAAAGATAAGAGAGCTGAGAGAAGACATGTCCCCAAACATTGTATTTTGCTTTTACAAAAATATCATTCTAAAGAAAGGATAAAGTTCCTGCTGTCATCCCAACCATACATTCCCAAACTCCAAAAAGAACATTTAGAAGGCCTGAAATTTTGTCCCCATCTTTATGTATCTAACTCTATTTTTTCCCCTTTTTACTCCTGGGAAAAAGGAGCCTGAATAGCAAACATGAACAAAGAAAGTTCTAGGAGGTAAAAGTGTTATTTATATATTATCTATATAATTCTTTTTAATTTTCAAAAATATTTTAATAAAAAGACAAAACATAAAAACAAAGGATAGTTAAACGATGAGGATTTTCTCTCTTCTTGTTCATATTTATATCCAAGAGTCTTTCAAAGAACCTCATGGATTTGCTTACCAGAACTTATCCCATAGGGAAAAATAATAGGCAAGTTTCCTAGACATTCATAAAATGAATCACTAGTTCTCTCAACAAGTTTCTCACACAGGAGTCAGGCTTCTCAATCAGTTCTTTTCCAGCCTTGATAACAATCTTATGAATAACACAAAGACTTCCAGAACAGAAGGAAAAGGCAGGAAGGAGAGCACATGGGGCTCAAGGGGAAAAGATCTGGGGAGCTCTAATGCCCCCTGGAATGAGGACCTTGTGTAAACGGCCACAGGCATTATCTTTCCACTACATGGCTACCTGACACATGCATAACATCCCCACCCAAAGTTTCCTACCAGCTTTGGACCCTCCAGGCACACCTGAAGTCACAGGAACCACCTACTGTGAGGTTTCAGAGTCTTACCAGATAAGGATAAATCATGAAGAAATACTTTATGTACAAGCACCTAAAGAAAATTAGTCCCAGTGATTCACTATTGATCAGTTACTTGGCTTACATGGAATCCATTTCATACTTGAGTCCTCTTAGAAGAATCCATAACAAAGCCCTACATAGAATATTTCAAGTCGCTGTTTATTAGTCTCTACCTCCAACATCCTCTCCTTCAAGTCCTCAACCCTACCATTAAAGATGTATCCAATGCAGATGTTATAGACTAGCAAACCAACTGGGAGGAACGGTCGGAATGGCCACATAAGTCATTTCTTCTGCCTCTTATTTTCAACATAAGTAACAGCAAATGACTTTTTTAAAGTGTGAAGACAGAAAAACAAAGATTAAGTATAGTACTAGACAAAGGAATAAATACTGTAGTAGGCAAGAGATTCAAACAATTTTCTGGAAAGTGGGTAAAGTGGATTGACAGCTGACCAGGAAGCATAGGAAACTACCTCCCAAGTGCCCACAGAGGGAGATGGGAAGAGAAGCAAGATGATTTGTCTTGCAAAACCCCCCAGCCTCAGAGTCACCAAGGAAGTTGAGAGTGAGATGGGATAGTAGAAAAACTGTCAGGTTCCTATACACTTTGCACAAACAGGTAAATACACACACATGTATGCACAAACCAGAAGAAACAGGTGTTTATTAATAATAAATAATAAAATAAATAAATAAAAAGTGACCACCTCTTAACTCAATGGCATCAGGTACCATGGGGATGTATGTGGCAAAAAAAACAGATGTTGAGTAAAAATCTTTATACTGAATCTACCCTAGTGCTCGTCAACCTAGTAAAAGAGGTCTAAGCTCTTTAGTGCTATTTCTAAAACACCACACATTTCAGGAAAGCTTTTATCCTAAAAGAGAAAAGCCAAAGAAAATGGGGCTTGGGAGGAAGAGAAAAGCAAAGGAAAGAAAGACAAATGGTACCACACGCGGGTCTTAGTACCGCGCGCGGGTCAGAGTACCGTGCACGGGTCAGAGTACCGCGGGTCACAGTACCGCACGCTGGAATCCTTCCAGAAACCTATAAAATAATATCATCAGGGAAGCAAGACGACACCTGCAGTATGTTCACAAAGTATGGATAAGATCCTATTAAAAAAAAAAAAAAAAAACGCGGCACCTATAGCTCAACCGGCTAAGGTGCCAGCCACGTACACCTAAGGTGGCGGGTTCGAATCCCCAGCCCGGACCCACCAAACAATGACGGCTGCAACCAAAAAATAGCCGGGCGTTGTGGTGGGCGCCTGTGGTCCCAGCTACTTGGGAGGCAGAGGCAGGAGACTCGCTTGAGCCCAGGAGTTGGAGGTTGCTGTGAGCTGTAATGCCACGGCACTCTACCCAGGGGGACAGCTTGAGGCTCTGTCTCAAAAAAAAAAAGGAACAGAATAAAGAAATTGCTCTTAAAAAAATGACAAAGATAGCCAAAATGAAAGGTTTAAGCCCAGGGTTGGTAGACAAAATCAAGGTAGTCACCTAGAAGGTGGGAAAAACAACAACAATGATGAAATGAAACATAGAACAGAAACACAGGAAAATTGGAGCATCGTTCCAAAAGAAGCAACACAATAGTTTCAGAAGAAAGAAATAAGAAAAGCAAAGAAATTATTAAAGAACAATTAAAGAGACTTCCTAAGAGCTATAGGACAGGGGTTTCCAGGATTGAAAAGCTCCACCAATGGACTTTTCATTCAAAATGAGGGGTATTTTCTAATGCCAAGCTTTACCATCATGGAATTTTAGAACACTGGTGATAAGAGACATTTTGAAGAGCATTCAGAGAGTAAAAGCAAAGTATAGGAAATAAAAATAGCACATGATGTCTCAGCAACAGTGGATGCTAGAAAAACGATAGGGTAGGGTCAAACCGAGTCTAACTAGAATTTACAGCCAGCCAAACTCTGAATCAAATGCAAGAGTAGAACAAGGACAGTGGCAGACCAGCAAGCCCGGAAAGAGCACCACATAGCGGCTAGTAAACAGAGGATCTCAGCTTGGCGGAGAGGAGCCCCAGGGTTACCACCGCTCAGCTCAGCGGGCTCTGGGAGGAAGGGCTCCCTGGAGAAGAAGGAACCAGAGCAAGGGAGTGCATGGAAAACGTTACTGATAGCTGTGGAACAAAACGTTGGACATTTAGAGTGATTTCACAGTTACCGAATTCTTATAAAAACAGTTAACTAGAAGAGACACATATTTGTATCACACTACTCAGCCCGGTGGAATACTTGTAGAGTAACGTGATGTAAACACTGACTACTAACTTTGCTTTTTCTAAGTGTGATAAAAAAAAAAAAACATGTCAAAAAACCGCAGAAACTGAATGAGGCAGGAGAGACTAAGTTCTTATCCACTGTGGTAGGAAGTTATGATGAAGTCCAAAAGTATAAGAAATAGCAGTTCATCAATATTACTTAGAAAACAGATGTAAATACCAGGACTTATGGCTGGAAGAGCTAAGGGTGGTTGCCTCTAAAAAATGGGACTTGGGAGTGGGATTAGTTAGGGCAGAGATTAGAGGAATTTTATAATTATGTTGACTTAGTCTTTTTTTTTTTTTTTTTTGAGACAGAGTCTCAAGTTGTCATCCTCGGTAGAGTGCCGTGGCATCATAGCTCACAGCAACCTCCAACTCCTGGGGTCAAGCAATCCTCTTGCCTCAGTTTTTCTATTTTTTAGTAGAGACAGGGGTCTCACTTTTTGCTCAGGCTGGTCTCAAACCAGTGAGCTCAAGCCATCCACCCACCTTGGCCTCCCAGAGTGCTAGGATTATAGGCATGAGCCACTGCACCCATCCGGCTTAGTCTTATAAATATTAAAAATGATATATTTTAAGATAAGGAAGAAATGAAGGAAGTGGGAAGAAAGAGGAGGGTAGGAATGAAGGCGAACAAAAACTTAGGCCCGTACCTTTCCAAACACACTGAGATCGCTCACAAAGCTGCATTTTCCCATTAAGCTGCTGAAACACCTTCTGGGTTACAGATGGTTGGTTTAGGCATTTCTGAAAACAAACTCACATAAAGAGAATACTTTCTCAGAAACATATATGTACATCTCGGTCATGACACGATAGAAGTGATAATTCATAAGACGTTCACATTGAAGTTCACATTTTCAAATCTACCACTACAATAATTTCTATTATTTATTACCTAAATACTGCGTAAAGAACAGTCCTGAGCATTTTATTTGTTTATTTTTTTTTTTTTTTGGAGACAGAGTCTCAAGCTGTTGCCCCGGGTAGAGTGCCATGGCATCACAGCTTACAGCAACCTCCAACTCCTGGGCTTAAGGGATTCTCTTGCCTCAACCTCCTAAGTAGCTAGGATCACAGGTGCCTGCCACAATGCCCGGCTATTTTTTGGTTGTAGTTGTCATTGTTGTTTTGGCAGGCCCTGGCTGGATTTGAACCCGCTAACTCCAGTGTATATGGCTGGTGCCCTAGCTGCTGAGCTACAGGCGCCAAGCCGAGGGCTGAGCATTTTACAGGAATCATTTCTAATGTCCCCCAACTCCATTGACCAGGTATTACTCAACTACAACAAAATCCTTTTTTATTCTTCTAGCCTAAAACTTCATTTAGCCTATAAACCATAGGCCAGTCATATCATCAAAGCCTGCAAAAGCGGAAATGTCATGATGTTTCTAGGACTCTCTAAAATTAGAAACCCTCCCCAAAATAATAAAGTTGAACATCAGCAGGACAACATTTTGTAAGAAAGATTTCTTTCAAGGAATACCTCTCAGCACTTAGCCCAGAGATATGCTCTCGGTTTTTACTAAGATCTCTGAGCCTCACATCAATTTTCCTCACTTGTAATATGTTTTTACTGGACTAATCATCTTAAAGGTCCTTTTCCATTAACACCTCTACCCATTAAAAATAGGGACATCAGCTACTTAGGAGGCTGAGGCAGGAGTATCTCTGGACCCAAGGAGTTTGAGGTTGCGGTAAGCTATGATGATGCCACAGTACTCTAGCTGGGGCAACAAAGTGAGATGCTCTGTCTCAAAAAATTGAAAAAGGAAAAAAATGGGGGAAATCAAGTTATAGAGAGCTTAAGTAACTTGACTAAATCTCCATGACTACAAAAATGTGATTGATATGTCTTTGGGCCAATATATAAGGATCATTTCTGGCTAGGTATGATGGTTCACATCTATAATCCCAGCACTTTGGGAGACCAAAGCAGGAGGCCCACTTGAGACCAAGAGTTCAAGACCAGCCTGGGGAACCAAGTGAGACTCTGTCTCTACAAAAATATTTAAAAATTTATCTGGGCATTGTGGCATGCACCCATAGTCCCAGCTACTCAGGAGGCTGAGGCAGAAGGATCTATTTGAGTCCAGGAGCTTCCAGTTACAGTGAGCTATGATAATATCACTACACTCTAGCCAGGCAACAGTGTGAGAGCCTGTCATTAAAAAAATTTTTTTACAGCTCAGCATCTGTGGCTCAAGCAGCCAAGACGCAAGCCACATACACCTGAGCTAGTGGGTTCGAATCCAGCCTGGGCCCGCCAAACAACAATGACAGCTGCAACCAAAAGATAGCCGGGTGTTGTGGTGGGCAACTGTAATCCCAGCTACTTGGGAGGTGGAGGCAGGAGAATCGCTTGAGACCAGGAGTTGGAGGTTGCTGTGAGTTGTGATGCCACAGCACTCTACCCAGGGGGACAGCTTGAGACTCTGTCTCAAAAAGAAAAAAAAAATTTTTTTTTAACTAAAGCACTTCTGACAGTCTTACATCCAACTTTGATCAATAACAGCTAGAAAAATTAGTAATAAGTGGAAAGAAAAGTACTTACTAGAATTTTCTGTAAACATGGTGATGAATAGTTAAAGCAGAGAATATTCTTTTTGGCTTTTTTACAACAATATATTTCTTTTCTTTCTTTCTATTTTTAGAGATAAAGTCTATGTTGCCCAGGCTGGTCCTGAACGCCTGGTATCAGATGATCCTCCCACCTTGCTGGGATCACAGTCATGAATCAGCACACCCAGCTCTCACAAAAATATATTCAATCTCACATGCATGACCATCACTAGGTCACCTTGTTCAGGCAGAAGGCTCTCTGACAGGCATCTTTTGATGCTATGACATGTAACAAGCATTATAGTCAACAAATCACGGGTTTTCAGGTATTCAGGTAGAATAGTCAACCACAAAACAGGGTTTCTCAATCTCAGCACTATTGGCATTGGGCAGCAGATAATCTTGTGCAGGCTGTTCTGTGCATTTAAGCATGTTTAGCAGTGTCACTGGCCTTTACCCACTAGATGTCTTCCCCCTGGGTTGTCACCATCAGAAACTACATCCTTTTATATGTGTGCAGTGTTATTTTTTATGTGCTACAAATACTTGAAAGTTACTTAGCAGTATAACCATAAATAATAATGCTGCCAGTCTCCTTCAGACAAAAAACTATAGAAAGTGGTTAAATGGGTTAAGTAAGAAAAAGGTCTTTATCTACAAATGATGTGATCATTTAGGTTTTTTGTTTTGGGAAACTAGGATTTGAAAAGATATGTTTGAGGGCTAGCATAATCCATGCATGATGGTTCAGAGCAGACTTTGGAGTTGAGAGCCTGGAATTCTAATTCCAGCTTCAGCAATGCTCTGTTAACACAGATTATCTGAGCGTCAGGGTTTTTTCTTGGAATAAAATGGGCATGAATTCTGCCTGCCAAGACTGTCATGACATTGCATATAAAAAGTGCAAAGTAAATAGTGGCTGTTATTATTCCTGTATTTTCTATGCATAAAAATTTTTAAAAACACAACATCCTTAGACATTGTCAAATGCCCCCTGAGGCATACAGTCACCCCAGTTGAGTACCATTAGTATAATTCCTAAAATGGCCTACTGGCCAGTAGCTCTTCACAAAGTCAATTCTTCAGAATCTCATGGTTAGCACAAAGCTGGGCAGAGCATTGTGGAGCACATGGTTCAGCTCTGTGGTCCCAGGGCGCTATTTCCTCAGTGAGATCTACTTATCACCTTAATTAGCTACTGAGCATAGAGCTCACTCTGAATTCTGAAGTGTCCCCAGCTATGCAGACTCATTGTGGACACACCCTGCAGATGGTCCTGAAAACCACACAAAGACCACACAGGTTTACTATAAAGGTGAAGGCCTCACTTTGTATCTTTGCCACTCTCGAGTCTTGACACCAAACACTCTGCATTGAGCAGTAAAACAGTTCCCATTATCCTCTGCCCAGTTTCTTCAGCGATCCAAAGGGCAGACCACATCCCCAAATAGTTGGGAATGGCCACAGCAAGAGCTCCTTTGGCTCAGAGGAAGCATTTCATGGTTAAGTATAATTTTATTATATATTTAATCTTTACCTTTTTGACAATTACTCTCTTTTCCTTTTTTTGAATGGTCCTTTCTCACGTATTGGGGGGATATTTTCTTTCTTTTACAAAATGGCCCTATTCCTGTTCTTCATTCACTCATTTTTTCTATCAGAAATCCGTCATCTTCTTACTGATTTGTAAGAGCAGCAAAGCAGCTCTTTCTTCAGGTTCGGACTTAGTTATCTGAGCTTCTCAAGAAATGGGATCTTCAGTTTTTTGTCTTTACCTACCTGTCCTTTTGAGGAATCATTTTCCTTCCAGCCTCTGTCGACTGCACAAGTTGCCTTGCAGAAACACGGAGCAGAGTTGAGCGTTTCGGAACTTCCCTTGATGGGAGTCTTCAGTGGTTCGTTGAAGGATCCTAAAAGAATGACATGTACCTTTGAATCTGGTTTTCAAAACAAGATACTCACTTTGATTGGAGGTCTGGCCTTGATGTCTTTCACAATAGAATAGAATATGAAGGCCCAGGCTCTGGCCTCTCCAAAATCCATGCAGGGTCAAAGTCTTATCCAGAGCACTGGGTTTTTAAGTTTCTCACTCAATGAGAAACAGCCTCAGTGGCCTCAGCAGTAGGAAGGAAAGCCAAGATTAAAGACCTGACTTCAACTGAAGCAGCAGCAGTGACAGTGCTTCACCTCTATATGGGAAGAACAGATTTGCACATTTGAAGAATGGAGAGAAACAGCTGAAGAGTTTAAAGTGATGGTGCAGAGAATATCAGATGTGCTGAAGCTATGATCATCCTGCCAGGAAATAACTACAGGGTACTGGCTTTGCCAAGCACATTCACTCTTGTGCTCACATTCACCACATGATCATGAGCAAATCTCTTTGGCTATCCCCTTTCCCATCTTAGAAAGATGTTGAAAAGATAGTTTGGGAAGGCATTAGAAAAATACTTTCTAAATTAAAATAATACAAGACTTAGTTTATTTGCATCAATATTATTCATTTGTATTCTCTTCTCAAGAGTGAGAAAGCCCTGGACCAGACATTTTTGGTGTTGGTGTTGGTGTTGTTTCTGAGACAGAGTTTCACTTTGTCACTCTTGGTAGAGTGCTGTGGCATCATAGCTCACAGCAACCTCAAATTCTTGGGCTCAAATGATCCTCTTACCTCAGCCTCCTGAGTAGCTGGGACTACAGACGCCTGCTGCAATGCCCAGATCTTTTTTTTTTTTTTAATAGAGATTTGGGTCTTGCTCTGACTCATGCTGGTCTTGAACCTGTGAGCTCAAGTGATCCACCTGCCTCAGCCTCCCTAAATGCTGGGATTATAGGTGTGAGTCTTGACCAGACTTTTAAGTGTACTGGAAACCTGTCAAGTCATCCTCTAAAACTAAATATCTGCCATATCACTTGTTCATCAGAGGAGCCAGGAAACCATTATAAAATCTTGGCCTTTCGCCATGTGATAATCCCTTCTTCATTTGGACAACCATGGCTTGATAAACTATCATTAATGTTCCTAGCGCTTGGCATCTCAAGTCCTAGGATATTTAAAATCTTAAGAGAAAAATGTTACAGTTTAGGAGACGGAGAATGAAGATATGAAATGTTCCTCAAAGTTTTAGATCTTGCTCTTTGTCCTGAGAAACTAGGTATCCTTGCTTTCTTATGCTATATGCACAAGAGTAGAGAGGAGAAAGGCTGAATCTCAGAACCTCAAATGAGGCAGAAAAGGCTGCAGTTGGGTGCTAGTGCTGACAATCATCCCAGTGATCAACAAAGAGGTCAGCTCACCTAAGGAAGCAGGGACAGAGCAGGACTGCAAATGAACCTCTCTTTGCACGTCCCTTCTGGAATGGGAGGATCTTCCATGTCTGCTTTTCCGAAACAAAAAGAAAGAAACCCCACCAGTGAAGCACTCAGAAACCATTGTAGCTGTTAATGTCTGGTATTAACTTAAGCATAAAATAAAATAGACATTCTTGTAAAATCTTTTGGAAAAAGATTTGTAAAATCTGTCTCTTGGAATTCTGAATTTCTCGTATAATGCTCTATTTAAAAAAAAAATCAATAAATGTAGGGCCTAGAATGAAAAAGGAGTCCTTAATGTTAGCTAGAAATTCTTCTAAAATTGTCATCATCAAAACTGCCCCTTAGGGTGGTGCCTGTGGCTCAGTGAGTAGGGTGCCAGCCCCATATACCGAGGGTGGCAGGTTCGAACCCAGCCCCAGCCAAACTGCAACAAAAACTGCCCCTCAATTACCACAGGATTACAAAAGATTTATTTTAGAAAATAGTCATCACAGCACTCTTTCTGATAACCTGTATCTCTTGCTGCTTCAGTTAGCTGCTTTCTTCAGTATTGAGATTTGTTCTTACACAGGAATTTCCGTGATTTGAAAAGATTTGGTCTCCCTTTCAAATTCAGGACTGCAACGCCTCACTGTGTCAAATCACTAAGAGGGGTTGCTAATGTTTGTCTAACTCAGTAAGCATGCTGATGATCAAGGAATCACAATGCCTAGTGCTTACAAGGGAAGAAGGGGAATTACATCACCAGATGACAGGTGGCGATTTTGGCCTCTGAAGGATGGGAATAAAAATGGCTCTGCCCAAATGAGACTTACATATTTCAGAAAGAGAACGTGCGTTTCCGGGCTCTGACAGGTTATCAGGAACCGTACTCATCACAGCAGGGCTTTGGTGCCCTTTTTCATTCCTCCCTCCATCTCTCCATCCTTTCCTGTCGCTTCTCCCTTCCTTTTACTTTTTCTTTTTCTCTTCCTCTCCTGCTTTCAACTTTTCCTTCTATTTCACGTCTGATTATTCCATTATTAATATATTTTTTCTGAATGTGATAGGAACCTTACCAGAGTCATTAGCATCCTATACTTTGTAAAACAAAACCATATATACAATTATGTGTATATACATAGGAGGTCAGACAATTGAGTTCACAAACTTATCCTAGAAAAAGTGACACATACCTCATTGCTGAATATCACTGCAGTCACCTTCCAAGTATCCTGGTGGGAAGCTATGCACTGGTGCCAGTGCCTATACACCATTCAAAGCATTTTTTCCTAGGATGAGGGAGCAAACTTAACTGTCACACCTCATGTGACAACAGATCTGATAGCCATTCCAGAAAAAGCGTTCCAAAATTGCTCTGAAGGATGGACTAGGCACTGGC
This sequence comes from Otolemur garnettii, assembly GCF_000181295.1. Classification (NCBI taxonomy): domain Eukaryota; kingdom Metazoa; phylum Chordata; class Mammalia; order Primates; family Galagidae; genus Otolemur; species Otolemur garnettii. The sequence goes on along the minus strand of NW_003852400.1, from coordinate 42,068,309 downwards.
ATCAGTGTATAGCTTCCCAAAGGGAGTACTTTGAAGGTGATTATAGAGATATTCAGCAATGAGGTATGTGGCACTTTTTCTAGGATGAGTTCGTGAAGCTGTCAGACCTCATGTATATGTATACATACACACATTCGTACCTACAATCTTTACAAAAGTAATCATTTACCAATACGAGTCTCAAAAACATATTTAAAATGCACCATATCCTGGCTCGGCACCCATAGCTCAGTGGTTAGGGTGCCAGCCACATGCACTGGGGCTGGTGGGTCCAAACCCAGCCTGGGCCTGCTAAACAAGGACAACAACCACCAAAAACAATAACCGGGTGTTGTGGCTGATGCCTGTAGTCCCAGCTACTTGGGAGGCAGAGGTAAGAGAATCGCTTAAGCCCAAGAGTTTGAGGTTGCTGTGAGCAGTGATGCCACAGCACTCTACCAAGTATGACATTGTGAGAGTGTTTCAAAAACAAATAAAATAGAATAAGAATGCACCATATGCTGAGCTCAAGTTGGCCTGAGGAAGCTGCCATACGTTGAGCCCCCACAATCATGAACTGCAACCTAACTTAGTATGTAAACTGATTGAAAGCCTAACATGGAATATATGTGTGCGGCAAACAGCTGAGTCTCAGCCAATCACAGAAGCTGAGCTTCAGTCAATCACAAGTGGCCAGCTGATCAGATCATTTCCAAACAAGGCAAACAGTAAACTGTAATCCAGGTTTCCTGCCTCACTTTCCTTTTCTGTTCCTAAATGCTGCCTGTCCCCACATTGTGGAGCTCTCTGACAGTGGCCAGATTACAATTAAACTCTCTTAAACTTAATGTGTCTAAAGTAGGGGCTTTTTTAACTCATCATTCCTTTTGTTTTTATTTCATCCTCCCCAACACACACACACACACACACACACACACACACTTTGGACATTTCTCATTTAAAGGGAGAAAAAGAGAAAAGCACTCAACTAACGCTGATAGTCCTAAAACAAAGATTCTCTCAGGAATATATCCTTTGTTAACATGTCAAAACTGGGCTGTGGCACTTCTGTCACCTCACCTGGAGTCAAGGTGTCTTTCTCAGAGGTTATCTTCAGCACTGACCCAGAAGATTCTGGGAGGTCCACGGTTGAAGGCTCCTCTCCCAAGGAATAGGCTGACAGATCCCTGGTTTGACTTTGCTGCCATCTTGTGGTGATGGGGCTGCTGGCCACAGGCCCCTCAGCTGACAGTCTCTTCGCGAAGTTGCTCTTAAAGTTAGCATAGGTGGTATTCAGCGAATCAAAGACCTGTTTAACAAGGAAAAGAGCTATAATTCACAGGAGCATCAACAATGCAGAAGTAAAAATGCCTTTAAAAATTACTCATCTAATACAACACAAACAATATATATGAGGTTTTTAATTTTTGTAACCTGATTGCTATTTTATATAGAATACATACATAACGTATATACTGTGGTGCCAAATAAATGTATACACATTATAAGAGATGCTATCCATGTATTATATATTACATTATGTATTTAGCTTGAGCACCTCTTGTAATTGCCGAAGTCAAATGTGACTTGAATTCCTCTTTTGTTATTGGTATATATTGAGTATTGCAATTTTAATGTAGGTTTTTTTCCCTTTCTTAAAATGCATATACTTTGGCGGGCACCCTCTTTACATATAAAACCACCAGGCCCAGCACATGGCAGCTCACTCCTGGAATCCCAGCACTTTGGGAGACTGAGGTGGGAGGATCACTTGAGGCCAGGAGTCTAAAACCAGCTTGAACAAGAATAAGACTCCATCTCTACAAAAAATTGGCTCTGCGCCCATAGCTCAGTGGTTGGGGCGCTGGCCACATACACTGGAGCTGGTGGGTTCAAACCCAGCCCGGGCCTGCTAAACAACAATGACAACTCCTACAACAACAACAAAAAGAAAGTCAGGCATTGTGGCGGGCACCTGTAGTCCCAGCTACTTGGGAGGCTGAGGCAAGAGAATTGCTTAAGCCCAAGAGTTCAAGGTTGCTGTAAGCTATGATGCCACAGCACTTTACCAAGTGTGACATAGTAAGAATCTGTCTAGGATTATGCCTGTAATCCTAGAAATTTAGGAGGATGAGGTGGGAAGATTGTTTGAGGCCAGGAGCTTGAGACTAGCCTGGGCAACATATGAAGACCCTCATCTGAGGCCAGGCAAAGTGGCTCATGCCTATAATCCTGACACTCTGGAACGCCGAGGTGGGTGGATGTTGAGTACAGGAGTAGGAGACCAGCTTGAGCAAGAGTGAGAGCCAGTCTCTAAAAATAGCCAGGTGTTGTGGCCAGTACCTGAAGTCCCAGCTACTTGGGATCACTTGAGCCCAAGAGTTTGAGGTTGCTGTGAGCTATGACACCATGGCACTCTACTGAGGGCGACTAAATGAGACTCCATCTCAAAAATCATAAATGAACAAACAAACAAACAAAAGACCCTCATCTCTAAAAATAAAGTCAGAAAAACTAGCCAGGTGTTGTAGTGCATGCCTACAGTCCTGGTTACTTAGGAGGCTAGGGTAGGATAACCGGCTGAGCATAGGAGTCTGAGGCTGCAGTGAGCTATGATCACACTGCTGCACTCCCACTGGGGTAACATAGTGAGACCATGTCTCATAAATAAATAAATATAAATAAAAGGAACACTATCTACTGAATGTACACAATGCTTCTATAAAATAATGAAATGTTAAACCTGAAAATAAACTGCAATTTTCGAATCCAACTCCCTCATTTCACAGATGGGAAAACTGAGGCCCAGAGAAAGTAAATGACTTGCTCAATGTCTGTCCATCCCCTCTGAGAAACGCCAGGAGTTTGACCTTCGCAGACCCTATGGTGGTGAACCATGCCATGTAGCTATGTGAAATTAAAATCAAGTGACAAACTGGAAATGAACTATTTTTAAACTAAACAATAGACAAGTTTAGGCTAATGTCCTCGCATAAAGAATTCTTACAGAAATTTAGACATATTTACCAGCCCAATAGAAAAACTGGCATAGGAAATGAAAAGGCAATTCACAAAGAGATAGATAAATGCCCAAAAACTATTTAACCTCACAAGCAGTTGAAGAAATGCAAATCTAAAACTGTAGTGAGATGTTAGCAAAGGTTTTCTTGTGACAATCCTCAGTGTCAAAGGTGCTAAAAACAAACACTGAGAAACACCGGGCGGGCAGGGGGTCGTGTTTAAATTACTACTTGGAAAAGCAATTGGACAATGTATGTCAAAGGCCTTAGAATGTGTGCATAATTTCTACCGACCCAGCAATGTCACCTCTAGGAATTTAAGGAAGAAATCTAAGATGTGAGAAAGATGGAGAAAGCATCCAGTACCTACGAGGTGCCACATGGAAGCACATAAGTTAAGGGTTTTGCTGTGAAGTGGGCCTGTTATTTATTCTTGCTTTACCAGTGAGGAACTTGAGGCTTATGGGTGAAGTGAATTTCCTAAAACTATCCTGTGAGTGGAGATGCCACACCCTAAGCTCACTCGTGTGACCCCACAGTTGAGGCTCTCAGCTGAGAAGGGTATGTGCTGCATTGTATATGTTCACAGCTACCAAAAGATGGGGGTAGGGGACATATTTGCCACTGGAAAATTGATTACTAAGTAAACTATATGACATCAAGGGAATACTATGCAGCCATTAGAAATGGCATACATTAGGGAAATGTAAATCAAAACCATAATAAAGTGCCACTTTATACCCATCAGGATCACTATAATTTAAAAAAAAAAAGAAAACTAACAAGCATTGGTAGGCAGGTAGAATAATTAGAAACTCTGTTCACGGGACGTGGGAATGCAAAAGGATACAGCAACTTATAGAAGGCAGTTTGGTGGTCCCTCAAAAAATTAAACGTAGCATTTTCATATGGCTCCACAATTCTGCTCAGAGGTATATGTACTCAGACTCAAACACATATTCATAAATGTTCATAACAGCACTATTGACAACAGCTAAAAGGGGGAAACAGTCCAAAGGGCCATCAGAAGATGAATGGGTAAACAAATTGGGGTACATATACAAGGTGTCCATAAAGTTTGCATGCAATTTAAAATTGCAGTTTAAATTTCACATGAACTTCATGGATAACCTGTTTGTGTATAAGTATACATGCAAAGGAGTATATTACTCAGGTAAAAAGTGCTAATACGTATTACGATATTACGATGGACATAAACCTCAAAAACATCATGCTAAGCGAAAGAGCTACACACAAAAGGTCACATGTTGTACAAGTCCATTTCTGTGAAGTATCCAGAACAAGGAAATCCACAGAGACAGCACATGGATTGGGGGTCGACAGAGGTCAGGGGAAGAAAGAAATTGGGAACAACTGCTTCATGGGTACAGAGTTTTCTTTGGGGTTAAAGAAAATACTTCGGAAGCAGATAGTGGGTGGTAGTTGCTCAATGTTGTTGATTTAAAAAATATGTTATGTGGGGCAGCACCTGTGGCTCAAGGAGTAGGGCGCCAGCCCCATATACCGGAGGTGGTGGGTTCAAACCTGGCCCCGGCCAAAAACTGCAAAAATAAATAAGTTAATAAATACAAATAAATAAAAAATATGTTATGTGAATTTCACCTCCATAAAAAATCTTTAGAAGTGGTAACATAGGATAATATTCAATAAAATCTAAAATATGTTTATAATATATGGCCAGGTGGAAAACAGAGGCTATAAAGGAGTATTCCAGGAAGACCCATTTGCCAGGTGGGAAGGAAATGTGCTGGAGCCTTGAGGCAGTAAACTCGGGTGCGTTTGGGTTCTTACTAAGTGTGCATGAGGGTGCTGGCTCGCTGCCTGCAGTCCTGCAGTGGGCAAGGCCGGCTCTCTCTCCCAGCTGCTCCTCAAATTGTCAGAACAGGACATTTTCCCCAGGAAAACAAAGTCAGGAGCCTGAGGCCACAGCAGTTGTAAACATTTTGTTTCATTTAGTTGTTCTGCCCTTGCTAGGGTTTGAGTAAGAAGCAGAAGAGTGAAAAGAGGGAAAGCTAGGAGCCCTGGAAACGTCAATCAGTTGTCTCCAACTCCGAAGTCTGGACTGGGGACAGCAATAAAGGGACAAGTGAAGCAGGCCTCAGTGTGAAGCATGGCCCACTCACGCTTTCAGTCCCCACTTTTTTATTTCTCTACTCACAGGGAAACCACAGCACTCTGCTACAAGTCTCAGCCCCAGAGACCGAGGGAATCTCTCACACTCGAATGCTCGCATTTCAGCGCCAGCGAGAATGTCAGCCAGAGAGGCCCTTGTTCCATTTTATAAAAGAAGTTAGATAATACATTAGCTCATTATCAATTTCCCTACTTTTTAAAGTCTTCAACTTATTCTAGGTTTTTTGTTTGTTTGTTTGTTTGTTTGTTTTCGAGATAAAGTTCATTTTGTCACTTTTGGTAGTGCCATGGTGTCATAGCTCACAGCAACCTCAAACTCTTGGGTTCAAGTGATCCTCTGCCTCAGCCTTCCTAGTAGCTAGAACTCTAAGTGCCCACCACAATGCCTGGCTGTTTTTAGAGATGGGGTCTCACTTGTGCTCAGGCTGTCTCAAACCCATGAGAGCTCAGGCAATCCACCAGCCTCAGCCTCCCAGGTACTAGGATTACAGGAGTGAGCCACCATGCCCCGCCCTATTGTAGGTTTTTTTAAAAAACGGCAGGTCTGAGCAGAACCTTTTGGGGGGCCACATTCAGGAATGGGCCACATCTGCAACCTCTGTAATCCCAGCCAAGCAGCCCTTCCCCTCCCAGGTACCAAGAAAAGGAGGAATCAGCGTGCTGGAAGGCAGACTTGCAAAAACCCCAAGGAGGAAGGCGGTGCTTGCTCAAAGATTTCCTTGAAGTCCCAAAAGTTAAATAAAAGTAAATCTTAGTTTAAAACAGAGAAATTAAAGGAAAAATAATGTGATGATACGTTAGCTCATGATCAAGAAGCTGCACGTTGATAATCTCACAACACCCTAGCACTGGCTGATCCACTGTCCCTCTGTCCATCCTGAATGTTTCCCATTGGGGTGCTCTTCCCTGATTCTCTGCCGGGGTAACTCCTAGCTCACCTTCACGCCTGGGCTCCTTCAGAATGTATTTCTGATATTCCCTTTTTCCCCATTCCAAACTGGGCTAGGCAGCCTATGGTAGGCTAAATAAGGGTCCCAAAAGATCTCCAGATCCTAATCCTTGGAATCTGTATATGTTAGGGCAAACAAGCTATAAAGATGTGATTAAGTTAAAGATGAATTTAAACTGAGGTAAGGAGACAATCACGAATTTTCATGGTGTGCCCTAAACACAACTGCATGCATCTTTATAAGGATGGCAGAAGAAGTGACTACACACAGAAGAGGAGAAGGCAGTGTGACCACAGAGACAGAGACAGGAGTGTCAGAGCCACAGGGCAAGAAATGCTGGCAGTCAACAGAAATTGGAAGAGGCAATGAATGGCCTCTCCCCTAGAGCCTCTGACACCTGTGCTTCTGTCCAGTGAAACGGATTTTGGACCTCTGGCCTCCATAACTGTTTTGAGCCACCAAGTCTGTGGTAACTTATCACAGCAGCCACAGGGAACTAAGACATGGCCCTCCTGGTGCTTCCACCGCTAACTACCACGTCGTATTAGTAATAATAGCACTCACCACACACTTACTGTTTGCCAGGCATTGGGATATGTGAATTAGAATTGTTTACTTAAGCTTCATTACAACCTTATGAGGTAGGTACTACTGCTTACCCCATTCTATAGAGTTTAAAATTAAGCTGAATGGGCTGAGAGGGGTGCCTCATGCCTGTAATCCTAGCACTCTGGGAGGCTGAGGCAGGTGGATTGCTTGAGCTCAGGAGTTGGAGACCAGCCTGAGCAAAAGCGAGAGCCCATGATTGGTATCCCAGACTCAGGAGGCCAAGGTGGGAAGATCCTGTAAACCTAGGAGTTTAAGTCCAGCCTGGGCAACATAGCAATAAATAAATAAACAAATAAATAAATCAGAGGGAGGGGAGATGGGAGGGAGGGAGGAAAAAGAAGTAAGATTCAGAATAAAGTCTGGGACAAAGACCTAAACCAGCAAAATTAAATTCAATAAAGGTGCACAAAAATCTTCTCATGTAGACTTATTCAATGCACAGACACAAGATGGAAGAAAACTGGCATGCAGTGGAAAAGACCTCTAGAATAGGGGTCAACAGTACGATGAAATTCTTTTTTCCTTTAAAAAGCAACACAATTTTAGGTCCTACTAAGGGAAAAATAGAGTTTAGAGCAGGAACAGACAAATCCCACTGTCTCTGCACTAGTCAGAACTCATCCGGAGAGCCACAGAAACTAAAATTTCTTTAAGAAGGGAGATGGGGCTCAGCACCTGTGGCTCAAGTGGCTAAGGTGTCAGCCACATACACCTGAGGTGGTGGGTTCCAGTCCAGCCTGGGCCCGCCAAACAACAATAACGGCTGCAACCAAAAAATAGCCGGGCATTGTGGTGGGTGCCTATAATCCCAGCTACTTGGGAGGTGGAGGCAGGAGAATTGCTTGAGCCCAGGAGTTGGAGGTTGCTGTGACCTGTGATGCCACAGCACTCTACCCAGAGTGACAACTTGAAGCTCTGTCTCAAAAGAAGAAGAAGAAGAAGGGACATGGAGGGGCAGTGCCAGCCCCATATATAGAGGGTGGCGAGTTTGAACCCAGCCCTGGCCAAACTGCAACTAAAAATAGCTGGGTGTTGTGGCAGGTGCCTGTAGTCCCAGCTACTCAGGGGGGTGAGAGAAGAGAATCACCTAAGCCCAAGAGCTGGAGGTTGCTGTGAGCTGTGATGCCATAGCACTCTATCGAGGGTGATAAAGTGAGATTCTGTCTCTAAAAAAATAAAATAAATAAGAAGGGAAATGGATGAGTCAAGATTCAAAACCTGAGTTTTCCTGGAGGAAAGAGACCACAGTGACAGGACCCAGGACAAACACAGCAATGGAGCCACACCCCAACAAATGGGAGGGTGGTTCCCACATGAAGTGAGGAAAACCAGGGTGTTTACTCTAAAAAACAAAGGACCCAAAAGGAGCCATCTTCAAATATCTAAAGGGATACAATTTTTGGAAAAAAAGAAGTTTCTTTTTATTGCTTTCTATGACAAAACGAGGACCAATGCATGGATAGAGGAAAATTTTTATCAGTTCAAAGAGCTTTGAAAGAGCACGAGTTCTCTTAACACTTTGAACATAAAGTACAATCCTCAGTCTGTCCCTACACTAAGGACATATAGTTACATAGTCCGTGATGATGAATGTTATACATTGTAATGGCATGGATTTTGATGTACCTGTTTAAATGTTTTAAAACTTTCAGTGTTGATATAAAGTTTTTCCTTATTAAAAAATTGGGGAAAGTAAGTAAATGCATTGAAATGCTCGTGTCTTTGCATGAGTGAGTATTAAAATGGTGAGTAAATAAGAAACGATATGCAAATATGGGGGAAACCACGGAGCTGGCATGCAGATGACGGCGGTTTAAGAAACACTGGTGTAGCTGGTGCTATTTTATCTTCAGTGTTTTTAAACTTTTGTTCCAGGGTCTATCTCCTGCTGAGGAAATGCCTGCCGCATAGTTTTGAATGACTCAAGTATTTATTAATAGAGAGGAAGAGGAAGATAAGAAAAATAAGACAAAGAAGGGAAAAGGGATGAATGACCCGATCCTCCGAGCACATCAGCGCAGCTTGTTTACCTTTAGAGTTCCCATCTTAATGACACTAAACCGGGAGGAATTCAGAGGGCTGGGGCCAAAAAACAAATAGAAAGGAACCTAGAGAGGTTAAAAACAAGGTCAGGAAGTTAACAAAATGAAACAACTGAGAAAACAGAAACAAATATAGCTAGTGATAAATAATCTGACACACAAATATTCCAGGGGCGGGAAAATCTGGACATGCCAGAAAAGACGTGCTGGTGATGCCAGACAATGGCGGACCTCGTGACAAAGGCCAAAGTCACAAGGACGGTCCCGTTAACTCTCAGGCCCCCTTGCCCTCTGAACGTCCGCTCTTCCACCCACCTCACCACCACCGCCATCACCCCAATGCAACAGGATTCTGTCCACAAGACATTTCAAATTTAGGGTCTCCATACTATTTCAAATTTGTCATGAAGACCAAAATTTTCATCCTCTATTTTTGAACCTCCAATGTCCTTGCATCCTAGTGGGTGATATGACCCAACGAAGACCATCGAGGTAATTTTCAGGTAGGTGTCATCCTTTATTCTGCATGGCCATGGGGATCTCCTGAGCATCTTTAACACCCACCCCCTCCTTCTGTGGGGTTGCCAAGGCTCCTTCTCTAAGACTTTTATCATCTTGACTCAGTGCTCCACAGACTGCCCGTGACCCCTTCCCGATAACTTCAATACACAGGAACAAGCTCTTCTGGTGGTACTCCCCATCCCTTCTCCTCTTTGAACCCTCACAGTGATTTCATTGAAAACTAAATGTCTCCTGATAAATAAAACACTTTTATTGAGTACTACAGCAAACCTGCCTGCCATATTTTCTTCTAAGTAAACATATTTACCTCTTACAGAGAAATAGTTTAATGCAGTTGAAATAATTTGGGTTGTGGAATTGAAAGTCCTAAACTCTATTCTTGGTTGTTCCATTCATTAGTTCTGTGATCTTGGCTGAGTTAATGTCTTCCTATTTCAAAGAATTATTGGGAAGGAAATTTTATATATCTATTCACACATATAGAAATGCTAGATATATACACATATATATAAATTGTGTATATCTATACACATGCACACATACTAAAGGAGCTTATGTACAGGACAAAGCTCTCTAAAAGCATAAGGGATTCATTTGCATTCAGGTATTTGCTGCCTTACCATTCTTCCCTGTTTCCAGTGTGTTCTCATGTCTCCAAATCAGTTTTATATTTGTGTGAGACTGGCTCCTTCCCTTGCACGTGACTTGTATCTGCAATGGTCTTTAGTTGGTGGATTAACTGAGTTAATTGCCTTAGCTCATTCTTAGCCCCTCTGTTTCCCCTTCCCCCGCCTTGACCCTCAACTCATCAAGATCCTCCCCTCCTTTAGGAACCTTCCTTCATCTACCGAAAGATGACAATGGTTTATCTAGCATACTACTCCTTAGGCAGAGAAATCTGAAATTTTAATATATGTGTAGTCAGAGAATAGTCTTAGTATAGACAGAACATGGGAGCAATGAAGACAGAACCCCAGAAGGCTGGGAGATGATGACATCAAAACTTGTACCAAGGCTCAGCGCCCATAGTACATTGGTTATGGTGCCGGCCACATGCACCGAGGCTGGTGGGTTCGAACCCAGCCAGGGCCAGCTAAATAACAATGACAATTGCAACCAAAAATAGCTGGGAGTTGTGGCAGGTGCCTGTAGTTTCAGCTACTTGGGAGGCTGAGGCAAGAGAATCGTTTAAGCCCAAGAGTTGGAGGTTGCTGTGAGCTGTGGTGCCATAGCACTCTACTGAGGGCGACATAGTGAGACTCTGTCTCAATAAATAAATAAATAACTTGTACCATTAAAAACTCTGCCAAATAAACAAAGAAGACGTGTGCAAGGGCCCAAAACCGTGTGTCCATCCAACACTGCTTAGGGCAGGAGTTCTCCACACTATTGTCATGAAAGTTTAGTTAATGGGCCTGTATGGAACTTTATACATCATGCTTTCACTGTTTGAAGGTTTTAATCCTTAGGGACATTAAATTAACAAACTGGCTCTGCTTTCATCCTTGACAAGAGATGTACACTTAAGCTTTCAAAGTTATGTTCATATAGCACCAGATTTTCTGGGCAAACCAACCTGAATATCAGACTTGCATAATTGTTTTATTTCTTCTTGTAAAAATTGGCATGCTGGCTTATACAGCAATCATGTGCAAGTTTATACAGCATAATTTTGCCCTTTTCACATCCATTCAGCTCTGGATTACATGATGGGAATTATAAAACAATGGACTAGAAACTATCATGATGATTTTAGCAAAATAACACCACCCCCCGGGGCTCTGCCAGAGGGGTGATCTGTCAATATCCATCCCAGAGAAAACCACCTCTGTCTTCCCACCTTAAAACACCATTACAACAGGACGGGGTTTACATTGTTCAAATTATAGCAGTTGTTCTATGAATTAACTTTTAAAATACAAGTTATTGAGCCATTCGCTTGGACACCCTGAGGAGTAGATCAAATATCTACTTAAAGATTCTCAAACTTAGCCATGCTCAGGAATTATGATGGGATCTTATAAAAATGCACGTTCTGGTTCAGGAAGCCTGAGCTGCTGCGTTTCTAACCACTGCCCAGGTGGCAGCAATGCTGCAGATCCAAGGGTCCTACCTTGAGAGCAAAGCCAGAGAGTTTCAGTAACAGAACAGTATTCATGTGTAATAGTAACACAGGGACTTTGACATTTTAAACAGCTCAACTAGAGAACACCAAAGTAACATTATCACTGTTAAGAAGCAACACAGCATCCTAGCTCTCTGACAGGCCAAGGCAGGTGGATTGCTTCAGCTCAGGACTTGGAGACCAGACTGAGCAAGAGGGAGACCCAATCTCTACGAAAAATAGAAAAATTAGCCAGGTGTCACGATGCATGGCTGTAGTCCCAGCTACTTGGGAGGCTGAGGAAGATTGCTTAAGCCCAGGAGTTTGAGGTTGTTTTAAGTCAGTCGGACCCCACTGTACTCTACCCAGGAAAACAGAATGAGACTCTGTCAAAAAAAAAAAAAAAAAAAAAAAAAAGAAGTGACACAGTTTGTGTACGTTTGTTCTTTACTAGAAACTATGTTTAAAAGGGTATTTTGGCTCGGCACCTGTGGCTCAAGCGGCTAAGGCGCCAGCCACATACACCTAAGGTG
>NW_003852400.1:42031598-42056285 GCF_000181295.1 Otolemur garnettii | reverse complement strand
TGGGAGGCTGAGGCAGGAGACTCGCTTGAGCCAGGAGTTGGAGGTTGCTGTGAGCATGATGCCATGGCACTCTACCCAGGGGGATGGCTTGAGGCTCTGTCTCAAAAAAAAATAAAAATAAAAATAAAAATAAAAAATAAAAGGGTATTTTTCTGCACAGTCATTTTTTCTGTTTCATCTATTTGTATTGGGTCAGGACAGTGGGAGTAAGTATTTCTCTCTCAGGTTTTACATGCCTGAGCAGTGGGCTGGCTTGACTTCCCCCATGCACACACCACACAGCAGGCACCAGAAGGCAGGGCAGCCCCGCTCCCCCAGCCCATCTTCCAAAACTCCACAATCTGCAGCAATGGGAGGGGCACAAACTTCTCCGCTCAGTCCCCGCTCCACTCCGGAAACACACCATCAACAAAGCAGCTTAATCCAGAACTTTCTTGTGTCCTAAACAGGGCAGATTCCAAAGTGACTAAAGGGACCATGGATTTGAGGATATGGCCCTCAACTGCCTTCCCATACCTATCCCTAAAATTCATGACCTTGAGCAACAGCAGAGTGAGGCCTCCTGTAGCAGGCAACAGCCAGTGGAAAAAAATAAGAGATTAAAAAATTAATTAATTAGAGGGGCCGTGCCTGTGGCTCAAAAGGGTAGGGTGCTGGTCCCGTAGGCTGGAGTTGGCGGGTTCAAACCCAGCCCCAGCCAAAAACTGCAAAAAAATAAATAAATGAAAATAAAGCAGTTAGAATATGAGGTCGGTTTGGGGGTTTTTGTTTTGGATTTTGTTAGAATTACCATATTTAACTGTCATATTGCTACTTTGTTATAGAGTTCAACATTTTGCCAGCTACACGTTGCAGCTCCTTGGTGAATGAAATCATTTTCTTGGTAGGTTTGGGGCTTGAAAGGGTATATATGGGAACAGAGGGGCATTGGTGTGCTCCCATATAATGGGCACAATGTAAGGGTATATGGCACACCTGAGAGCAGAACACAACTACAAAAGGAACTTTACCTAATAAATGCAAATATTGGCAGCACCCAGAGCTCAGTGGGTGGGGCACTGGCCACATATACCAAGGCTGGCAGGTGTGAACCCCACCCGGGTCAGCTAAAACAACAATGACAACCACAAAAAAAAAAAAAAAAAAGCTGGGCATTGTGGTGGGTGCCTACTTGGGAGGCTGAAGCCAGACAATTGCTTAAGCCCAAGAGTTTGAGGTTGCCAGGAGCTGTGATGCCACAGCACTCTACTAAGGGTAACATGGTGAGACCCTGTCTCAAAAGAAAAAAAATAAATGCAAATATTGTAACCTAAGTGTTTGTACCATCATATTAATCTGAAATAATAAACAAATATGCAATGAAATGCATCATAGTTCAAAGGACAAGTGCTATTTCATGAAACATCTCAGTTGCATGTGTATAACCCAGTTACGTTGTAAAGTACATTTCTTACCTGAAGTCATGATCAAAAATTTGAAAAACACTATAGTTTGCTTTATAATGGAGGAGGGACTTTTAACACCTTCATGGTTTTTAGCCTATTTATTTTTATCATATTCACGTCTATTTATTTTTACTGTATTTGCCTGGCATGTGATTGCCGTATGAAGTCAGAGTAAATAGCTTTTTCAGATATCTCCCTGCTCATTCCACCATCAGAACCACCATTCCTTGAACTCATCCAGCATATTTAATCCACACATATAATACTAAATTCCTTCAGGTCATACATCATATTAATAGGTTACATTTAATCTACATTCGAAACCTTTCCTGGGTATGATACTCAACCCTCTACACGAAACCAGTTGCTCAGTGATTAAATGGGATGCTTACCAAGGAAGTGAGCACTTCATAGCTTTCAAGTTACAAGAGCACCATCTTCTGGCAAAATATTTTCTATGCCGGGAGCATTAGCTACCAAAAATGTCCTGATTTTAGTAAAAATTTAATTACATTACTAATACATTACAATTCTGTAGAGCGTCATATTTCATTCGGGAGTTTCACGCCATTCTCTTTCTGAGAAGGATTTTTCGATGTTTTAGTAGTGAAAGGAGCTAATCTGTCCTGCCTGGCTTTCCACTAAACTCGGCTGGTTTCAAGTTTCAGCTCCTCCTTGAATTCCAGCCTGCTGAGACTTCCCTCCAGAATCATCCAAAATGGAGCCTCTTACAGTTTACCCATCAAAGTGTTCCGGGCCCAAAGCAAAGGTACTTGCAGTTTTGCTGTCGATGGTGCTATGCACAGGAACGCTGTTTCTTTTACAACTAAAATTCCTAAAGCCTAAAATCAACAGCTTTTATACCTTTGAAGTGAAAGATGCAAAAGGAAGGCCCGTGTCTCTGGAAAAGTTTAAAGGCAAAGTAAGTTTATCTCTCGCTTTTTGTTTTCCTTGTTTTTCCATGTCTCAGCTTAGTCTCTTAGGGGAATCAATTTTTCACTGTGACAGGATCATACGTTATAATTTAGTCTTCAAAGTAACGTTATTAGTACATCACTTGAGTCATCAAAGTTCTGGTAGTTCATCTACTTGTGATAGTCTGATTATCTTGTTTTCTTTAAAATGATTTAACGTCTATGCTAAATTCATACTTTAAATTGCTTAGAAAATAGTTGGTAATGTAAATATGGTGACATTCTACAATCTAACCCTTGAAAGCATTCTACTACCAGTGATCCTAAGGTACCTTTTACTATTATCTTTTGTTTAAAAGCAGACTTTGGGGGCATGAGTACCTAAGGGTTGTTTAATGGCAGCACTGTTTCAGGGTCTGCTTGAAATGCATCCGGGTTATGGTTTTCAATAAAAGTGAATATATCTGAAAATATAAAATAACCATCAGAAGTTATATTTCCCCCAAATGGTTTAAGATTTTAACGACTTGCAGGATTTTTTTTTTTTTTCAATCTTTTGCTTCACTTTCCGGTTGGGTTTTTTTCTTTTTCCGGGAGGTTTCGCTAGTCGTAAACGTGGCTAGTGACTGCCAGCTCACAGACAGAAATTACTTAGCCCTGAAGGAACTGCACAGAGAGTTTGGACCATCGCACTTCAGCGTGTTGGCTTTTCCCTGCAATCAGTTTGGAGAATCGGAGCCCCGCCCCAGCAAAGAAGTAGAATCTTTGGCAAGAAAAAACTACGGAGTAACATTCCCCATCTTCCACAAGATTAAGATCCTAGGATCTGACGCAGAACCTGCATTTAGATTTCTTGTTGGTAAATATCTACCTTGCCTCGCCAGTATAATGTTTTTTAATTGTTTTTTTTATTTTTCAACAAATATACCCAGAAAATAACTTCCTATTTCATTTGAAATGTTGGATTGGGAAAGCTTCATAAAACTATTAGAAGAGCCTGAATCTCACCATTTGTGACTTTCTAGAAGTTATGCTTCCCTGAAATCAATGTTGTAGTCTCTTACATGGAGAATTCTAGCTCCAATGTATTTTATTCCTTTTGACTTTCTCCTTGAAGTTACTCAAAGTGTAGCCATGACTATTTTCACAAAACATCTCTATGGGCATCTCATTAACTAGCATTTAGGTAACGTCCCTCCCCATGATTAAAGCTGCACATTTCTTGTGAATAGAGGTGCATTATTAAACATTTCTTTGTGGTTAATTTTATATTGCCTTTTTTAACTGGGAATTCATCTTCAAGGATGAATGTCTCAGTTTATCAGATTTTTGCTAAAATTCAAACCAATTTGTGACCAGATTTTTTCAGAAGACAGTAGTGATAGGCTGCCTCTACAATTCAGCTAGCTACAGAAATCTATTTAATGATGGCCAAGTCAGTTAGCATGAAAGGTGTGTGGCACAGTGACAACATAGGCTTTCGCCTCAGACTCTCTGGGTTCAAAAGCAAACTATTGCTTTTGCTGTGTGGCTTCAGGCACTTCGCTTAACTTCTCTGTGCCTGTTTCCGCATTTGTAAACTGAGACTGTCAAAAGTACCCACCTCCTAAGATTGTTTGGAGGATTAAGTGTGTTAATCATAAAAATACTTATACACTGCTTACTCTATGCCATTGAGCTAATGTTCTCTCCCCTAACTTATTTTGATAAACATCTTCAGACATATTTTCACGATAGATAATTTGAGTATTAACAAAACCATGACCTTAGGCAATCAAGCTTCTAAACCAACAACCAACCAAATAGTGATGATCTAGTCTATAATATTTCATGTAGTTGTGAAATCAGACTCTTGTAAAAACGTTACATTTAATTTCTAGGGAAAACTGATGTAATACCTAACACCAGCACCATAGCAACCACAGTGAGGTCTTTATTCCTTTTGTTCTTGGGAGACACTGCAGAAAAAAAAGCCATAATGGCACATGCCCTTGAACTAATCATCCCTCAACTATAGCAGCTAGATAAGATACTTGGGCACAATAGCTCATAGGTTATTCCCTTTATCACTAAAAAAGCTTCTGAAACCCCACTTACTCTGTGTAATCTAACAAGTAATTGTGATTTAAGGTTTCACTGAACCTAGATGGGGAGGATAAGAGAGCCTACAGGTTGAGAGTGCAAGCTCCAGAGTAAGAGAGTCTGGCTGTTCATTGACCATGTGAACCTGAGCCTAGGCCTCCCTTTCTCCATCTGCAAAATAGAGATTAAAATAATACCCATCTCATAGAGTTGCTGTAAAGATTAAATGAGAGGATCTATTTAAAGCACTGAACATACATTATTAGGCACCTAATAAGCACTTAATAGATTTTAGTTATAATTATATTTTTCAGATATTAGTCAATAACACAAACATAAATCCAGAGTGATATAGAGAAAAGATCATTTCTGCATAAAGATTTATCAGAAAGACATCATAATTTCTCAAAATAAGATGATTCTTTAGAATCATTCCTTACCATTTGCAGCTATATAATATGTAACAATACTAAAAATGTTGATGTATTTAATGTGAAAAATAATCCACATGTTTCCATTACCAAGGTCCTTCAGGACATTATTTTGTCTTTAAAAATTTTAAGAAACAGGCTCAGCACCTGTGGCTCAAGTGGCTAAGGCATCAGCCACATACACTTAAGGTAGTTCAAATCCAGCCTGGGCCCGCCAAACAACAATGACGGCTGCAACCAAAAAATAGCCGGGCATTGTGGCGGGTGCCTGTGGTCCCAGCTACTCGGGAGGCAGAGGCAGGAGATTCGCTTGAGCCCAGGAGTTGGAGGTTGCTGTGAGCTGTGATGCCACGGCACTCTACCCAGTGGGACAGCTTGAGGCTCTGTCTCAAAAAAAAAAAAAAAATTTAAGAAACTGAAAGCTTTTGAGCTGGTGTCAGGTACAATTTTTATTATTCAGATCAACAAATCTAAAGTAAATGGCATTGTTTCATTTCACCATTCTACATCAGTAGCCTCATGGGTGAAGTCATCACATACATTGAAATCTGCTTACTCAGTCCTTGAATTGTGCTTTGTTTGGATACTTTGCTTCATTTTCTTTTGTTTTCCACATTATGACGGTGAGGTCATACTAAAGTTAGTACTTATGCAGATACAAACAGAACTAAAAATCTTAACAAACCATAAAATTGTGCTCATGAAAATATGTTCTGGATATTTTAGATTCTTCAAAGAAGGAACCAAGGTGGAATTTTTGGAAATATCTGGTCAACCCTGAGGGTCAAGTTGTGAAGTTCTGGAGGCCGGAGGAGCCCATTGAAGCCATCAGGCCTGACATAGCAGCTCTGGTTAGACAAATGATCATAAAAAAGAAGGAGGATCTATGAAAATGCCCTTGAGCCATTCTATAGCACTAGAGTAGAAAGGTCTGCATGAGGGTGTGATCTCGTTTTAACACCCTGACAATCAGCGGTGGCAATGAAGGATGACTTTTTATGTGTTATCTTGCTGGTCAGCAGTAATGAATGTCCCCAGGGTAAAGATGTGACCCAAAGAAAAATAAAGAGTAGCCAAAGAATCAAAATGAAATATATAAAAGTTTCAGAATACCCAGTGATCAATGTGCTTCAGTATCATATTGTTCAACTTGACATTTTCTAGGATTGTACTTGTGGAAAAGCAAACACACTAGACCACTGTTGGATTCAAAAACATGGTGTGTAACTGAAATTTTAACAGTAATTAACTGCAAATGAACATGTTGATGTAATAAACACAAAATAAATATTGGAAAAATGTAAAATTTCTAGACATAAATTTGAATCTCCTTATATTTGTTCTATGTGCAGTATTGTGTATAGTTTGGAGTTAAGTACAAGTTCCTAGTGTGTTTTACTACATATGACCAAATAGTCATCTACAAAGTATCATAGCATCTGAAAAAGCTTTCATTATTTTCAATATTTCTCTCCCCATTATTCTTTAGAAGCAACTCAAATTGCAGAATTAGGATGATAACAGTTGAGTTCATCTTAATTTTTTAGTGAAAATCTCAAGTTTAGGAAAAAGAACACACATATATGATCATTTAACTTCATTTTGCAGCTTGATTTTGGTTGCTTATATATATTCAGGCTAGATTTGGAAAGAATTCAATGCTTCATATTCTGCTGGCTAAAACAGTAAAAATCAACTCCAGTCAAAACTCTAATTTTAGGCTCGGCGCCTGTGGCTCAAGTGGCTAAGGCGCCAGCCACATACACCTAAGGTGGCGGGTTCGAATCCCCAGCCCGGGTCCACCAAACAACAATGATGGCTGCAACCAAAAAATGGCCAGGTGTTGTGGCGGGCACCTGTAGTCCCAGCTACTTCGGAGGCTGAGGCAGGAGACTCGCTTGAGCCCAGGAGTTGGAGGTTGCTGTGAGCGTGATGCCATGGCACTCTACCCAGGGGGATAGCTTGAGGCCCCGTCTCAAAAAAAAAAAAAAAACTCTAATTTTAAAAAGGAGATTGATTATGATCACACAGTCCTAAAATGTGGATCAGCAATCACTGAACCTTTTGGGAGATTCATAATATACTTTTTCTCTCAAAGTCATGACTTTTATAGTTTGTCAGCCTTTTAATTATTAACTAACAAAGCCATTTGCCAAATTGGTGAAGGTTCATTTAATTCCTGCTCTATGAAATATATATTCATTTTATAAAAAATTTAAATAGAAAGACAGGTCGAAAAAAATAATGAAAATATGGTCATGTAAAATTTGGCTAAGAAAGAAGACTTAAATAGCCTATCACTTGACTCCCAAAGGACAAAGTGATATGTTTTTATGGTCAATTCAGCCATTCTACCTCCATATATAGTCCTATATAAGTGTTGGGACCGAAGTTCTTCGAGAAACTAAAAACATTTCCTAAAGCATCTTCTGCTTCAAAGCACATATCTAACCACCTAACTATGAATGTATTTAGTAAGATATTTGGTGGACGTGGCGTTTCCATCAAAGGCAAGAGGATACAGGCATAGCCTCAAGAATGCTAGATCAGTGTGTCAGCAAAGCTGCTTCTACCCCTCACCAGTGGAGGGCCTTTGAGCAAGTCACTTAACCACTTTAACTGCAGATTCCTCACCTGTAAATTTAATACAGAACAAAAAGCCTGTTCCAACTCTAAACGTCAATGAACATACTCACCAAGGTGTTTTAAGCGATCAGGAAAGAAATCAGCATTAACCTGGACTGCTGGCAGAGAAACAGAAGCCACCTAATAAGCTTCTGTCCTTTGCTATTTTGCCCAAAGGCCTATTAGCAATTCTGAGCCTGTAGGCAAAATGTTTTTCAGGGCAGCCCCTCCAAGTGTTGCTTCCAGAGCACTCTTGCCATATGCCCCTACTTACAACCTCTGTGAAGCCTTAACCAGTGCATGGTACTGCTGGGGTGCTTTTCTGTGCCAACATTAGGGGTGTGAGCAGAGTACAGGTGCCAGCACCCCACAGGCAATTAAGACTCCCCACTGCCAGGTGGATGATAACGGAGCTGCACTGGGACCAGCATCATCCTGGTGAAAGTGACACACGTGGACATCCTGCCTGTCACTAGTTTCCTCCAAAGCCACACAAATCGGGCTTCTTCGCTTATGTATTTCCAGCCCCGGTTGACTTGTTTAACCTGCAGTCATACAACAGCTGGTGCTTGCCTCCCTCCCTTGCCTTTTGAGCTGGCAGAGCAGGCAGGTGGGGATTTGAAAGTGGGTCACATACATTGCCTTGAAAGAAATGAAATTCGTGTGCCCATTCAGGGTTCCATAACACTTCGGCTCTGTGTGCAGAAAAAGGAAGTGAGGCCGTCTGCTCGTGTGCTGCTTCCCCTAACTCAACTGTCTCATAGGAATGCAGACAAAACACGTGGTGCAGAGAAGTTAAATCTTCCTGGAGTCTTGTCTCTACATCAAAAAGTCTGGGACATAGACTGCTACAGGATGCCTGAAGTCTGGAGTATAACTGAAAAATGTCAGGCATCACATAAAAGGGTTATGGAGACACTGTCCACAACAAAAGAAGGCAAAATCAGATGTATTCCCTGATAGTCAATGGTGGTAGTGAATCCACCGATTCGAGGTTTGCTTAAGTTTCCTTTGGTGGGTGGTGGGGAAGAATACCTCTAACTTGATCATCCATAGCAGGTGTAACAACAGAGAATGCCGGAGATTGGAAAAACATGAATTTGCCTGAAATATACCCTAGGAGTTGTACTTCACTTTTGAAAATGTTTAATAATTATAGTGTATCTATAGTATGCACATATATAAAAATTTATAACTCTTAATAATTATAGGATATGTAGCATATACGTAATGGTAGCTGGCAAATGTTTTAACAGACTCTAGAAGAGGAATCCTGGAAGTCCAGCACCCGCCAGTGTCCATGCAAATGCTCCCATATGGCCGATTTCAGTTTTCCAGTGGTTTACATACCAGCCTGCGAGTTTTCTAGAAAATTTAATAATTATTACTCACAAAGCAATGTAAGCTGGTTCCAGTGCACCAAAATTCTTAAAAATTAGACTTAATCAGAAAAAAATCTAGAGCAAAAACATAGCACATATATTCTTCCCTTTTATTATATTGTCTGACAGGTTATGTAAAAATGTGGAAGTATATGCAGTTTCTGAATTATGAAAAGCTGCTAATAGCATTCTGCCTAATGTGACCTAACTAGATTGTCTGCAGATAATCTCAAGTCTCAAGTAGGAAAATGGATAGATGGATGAAAGGAAGAAATGAAGGAGGGAATAAATTCAAGAAGAAATACAAAATATGTTAATTCATGGTGTTTCTTCGAAAGAAAAATGACATGCTTGGGTGGAGCTGATACAGGATCGCTCTGTCCATATTTCTCAACTTGATTTCATCTTTCCCATGAAATAAGGTTCCAGGAACTGTTACTCCTGGAAACTAATCCATCACACTCCTAACCACCCTTCTCTTCTGCAGCTGAACTGGTAAGGCTGCACCTGGCAGAGTGGCACAGTCTCTTGGCGGAGGAGAGTAGAGAGCAGAAAGGAGCAGGGATTAGGGAGCCATTCCAGAGGGCAGTGATGGGAAGTAGCTACATTCCCAGCGCCAGTGAACCTGCCCCAAGAGAGAAGATTCTTTGCAACCTGCAGAGCCTCCCTTCTCTTCTCTTTCTGTATTTTATTTTTTTCAGGTTCTTGCTCTGTTGCCAGGGCTGGAGTGCACAGGCATTATCAAAGCTCACTGCAACCTCAAACTTGTGAATTCATGTGATCCTCTGGCCTCAGCCTCCCAAGTAGCTGGTGCATGTCACTAAACCTGGCTAATTTTTCTATTTTTTGTAGAGACAGGGGTCTCACTGTGTTGCCCAGACTGGTCTTGAACTCCAGGGCTCAAGTGATCATCCTACCTTGGCTTCCAGGAGTGCTGAGATTGCAGGTGTGAGCCACAGCCCTGACCATCACCTTGTCTTTTTTTCAATCCCTTCCCTGTCCTTGCTCCATGACTTCCCAGTGTGTATCCCTTTCTTTCCCTCTCCCTTCTATGGGAATATTTTCTTTCTAGATTTATATCTTAATTTTCCCCTTTACCCATTGATCTCTTTGTTTTTATTTCATTCTATTCCTTCCCTCTTTTCTCATCATCTCAATAATATATAACTAAAGAACAGCTTTAAATATCTATTCAGCTTATTGAGTACAAATGTGTATGTTTGTATCTTGCTCTGTGATTTTAAAAAATTAAAACACAAGGGCCAAGCCTTCTAAATTTAATAGGTTTTATTTTTATTGACAGGTCAGTGACTCTATATAAAATGACATGTTGAAATTTAACCTTTAAAAAAAGATGAAAACAATATTTACATGGAAGGTATACTTAGGCACAAAGGTCCTGAAAATGAAATAATACCTGGGCAACAACCAAAAAAGGATGAGATTGGAAAGTAGCAAAATGCATGAGCATCAAAATACAGGTATCTATTTAACCTATGTTCTGGAAATACGTTTAAATTTAAATAAAATAAGCATAAAAATTATTTTACTAATAACTTATAACCTAATAGAGCAGAGAGAGTGATCCATTTCTCGTATCTCATTTAGAGTGTAACAACAGTGTAACAACTAATGGACCAGACCACCAAAGTCAGTTCCAATAACTGGCTGCAGATGTCCCCATGAGCACGCTACATGCCTGGGAGCCAGAACAGAGCAGATGCTGCTCCAGAGGTCAATGGCCTCCGAAGGAAAGAGAAAATGTTTCAATCACACTGTAGAGTCAGTTCTTCCCACTTCACAAGTTAGAACTCAGGCTCTTTTCCAAACATTTTATGAGCCTGTGATTCTACAGAAGATGAAGTGAAGAACTGAGACTAATCTTCCAAACAATTTAACCCATCCCCCACCAAAAAAAAATCCCCAATTTCTTGATATTTCAAGTGAAAGTTTTTTAGTTGATGGAATGATCTGAAAAATTACCTCAAGTCTCCCTTCCGCTGGTATGGATATACGCATGGTCATGACTTATAGAGATCTATTCTAATGCTACATTAAGAAACCAGTGGCCCAAACATTTAGTTGAAAATTTGGGGAATTTGAGGCTCTCCACTCTAAATTATCACTATATTCTAAATCTTATATTTAAAAATGTATATGCTAATGTTCACATATACTTTACCACTGTCTACCTAAGACTCCAAAAATACTACTTAAAAATTTTTAGGCAATTAATCGTAGTACTTTCTTTACCATTAAAAAGCTTATAGTTGAAAAACTAAACATCAAGAATAACTTATGGTAAACAGTGCACTGCTTCATAGCAAACACACACACACAAATTACAGATTTAGTTACACTTTGATGTTGATTGTATATGCAATAAGATAGCAGTTGCATGTTAGCTGATGCCATTCACATATTCAACCAGCTAACAATACACTGCCAACCCATCACACACAGGTAACCAGTGTATTTCATTAACAAGAAGAATTTATCCAGAAGCAAGTGGCAGGGTAGTTATGGCTGCGGACTCGATGCAAAGCAGCCAGCTAACAATACACTGCCTACCTGATTCGGATCCTTGCCGATTTTCAGGCCTCATGAAGTCAGTCACACTAAATTTGTAATATGACGCACCGTGGCAGAACTTTAATCTTAATAGTCACATTAAGGAAAATGTACAGGCAAAACTTCTTACTCCAAAAGTATAAGAAATAAAATCAACATTTTCTTGAATCTAGCCAAAAACTTGAAAGTTTTAAAAAAAACTTAAAAAGAGCCTCTCAGAATATTTACACTTTGGTTTTCTAGATTAAAAGCTTGGATAATGACAATATGTTATTATAGTACACATAATTTTTTTTGTAATTATCTTAGTTTATTTATATTTATATTAGGATAATTTGACCCATGTTATCTTTTTTTTATTAAATGATAGCTGTATACATTAATGCAAACATGGGGTACAGTGTAGTGTTTTCATCTACATTTTGAAATACTTTCATCAAGCTGGTTCACATAAATCACATAAATTTTTTAATTACTTAACTAAAGCTTTTCAAATTGCCTCTGTTTACTGACCAAAAGACCAGTTGTCAATATTAGGCAGTAAAATGCCTAGAAATCAAGATAACACCTAAACTGATCATGAGACAATGATGTTTGGGGCTGGGAAAGTTAATATTAAAGTATTAAAGGAATTAAAGCACTTAAAATGTCATTCGTTTTCTCCCACTATAAATGACATCAGTCATTGAGTTCTAAAAGTGAAGTTATGTGTTCACTTTAGAGTGTCATCACTTGAACAAAGAAAAATTTATAGAATACGCAGAAAACTCTATAGAAATGGTGATGGATTTGAACAAACCTGTGAGTAAAAGTTAAAGGACAATGAACTATTTAATCAAGAGAGGATCATGGTAAATGGTGATCATAACAGATTTAGAATCTATGATTTCTGTTAGAAAAAATAATTAAAATGTGTTTATTCTTATACTGATTAGAAGAGAAAATAAAGACTTTTGGGTTTGGTCTTTCAAGGAGAAAAAGTACTACATTTGCTAAACTAAAACCGGGGGTTATGTCCTTTCTCCCCGCTGTCCACAAGATGGCACTATCTCCATTTCTTTGGAGGCACGCTTCTGAACGCGACAGAGGGGAGTGCAACCAGCAACTGTTAAAGTGAAATTACAACAGCCAGCTAGCAATGCACTGCCTACCCGACACATCCAAGCTTTACCTTTTGCTGTTGAAGCAAAAACTAGAAAGCACCATTCATCTACAAAGGAGTGCCATTATTTGTACAAACTCTTCAGTTAAATTTAATTTCCTATTTAATTAGATACTGAAGTGACAGAGATTGATTTTTTTATTCTCATATATTCAGACCAGCCCACACTTCCAACAAATACCTCTGTTAGCAAAAATGAAGATATTCAACATCAGCGTTAAGATAGCGAACAAGAAAAGCACTGAACACTCACCTCGGGGGAACCTTGACTTTTCTGCCTCATGTCTTTGGCGAGCACCCGCATGATATTCTCCTTTGAAAACACAGATAACATATTGAGAGAGACTATTTAGGAAGATTACATAATGTCAGGTGTGGAGTTTTTCTAGATCCTGTGCTTGTCAAACTACATTCACTTGTTTGTTGTTTGTTTTAGCAACTAGACTACACAACTCGAAATTAAGAGCAGTCTATCTCTGGTTTAGGATTGTCAAAAATAGGATTGTTAAGACGAGGGTACAGAGTTCCTAAACTGGTATGACAGTCTGCGCCTGGGGCAAGCAGCCCCGGCAGAGAGCTGGGCTGACAGAGGAAAGGGTCCCGACTCACCCACACCATCTCTTCCTCGGTCCGGATCCTCCGCCGGGAGAGGCGCGCCAGTTTCCACTCCATCTCCTACCTGGGCTTTGGCCTCTCCTCCACCGCCTCTGCTTTTCTTCTCAGGTCTGAGCCAGTCGTGATGCGGAATCGTCAAAACCCTAGAGCCTCGTCCCCCAGGATTATTAATTACATTTCACACTCTATCTGCATCTCCCCCCGACTCCTCCCACCGCTCCTGCACAGCGTTCCCCAGGGTCCGGTTTAAAAAGCCGGCGGGGCGGCACCTAGAGCGGGAATCCCCCTCCGCGGCTTTTCATTGGCAGCGCGTCGTGACGTCAGCGCCGAGGGCTTCCCCGCCTCCGCCTCCCGGCTCCCGGGGCCGCACTGCGCCGCCGAGGCGCGCACCGGAGCGCCAAGCTTTGCCGCGAGCAGTGGCGGGCCTGTGACTGGGCCCGGCGCCGAGGGCTGCAGTGGCGGCAGGAGGCACAGGGGTTGGCGGGCGAAGAAGCGGGTTCTGGGAGCTTAGGGTCTTTCCATTTTCAGAAACAAAACGTTCTCTTATTTTCTTTTAACGGCCCTGATCCCTTTCCTCATCTCCCACTTCTCTCTCTCCAGCCCCACCCGGCCTTTAAGGGATGGGAGGGCCGCAATAACTCTGCGACTTCTGTCACTTGGTAATGATCAATCGCCATTTGTGTAAGCTACTGATTTTAGACGCCATCAATTCTTTCTCCGTTTTAAACAGGAAAGAAAAATGTGGCAAGATTTCTAAGCTGATGAGAATAAGCATTGACATTTATTCAATAAGTTCTTTTCTGCGTTATCCATTGGAAAGTGATCAGGTCCTCTCACTTGAGTTTCTAAGCTACGTTCCTAAGCTAAAGGTTGGTGAGAGAAAGAGGTGGAAGGAAGGACCCTCATATGGAGTGAAAAGCCAGCGAGACAACTAGGCAGACAGGGGACTCAGTGATAAAGGGGAACGGGTGATACTGAGAGTTCAGGGAGGAGTCTGGAGGCGAGTGACAAACAACCAGATGGGCTGTGCAGACTTAGCTGCCCATTTGAGCAGCCAAGAGAGGCAGACCGTGCCATATGGCATGAGGGTAAGCTGTGCTTGGGAAACCTCTGACAGTCTGGCAGCCTACTTCCTTTCCCGCCCTCCTTATCCCTCCCCCCCCCGCCCCCCACATTTGACATTGGATTGCATTTTGTTCTAGTGCAATATGTAGGTTTCTGTATTTTTCTGGGCAAAGTGTTTATAGATACAAAGGATCAGAGATTAAAGAAAAAAAAGCTAAAACGGACTCTCCTGCTTTGGTTTATACTGAAAGGAAGAGAAATTGGCATTAAGACCAGTTTTCCATGTACAACAATAATGCTGCACCCAGTAACTTAATCTTCAAGTGAGATTTACCAAACGCTTGATAGTCAAATAACTCTTGGGTTTTCTAACTTTCACTGACGAATTCTTTCTTTGCAGTGCATTCAAAGGATTACTCACTGCAACTTCCAGTAAATCCTTTCAACAAATATTGGGACCAAATAAAGGGAACTATCTTTGGATGACAATCAGATGCATTGCTGATTTAAATGCTCAATTTTGCAAATGTCATCTAAAACTAGCAATATGTCAGAAACAATATGAAAGTCATCTTATCTTTGTTCTAATTTTACATCTGTTTTACATTTACCCCTATTGTATTAACACAGACTTTTAAAAAACAATTTAATTAACAGGCTGGTAAATCCATGTAAACTGGGATTTTCAGAATCCAAGTTGTTACAAACACTAAGAATAGTGAATTATTCATTTAGAACTGTTTTATCCACTAATTTCACAGACTGTCTACGCATGGCTTCCAACTGCCTTTTTCTAGAGTAGAAAATTATTAGACTAATATCTTCCTTTGAAAAGTTACTGTACATTTACATATTCAGATTAAGATTTAACACCAGAGTGATGGAAATAGAAAATCAATACTTGGCAAACAGCAGAGTAATAACTGTCATAGACAAGAGTTATGAATGCTAACATTATTGTACACATGATGAAGGTACTTGCCCCATCATTAAACCAAAAAAAGTCAAATCACAACTTTTCATTGGACAAACCCAGAAGACACCACCTTTGCTAAGTAATCATAGATGATATCACCATCTGAGACATACTGACCTGTGCCTCCTCATCTGCTGCACCAACAGGGTACAACATCACTTTTATGGCATTTTTGCTCAAAATGCACAACCTGAATTTAGTAATGAAAAAATATTAGAGCAGCGCCTGTGGCTGAGTGGGTAGGGCGCCGGCCCCATATACTGAGGGTGATGGGCTCAAACCCGGCCCCAGCCAGCTAAAGCAGCAGTGGCAATTGCAACAAAAAAGCCAGGTGTTGTGGTGGGCGCCTGTAGTCCCAGCAACTTGGGAGGCTGAGGCAAGAGGATCGCCTAAGCCCAAGAGTTTGAGGTTGCTGTGAGCTATGACTCCACAGCACTCTACCAAGGGCAACAAAGTGAAACTCTGTCTCAAAAAAGAAAAAATATTAGACCAACCCAAACTGAAGGGCAATCCACAAAATAATTGGCCAGAACTCTTCAAAAGTGTCACAGTCATTAAAAAAAAAAAAAAGACTAAAAAATTGTCACAGGATAGACAAGCCAACTGAATGTATTATGAGGTTCTGGATTGATTCCTGGACCAGAAAAAGAAAAAGATTTTGGTTGGTTGGATAATTGTGGATTTTGAATACCTGTAAATTAGCCAATAGAGTAGTAGTAACACTAATTTCCTAGTTGTGATTTTATACTATAGTTATATAAAATGTTAACATTTCAGGAAACTGGGTGCAGGACATACAAGAATTTTTGTACTATTTTTAAAACTTTTTCCTAAACCTGAAATTATTTCTAAATGAAATAAAACCTTTTTTAATATCATGCGGTCATTCTAATAAAAACACTTAGTACAACGGTTTGGGGGTAAATAGAAGTATCTTACAAACACATTATCTTGATTTTCATCTAACATGGTTTAAGAGCAATGTCTAATTCAAAAATTCATGGGCTTGTAATTCACTATCTTCGAAATGTCTCCCCTTTGAGGACGGGTTTT
The DNA here is from genome assembly GCF_000181295.1 of Otolemur garnettii. Taxonomy (NCBI): domain Eukaryota; kingdom Metazoa; phylum Chordata; class Mammalia; order Primates; family Galagidae; genus Otolemur; species Otolemur garnettii. The sequence continues at coordinate 42,039,964 of NW_003852400.1, read as the reverse complement.
GCAGGGAGGAAGGGCTCGGATGAGAAAGGCTGTGAGGAATAATCTTCAACAAAGCCAATTCAAAGGATTTCAGGTAGGAAAGGGAGGGGATGAGTTGCACAGTGAGGAGGGGAGCAAGAGGGCAGAAAAGATTTCCTGGACTCTCAAATTTGCTGGTGCTAAGACTGAGCACGTCCCTAACGACGGGAAGCGAGCGATAGCCGATCCTCCCCAAGGCAGATTGTTTCCAGCTAGCTAAGTACACTTGCATTCTAAGTAATAAGTTCAATAGCTCAGAAATATGAAAGTACGAAGTAAACTCCCTGCATCTTCTTCCCCCCAGCTTCATCAGACCTTTTTCTCCACACATTACGTACACACGTGTACAAAATAGTCTGGCCCTGGGACTCTTCCCATGTAAATGGGATCTGATGATACTTATCGTTTTGCAACTTGCTTTTTCTACTTCGCTGTACTCAATTGCTTTTCCAGAAATGTAAACTGCAGAGCTCCTCATCCCAACTCCAACGGCCAGTTTGCGCGCCCCTGCGGCCCGCGGCTCTGCGCTCCCGCCGGCTCTCCCGCCGGCTCTCCCGCCGGCTCTGGCTCCCCGCGGCCCCTGCGTCCCGCCCCGCGCCCACAGGCCCGGCCTCGCGCTCCCAGCTCTTGAGTGCCAGCTCCACCCGCCCCAGCGCGCGCCTACTGGACAAGAGGGACCGTTGGTGTTTGCTTCAACTGTCCCTCGGACACGTGCCCCCGCCACGTGGGGGTTGGGGGCGCGCCTGGCCCGTGTGGCTCAATCCAGCTCCAGACTTGGGGAGAGGGGAGCAAGGGAGAGCTTAGGGTGGCTACACTCTAGCGGAGTGAGATGTCAGCCCTGAAGGGGAAAGAAAGGGAAGGGAATGATCGTGTCCTGGACAGTAAACTCAGAGTGTCCACTTCCCAGAGTAACAGAGCTTAGGACAGCGTGTGGGGGGATGAACGGATCCCTTTTAATCCAGACTGTCAATCACTAAGGCTCTAAAAACTTAATAAACTTGAGAAGATTCTAGCTGTAAAAGGCTCAGAAGAGTGGTAGGTAATGTAGCCTGTCCCTTCTGGATTTGTGGTTTATGTTTTCAATTCCAAGTATATGCAGATTTTTCTACTACTGCCTGATTTCTAAGTACAGGGTCTATCCTTTAAAAGTATGTCTCCATCCATACCCAGTCAATGAAGACAGAGGGTCAGGTTTGCCCAGCTTTACAGTGTGAAAATCTTAAGACCATTTCACCTGCAACCACTTCCTGTAACGTATTTTTCCTTTCTCTCCCTCCTTAGTTCTGGTTAGGGTGCTGCCCGAGGGAGGTAGGTCCCCACAATTTTAAAGCAATATAAGGAAAATATCAAGCTGAAGTTAGTACAAGTCTGCATAAAACCATGGACGGAATTAGGCATATGAAGATGGTTTTCCCTGGAGGAAAAGCTGGCTTGTGAATGCTTTGGACTTGAAAATTGTATTTTTTCACATGACAACCTACCAGCACTTCAAATGAGACATAACCCCAAACAGAACTGACAACCTTTCCTTATCCCCATTCTGCCCCAGCTATCTACTCCTCTTCTGTGTGCCCTGTTCCCGCTATCACTATCCTCCAGGTGGAGCAGAAGCAATGTCGGCCTTTTTTACCCCTTTCCTTTTCTACTTCCCTAAATCCAGCTATCAAAGACACTCACGTTCCCCTCTGCAGTGTGGATTTCATCTGCCCTTTTGCTGAATGATAACGATAACCTGAAAACAATCTCCAGACTTTTCCCCCCAGGCCATTCATTTAACTATTTATTTGCATCCAGCAATGCTATACACCATGCAAAGAAGAGGTAACAATCTCAGTGATGGAGTTATAAATGGCAATAAGCTTTATCTTGAGGTGATCCTATTTCTCCCCTGCCCCAAGTCCCTTGAAGGACCTTCCTTACACATAGAATTACACAAGTCCTCTACCTCACACAAAAGCCCTCTATGATTTAACTTCTGTCTTTCCCATACAATCTCCCACAATGGCTCCAAGGCCTCCTATTTTCCACCAGTTTTTCCTGGCATAGCTGATGCCCAGACCTCCTGCCTTTAGACCTTTGCTGAGACTACTTCCCTTTTAGATTGCCTTTTTCCCTGTCCTCTCCTGGCAAAATATTACCCTTCAAATTTCAACCACCTCTTCAAAAGCCTTCTTAAATCATGCTGGCTAGAATTTCTCTCTCTTCCCTCTGGGCCCACTGCATAGTTTGCCCTCCTAGTCTGCTTCCTTCCAGATTTTACGTGTGCACGTGTCTGTCTGCATGCGTGTGTAAGTGTGTATACATTCTCCACTATATTGTAAGCTCCAAGAATGCAAAGATCTCGTCTCTTTTATTTCTGTATCCTCTTCAGTACCTTGCACACTGTGAACCTTGTACTTGGTTGATGCGCAATAATTTTTATCACTGAACTGATTTGTAGGTAAGATTAGATCCTTTCCCAAATCCTGGAGCTAGGATTATAGGATCACAAAAGAAAGACCTTCGGGGGGCCCTGCTTAGAAAGTGATAAACTCAATTGTAAGAAAGTGACATGCTAGTTAATCAGCTTTGGGGAACCAAGTTGAGTGGGAAGAAGAAGACTTGATTTGAAGCAATTGCCAATTTCTGTTGTGTAAATATTCTCACTACAGCCAATTTCAACCTACCTTGACCTCACTGAGCACAGAGTTGGGAAAAGAAGAGGATTGTCTCACGACGCAGTACAAACCAGCCCAGCCCACCATAGAGGGCTGCTTCTAACACTCCTCTCTGTCAGTAATTTCAACCTGCCCATAGTATCAAGGATCCATACCTAATCCAGCCCCTAATCCAGTGTGCTTCCCAGGCACTTCAAACTGTATACATTAAAGATTATGTATAATATCAAATACAATGCAAATGCTATATAAGTAGTTGTCATTCAGTATTGTTTGAAAGAATAATGACAAGGAAGAAAGTCTGTACTTTAGTGCAAGTCACCAAAAACCACCCATTATTTTTTCTGAATATTTTCTACTTAGAGACAGGTTCTCACTATGTTGCCCAGGCTGGTCTCAAACTCCTGAGCTCAAGCAATCCTTCCACCTCAGCCTCTCAAAGTGCTGGCATTACAGGCATGAGCCACCATACCTGGCCTCCAAATATCTTCAATCCGGTGTTGTGTGAGTTCACAGATGCGGAATTCACAATGCAGAGGCCACCTGTCTATGTTGTTCCTCCTGCCGCCCCTCCTCCTTGGCTAGTTAATTTCTGCTCGAATCCCAGACATCACTGCAAGCATCACTTATCTTAACCTTTCAGACCATAGCCCACTCCCCAATCCTTTGCTCTCGTAGCACCCTCTTCTTTTCCTACTTAGGATTTATCATGATTCACTCCAGCAAAAAGAGGTTATAAACTCTAGGGTGGAAACTCCATGAGGCTCAACTACAACAGATCTTAGACAAGTCCCTTAACTTCTCATGGCTGTAGAACCGAACATTTGAATTAAAGTCTCTCCCTTCTCTAAGTTGCTCTTACTGCTGCTGTTCAGGTAATTATTCCAGGAGGTAGCATAGTGCAGAGTCAGATGTAGTGCAAATACCTGCTCTTCTACTTATGAGCTGTGATATTTTAGGCAATTATACAATCTCTTACCTCCAATTTCCAGGTAAAACAGAAGCAATCATGGTATTTTACCATAAAGTTTTCTTATGAGCACTTAGTCCAATACCATCCACATGCTATGTGCTCAGTTAATCTACCATTATCATGGGCACTGCTTCCATTATAATTTGCATGCTAGAGCTTAATTGCCCAATAGAAATATAATGCAAACTACATAAGTAATTTTAAACTTTCTAGCAGCCATGGGCTGGGCGCGGTGGCTCACGCCTGTAATCCTAGGACGCTGGGAGGCTGAGGTGGGTAGATAGCCTGAGCTCAGGAGCTTGAGAGCAAGCAGCCTGAGCAAAAGCGAGAATCCGTCTTTACTAAAATAGAAAAAACTGAGGCAAGAGGATCACATGAGCCCAAGAGTTGGAGGTTGCTATGACGTCACAGCACTCTACCCAGGGCAACAGCTTGAGACTCTGTCTCAAAAAAAAAACTTTTTAGTAGCCATAGTGAGAAAAATAAAAGTCAATAGCTGAAATTAATTTAAACAATATATTTTATTTAACCTCATATATACAAAATATTAGCATGTCTACATGTAATCAAGATAATTATTAGATATTATGTGATTATCTTTGTATTAGGTCTTCGAAATCCTCCAGCTCCTCTCAATTCATACTATCTGCTTTTCAAGTGCTCAGTACACATAGTCAAATATTGCTACTGTCTACCATGTTATTAATATATATAGGACAGTGCAGCTCTGGTAACTCTACTGCTTCTCCTTCCCCAGGGGTTTTAATCTGACCCACACTGGCATCCTCAACCAATTGTTCATCCATTAGCACTATTTCAAGTACTACAAGTGAGTAATTGGCTCAGAGTCCATAGCTTAAGTGGTTAGGGCACCAGCCACATATGCTGAAGCTGGTGGGTTAGAACCCAGCCTGGGGCTGCTAAACAACAACAATGACAACTGCAACAACAACAAACAGCCAGGTGCTGTGATGGGCACCTGTAGTCCCAGCTACTTGGGAGGCTGAAGCAAGAGAATTGCTTAAGCCCAAGAGTTTGAGGTTGCTGTGTGTTGTGATGCCATGGCACTCTACCGAGGGTGACATAATGAGACACTGTCTCAAAAAAAAAAAAAAATAGAAGTGAGTAACTGCTTGATCCCACTTTTATTGGATACAACAGAAAATTTCCTTATGAGACTAGGTAAAAGAACAAACCATCAAGGGAGATTCTTAAATCTCTTGAAGATATATAAAAACTCTATAATCTATATATGATGACCTAAGTGTGGTGTTTCAATAGAAAAATAAATTAGAGATGACCTGTATTTCATTTGTAATCAATTCTCTCTAATATACTTCAAGATTTAAAGGCTGAAAGATTGGTTGTTTGCATTAAATACAGCCAGGCCAAAAGAATCAGAGTAGACATTCTTGTGGCATCCATTAAACTAAAACTGTCATTATTACACCTGACTTTCAGGTACTTGACAGAGCCCGCTCCAAGAAGGATGCACTTTTTTTTCCTGAAGGTGGCACTGTGAACATGGAAAGTAATTAGCTCTGTTTACAATTCACGAACCACTGGTACTATCTTATCAGGTTAAAGAAATGCAGAATAACATGCATCTCGGGTATTCTGATGCCTCTGATAACATTTTCTTTTTTTGAGACAGAGTCTCAAGCTCTGGGTAGAGTACCATAACATCATCATAGCTCACAACAACCTCCAATGATCCTCTTACCTCAGTTTTTCTATTTTTAGTAGAGATGGGGTCTCACTCTTGCTCAGGCTGGTCTTTAACTCATGAGCTCGAGCAATCCACCTGACTTGGTCTCCCAGAGTGCTAAGATTACAGGCGTGAGTCACAGCACCCAGCCTTTTCTCTGATAATCTTAATTGCTATTTTCCTTTCATTCTGATTCTTCTCCCTTCTTTTCTGAGATCAAATTTATTGTCTGTAGTAACTGTACCTGTGGACTTTTTGAGTGAGTTTCTATATTAAGATCAGATTAAGATTGTTTTCTTTAAAAACAATCTAATAGCTAAAATTTATTATATGCTATGTTCAGCCACTGTACTGAGCACTTTAGATACTTTATAGCGCTTTTGTAAGTCAGTGATGGGATAAAGAAAGGAGCTATTTGAAAAGAGTATTTAAGTCTCACAACTCCAACTTACTTGATTTTGCTAGGGAAATTAAAAGTTTATAAATTTATTTCTCTGCTTTTTTTTCCTGGGATATCATATAAGGAAACAAAATATGATATTTGCCTTTATTTATGAGAGACTTGGCTAAGTAGGAGCCTTTATTTTGTTCCCTGCTACCAAAAAAGAAAGACAAAGAAAGAGGAAGGAAGGGGTCCCAGATGGGAGGGAGAGAGGAAGGAAGAAAGGAAGGAAGGAAAGTAATTAAGAACATTTTCTGGGTCTTGTTAATAAACAACCATCAACAACCCGTAACAGAATCAGACCTACTTTAGCAAGGCACAAGCCAACTAAAATATTTTATCATCAAATGTGGAAAGTAACAATTCAAACACCTTAAAAGTTTGCAGTTACCTTAACCTCCCTGCTCAAGAGGCTAGCATTTTATAATATCCCCCAAAGTTGAAGACAGCATTATTTGAACACACAAATCTGGCATGGGCCCACAGGCACTGCCATTCCTGATTTTTTCCATAGATATTTTACAACTTTATCTCCTTGTTATTGAGTCAAAAAACAAAAACCAGACAACTTGAATTGCATCACTATTTTAGAAAACTTGCCCCTCGGCTGCACCACCAAATTGTCAGCTCATCATACTTAAATGAAACACTTCCAACTGAGCTTATCCAGTAAGCAAACATACCTGTGTAAATACAGAAGCATTGGTTAACATTTCATACTGTTCAAAGCAGCGTGTGTGTCGTGATTGCAACACAATTCTGTTTACATTTTAGTAATATTATATACAAGGACCTGATTTACTAGAGTAAGATGGTGAGGAAAAGCCCTTAAATTCTTCTTCAGGGGAATAGAAAAACAAACAGTAGCATACTAGTAATATGTACAAAGTCAAGTGTCTGGCAATTCCTTTAGAAGTTTATAAAAATTAACATAGTAACTGTAGATAGTACTAAACTAATCCTGCTGTCTCCTCCTTTGAGATGTCATCTGTATATTAAGCGTTAGTTCCAAAAATATTAACTTTTTAAACATCACACACTACAGGGAAAATAGATAAATTAGATGACTTCCTCTGGGAACTCTCAGGCTAGAACAGAAAAGGAGACAGAAACAAAAATGACTGTGATACCAACAGAGTGTGTGTGTGATACAATGAAAATACAAAGTTTCTTTCTATATAAAGAAACATAAATGTAGCCATCTTTAAGCTTTCTCTTCTTAAGGTTAAATAATTTCAATTCCTATTTCTTAATCTTTGTTTACTGTCCTCCTCTGAATCCTCAGATTTCAATGTTTATCTTAGATTACGGAACTCAAAACTACACCAGCATCATAAAGGCTCAAAAGGCTAAATTTGGGAAGAAATGCCTTACTTCCTGTAGTAAGCTAGTATTTTATTCACTTTTAAAATAATTGCAGGAAAAATTAATGATCCAATGGATATTTGCTAAATATCAAGCATAGGGCTTTGGTTAAATAAATTATTCTACATCTACACAATGAAAGGAAGTCATAAAAACATTTCAAAAATAAAAATCATAAAAGAATCATAAATACTGTCAATTAGAAGAAAAAGGAGGTGGAAAGTGAGTTATGATTCCTATTATTTTAAGTATATATTTGCCTGACTATATATGTGGGGGAGGGGGTGTAAAAAACACACACACAGGGATGGCACCTGTGGCTCAGTGAGTAGGGCGCTGGGCCCCTACACTGAGGGTGGCGGGTTCAAACCTGGCCCCAACCAAACTGCAACAAAAAAATAGCTGGGCATTTTGGCTGGTGCCTGTAGTCCCAGCTGCTCAGGAGGCTGAGGCAAGAGAACTGCCTAAGCCCAAGAGCTGGAGGTTGCTGTGAGCTATGACTTCACAGCACTCTATCGAGGGTGACAAAGTGAGACTCTGTCTCTAAAAAACACACATATATATATTTGCCTGACTATATATTTATATGTGTGTGTATATATGTATATATAGATATATATAAAATATACACATATATATTTATATATATAAAAGAGTCTCAAAGTCACCATCAGAGTGGGAGGGATATGGGTGGTTTATGTTATTCTTTTGGCTTGCAGTCACTGATTTTTGCAATAAGAAAAAAATAGGATGTTTCATTTTGTAATATAATTCTCAAAATTAAAGCAAATTTTAAAATCTTAGTTTATAAGCACAGGAGTCTTAATAAATCTAAAAAAAGAAAAAGTGGTATCGTGCTTGGGTGGGGTGGCACTTTGGGAGGCTGAGCCAGGAGGATCCTTTGAGTCCAGGAAATTTGAAGTTGCAGTGAGCTATGATGAGGCCACTGCACTCTAGCCTGGGAGACAGAGTGAGACCCTGTCAATTGTATATGTAAAGAGATTCTTACATTTTAGGACGTCTAAGCTAATCTTAGAATAAGTAAAATTTACAAGCTAAATCACAGGCTTATCATCACAAAATCAGAGGCTTTCCTGGAGTATGAAGGACAGGCTGCCTCCTGGATGCTGGAATTGGGGGTTTGCATTTCTTTGCATTCCACAGGCTCTTTTGATTTTTAAAATTTCTCTTTTTTTTTTTTTT
>NW_003852400.1:41981282-42030757 GCF_000181295.1 Otolemur garnettii | reverse complement strand
CTCCCAAGTAGCTGGGACCACAGGCGCCCGCCACAACGCCCGGCTATTTTTTGGTTGCAGCCGTCATTGTTGTTTGGTGGGTCCGGGCTGGGGATCCGAACCCGCCACCTTAGGTGTACGTGGCTGGCGCCTTAGCCGGTTGAGCTATAGGCGCCGAGCCTACTTTGATATTTTTGATTGAATGTTGGTGTTAACTAGGTTTCTGGGTTTTCTTTTTGCTTTCTTCAAGATATGAGGTGTGGCTGTTTTTTCCCTGAAATGAGGTCTTGCTCTCTCACCTAAGCTGGGGTGCAATGGCACAATCATAGCTCACTGCAGCCTCAAACTTCTGGCCTGAAGCGATCCTCCCACTTCAGCCACCAGAGAAGCTGGGATGAAGGCATGAGCCATCATGTCTGCCTTGACACTAGGTTTTTCAAACACTTTTGTTGAGATGTAATTATGTATGCAATTCACATCACATAAAATTCACTCTTTTGATTAATTAACTAATCATACCTTTTTTTTTTTTTTTTTTTTTGAGACAGAGTCTCATTCCTTGGCCCTGGGTAGAGTGCTATGCTGTCATAGCTCACAGCAACCTCAAACTGTTGGGCTCAAGCGATCCTCTTGCCTCAGCCTACCAAGAAGCTGGGACTACAGGCGCTATCACAACCCCCACGTAGCTAATTTTTCTACCTTTGGAGAAAGGTAGAAACAGTTTCTGCCTCTTGCTCAGACTGGTCTCAAACTCCTGAACTCAAGTAAGTAATCCACCCGCCTCAGCCTCCCAGAGTACTGGGATTACAGGTGTGAGCCACCATGCCCAGCCTAATATTCATCCTTTTAAAGTGTACAATTCAATGATTTTTAGTATATTCACAGAGTTGTGCAACCATCATTACAATTAATTTTAGAATAATTTGGTCACCCCAAAAACAAGCCCCTTACTCTTTAGCAGTCACTCTCTGTTCCCCCCTCTCCCTATCCCTCGGCAACCACTAATCTATTTCTGTCGCTATAGATTTCGCATACACGAAGTCATGCAATATGTGGTCTTGTGTGACTGGCCTCATTCATTTGGCCTGTAGCATACTTCATTATACTGTAATATACATATGCTGTAGCATGTAGAGTGCTTCGTTCCTTTATGTTGCTTAGTAACATTCTATTGCGTGGACATACTGTGTTTTATTTATCCATCAGTTGATGATCATTAGCTATTATGAATAATGCTACAAACATTCGTGCAAAAGCTTTTATGTGGAAATTGTTTTCATTTCTCTTGGGTAGCTACCAAAGAGTGGAATTTCTGGGTCATGTGGTAACCCTTTTTAACCTGTTAAGGAACTGCCAGACTATTTTCCAAATTAGCTGCACCCTTAGTCTTCCCACCAGCAATGTATGAGGGATTCTAATTTCTCCATGTTGTCCCAACACTTGTAATTATCTTTTCACTATAGCCATTCCAGTGAGTATGAAGTGGTGTCTCACCATGGTTTTGATTTGTGTTTCGCTGCTAGCTGATGATGTTGAGCATTGCTGTGGTCTAAATATGTCCCCAAAATCATGTGCCAGAAACTTAATTCCCAGTCAAGAGTATTTGGAGCTGGGGCCTTTTGAAAGGTCATTGAGAGATCTTCCTCAATGACTGAATGGATGCAGCTATACAAGTGTTTTCAGGAGTGGGCCCTCTCTCTCTTCTTCTCTTCTGACAAGTAAGGGCACAATGCTCTTCCCCTCTAGAAGACACAGGGAGGAAATGCCGTCTCGAAACCAGAGATGGAACCTGCTGGCTTCCGCAGCATCCACAACTGTGAGAGAATGAATTTCTGTTCTTTATAAACTACCTGATCTGTAACATTCTGTTACAGTAGCATAAAATGGACTAAAACAGCATCTTTTCATAATCTTTTGATTATTTCCAAAACATGAAAAACCAAGACCTGAACCGATGGGAATTTGGGAAAGACCCTAACCTAGGAAAGACCAAGTTCCTGACAGCAGGATTCTGATCTCATTCATCTTAGAGACATTCTCAGGTCAGAGTACCATTTAAACAGAGTAAAGGTGTTCCCTAATGTGGGCTGAATTACACTCCAGATGTTCTTTTGTAAATCAATTGCACTTTCCTACAGAGTTATTTGAAATGGAGGTTAATTCAACTTCCCAAATTAGCCGACCAAGACGTTTTTAACCTATAATGTAGTGGAGCCATGTAGATAATAATGATACAAGTCTGCGTCCCAGGGCCTGTCAACAGAGCAATATAGTCCAGGAGAGAGCAGGAGAGCCAGAACTCTTCCAAACCTCTCCCACCTTGGGCAGAGGGCCAGCCCTAAGGGGAAACACTTACTTTTTCACTGACGCAGAACATACACTAATCTTATGAATACAATCTAATGAATACACTTGTGTAACCATCATCTAGATAAAGACAGAATATTTCTACCCCTAAAGGGGTTTCCTCATTCCCTTAGCCCAGTCAATACCTCTCATAGGTCATACAACTCTGACTGCGACACCCCACAGGAAACTTATTTAGAATTTATCTTTGCCACGTTCCTGTCTCTACTTCTGGACCCTTTTCTCTGGATTATTTGGAGGATGAAATTGTCACATTTTACAGCTCTTCTGTGACCTAGTGAGTCAGATTGAGTCAATGCACTAGCGTAGATTATCAGAGAATATAGAAATGGGCCAGGGAATGATACTCAAAAGGAATTTTTTTGTGTGTGGGTACAATGTGATTTTTTAATTTTTTTATTAAATCATAAACACATAGATCATGTATACATTAATGCATTTATGGGGTACAATGTGCTGATTCAATATACAATTAGGAACACTTACATCACACTGGTTAATATATACCTCATCTCCTTTACTTAGTTATTGTGTTAAGACATTTATACTCTACTAATAGATCTGACATGTACCCTTGCATTATGCACCACAGGTCTGATCTCACCATTCACCCTCCCTCGATCTGACCTCTCCCCTCCCTTTCCATCCCCCTCTTCATCTTGGGCCATAGTTGTGATCTATTCTTCATATGAAAGTGTGAGTGATTGTAAATTGGTTTCATAATAGTACTGAGTACATGGGATATTTTTTCTTCCATTCTTGAAATACTTTACTAAGCAGGATATGTTCCAGCTCCATCCATGTAAACATAAAAGAGGTAAAGTCTCTATCTTTTTTAAGGCTGCATAATATTCCATGGTGTACATATACCACAATTTATTAATCCATTCATGGGCCAATGGGCACTTCGGTTTCTTCCATGACTTGGCTATTATGAATTGAGCTGCAATGAACAATCTGGTGCAAATATCTTTGTTATAAAGTGATTTTTGGTCTTTTGGATATATACCTAGTAGAGGAATTGCAGGATCAAATGGCAGGCCTAGTTTTAGATCCCTGAGTATTCTCCATACTTCTTTCCAAAAGGGACATATTAGCTTGCACTCCCACTAGCAGCACAGAAGTGTTCACTTTTCTCCACATCCACACCAACATCTGTAGTTTTGGGTTTTGTTATGTGAGCCACTCTTACAGGAGTTAGATAACATCTCAAAGTGCTTTTGATTTGCATTTCTCTGATGATTAAAGATGAGGGGCATTTTTTTCATGTGTCTATAGGCCATGCACCTACCTTATTCAAAGAAGCTTCTGTTCAAGTCCCTTGCCCACAATGAAATGGGATTACTTGTTCTTTTCTTATTAATATGTTTAAGTTCTCTGTGGATTCTGGTTATCAAACCTTTGTCAGAAGCATAACCTGCAAATATTCTCTCCCATTCTGAGGGCTGTCTGCTTGCTTTATTTACTGTGTTCTTGGTTGTGCAGAAGCTTTTTAGTTTGATCAGAACCTAGCAATGTATTTTTGGTGTTGCTTCAATTGCCCAGGGGGTCCTCCTCATAAAGTACTCTCCCAGGTCAATTTCTGCAAGTGTTTCTCCTACTCCAAGAATCTTTATAGTTTCATGTCTTAAGTTTAAATCTTTTATTCAGTGAAAACCAATTTTTATAAATGGTGAAAGGTGTGGGTCTAGTTTCAGTCTTCTACAAATCACCAGCCAATTATCCCAGCACCATTTGTTAAATAGGGAATCTTGCCCCCAATTTATATTTTTGATGGGCTTATCAAAGATCAAATGACGATAAGTGTCTGGGTTCATCTCTTGGTTCTCAATTCTGTTCCATATGTCTACCTCTCTATTTTTGTGCCAATACCATGCTGTTTTAATCAACATAGATTTATAGTATAGTTTGAAGTCTGGTAGCGTGATTCCTCCTGATTTGTTTTTATTTCTGAGTAATGTCTTGGCTATTCGAGGCTGTTTTCTGGTTCCATGTAGTTCTATTAGTACTATTTTTTTCCAGATCTTTAAAGTATGACACCGGTGGTGCTTTGATAGGGATTGCATTAAATTTACAATATGGGCACTATTTGGATAATACGGACATTTTAACAATGTTGATTCTTGCCAGCCATAACCATGGTATGTTTTTCCATTTGAACATCTTCTGCTATTTCTTTTCTCAGAGTTTCATAGTTCTCCTTATAGAGATCTTTCACATCCTTTGTTAGGTAAATTCCCAAATATTTCATCTTCTTTGGCACAACTGTAAAGGGAATAGAGTCCTTGACTATTTTTTCGGCTTGACTATTATTGGTATATATAAAAGCTACTGATTTGTGAGTATTGATTTTGTATCCTAAGACACTACTGTATTCCTTGATCACTTCTAAGAGTTTTGTGGTTGAGTCCCTGGGGTTTTCCAGGTATAAAATCATATCATTTGCAAAGAGTGAAAGTTTGATCTCCTCTGACCCTATCGGGATACCCTTGATCCCCTTCTCTTGCCTGATTGCAATGGCTAAGACTTCCATTACAACGTTAAAAAGCAGTGGAGACAATGGACAACCTTGCTTGGTTCCTGATCTGAGTGGAAATGTTTGCAGCTTTACCCCATTCAATATGATATTGGCTGTCCAAAAGGAATTTTTAAAAGAGATCAATCAAGAGCAGGTTAGAAGGCTGGCCGTGGTGGCTCACACCTATGATCCCAGCACTCTCGAGAGGCCAAGGCAGGAGGATCCATTCAGCTCAGGAGTTTGAGACCAGCCTGAGCAAAAGCAATACCCTGTCTCTACTAAAAATAAAAAAATTAGTCACATGTGGTGGGTGCCTGTAGTCCTAGCTGCTAGGAGACTGAAGCAGGAAGACCACTTGAACCCAGGAGTCTGATGTTGCTATGAGCTAGGCTGACACCACAGCACTCTAGCCTGAGGCAATAGAATGAGGCTCTGTCTCAAAATATGAGAGAGAGAAAGTGGCTCTGACCCAGGGCTTTCTCATCACCACATGGGAAATGATTGTCCATTAGTTGCAAGCACACAATGAGGCTGTCATCCTTTGTCATCTGCTGTGAACATGTACGCACTTGTTTATAAACTATGCATGATTTATTTCATAGCGTGTGAATTCTCTTTTTCCTAATAAATTGATTTTTGTTATAACCTCTCAAAGTAAAATAATTGCATTGGGTATTTCTAAGGAAAAGCACCCAAAATGGGTTGGCCCAAATAATAATCATAGATACCATCCTGGATCAGGTCTTACATTCAGCCCAAATCCTGTAACTCTCTCTCAAAAAATGAATGAGAACATACCTAAGCTAAAAGTCTGTTAGACCTCTCAACAAGTCGCTAAGTACCTGATTAACTAAATATCGCCTGTCAATATAATATAGTACAGTAGATTCCATAGTGGGTCTGATAAAAATATGTCATCAGTAAATATAATATATTTACTAGAATAAGGACATGCCATTTATAGGATAAAAATTAGTGAAGCAAAATTTTGACAGTGTATTACCAATGTGCTCTTAGTTTTAATTTGTCATTCTAATTGGATCTGCTGGTTCTATTTAGTTGATGGCTTTTCAATCTAGCTAGAAAATTTCCCCTCCAGTAAAAATCTATTAAATCCTTTTGTGCCATCACATAGCTAACTTTAAGGTACTTCAATTCTTTGTTCAAAAGATAAACTACTTCTTGGGTAAATAATTTTCTACACTTAAACCCCTGTTACAGACGTGGCTTTTAGATGTTCATATATGGGTTTTTTTGTTTTTTGAAAAATTCTCACTCTGTTGCCCTGGGTAGAGTGCAGTGGCATTTTCATAGCTCACAGCAACCTCAAACTCTTGGACCCAATCCTGTTGCCTCAGCCTCCCAAATACCTGGGACTACAGGTGCTCGCCACCACACCTGGCTAGGTTGTTCTTTTGTTGTTGTTGTTTTTCTGTTTTTAGTAGAGACAAGGGGTCTCACTCTTCCTGAGGCTGGTCTCAAACTTGTGACCCCAAGCAATCCACTCACCTGGGCCTCCCAGAATGCTAGGACTATACATATTAGCCACTTCCTCCAAGCTGTTCATATTTGTTTATCCCACAATTAAATACAGATTTTTTTAATAATATAGCTACTTTCATTATTCATTTAACAACTTTAAATTCATTTAAGATTTCCCATAAAAGCAAGTTTAACACACAGGTAACTCCGTTTCCTCAGCTCCCTCTTTACACCAAGCTCCCCTGCACCAACACTCTCCTTTCCATTCTCCCACTTAGGAAAGTAGACACTCCATTCCAGGAATACACGCACTATGGTTAAGCCACTTACTGTGGAGTATTTACTTTTAAGAATAGGTATCAGCAAAACTTTCCAAATTTAGATGCAAGCATGTCTTGCTTTCAATCCAGAAACAAAAGAGCTTAAAGTTAAGGTCTCTCTAAGTAGTAACACCTGTAAGTTCCTTATTTGTTGTCAGAGTCGTGGTTTACATTTGCTTTGTGCAATACTGGTGTTCATCTTGCTTTCCAAGTAACATTTCAATTTTACTTTTTAGTTTTTGCTCTTTGGTGGTTTCCTAAGAATTACATAAAAAACCTGCTATAATTTCTCCACCCCAGTTTACTAAACTATATGTAACATTCGTTATTCAAAGACAAATGGGAACAATATTTTTTCTTAAAAGTCTTAAAATTTACAATGAGATAATTAAATATAAGGCTCAGTGAAGTGAGGTTGGAGGCAAAACCAGGAATCAGTTGTAGAGGCAGCTACATTGATAGGCTGTAAGCTCTTAGTAATACCACTCGACCACTCTATTCCTTCACCTAAAAAATGAGGTTAATAGCACTAGCCTACAGGCTAAACTATTGCAAAAAATAATGACAAAAGGGCTCAGAGAATTTTAGGTAAAAGCCACATACTACTCAAAATAAAATCAAACATAAAGAAAATCATTCCAAGCTCAGCACCCATAGCTCAATGAGTAGGGTGCTGGCCACATACACCAAGGCTGGTGGGCCCAGTCCAGCTAAAACAACAATGACAACTACAACAACAAAAAAAAGCTGGGCATTGTGGTAGGCACCTGTAGTCCCAGCTACTCAGGAGGCTAAGGTAAGAGAATCACTAAAAGCCCAGGTTGCTGTGA
The DNA here is from genome assembly GCF_000181295.1 of Otolemur garnettii. NCBI lineage: Eukaryota > Metazoa > Chordata > Mammalia > Primates > Galagidae > Otolemur > Otolemur garnettii. Next base: position 42,023,261 of record NW_003852400.1, on the reverse strand, counting down.
GCTGTCACCACGGCACTCTATCGAGGGCAACATAGCAAGACTCTGTCTCAAAAAAAAAAAAAAGTCATTCTGTTTAGTTAAGTTGTAGCATAGATAAAGAAAAGATAGGTCACTTTAGATTTAGAAATAACATTGAACCTTACAGAGCAAGATAATTTGTTAGTGTTTTCATTGTATAACCTGAAAAGGAAAGAGTAGAGAGATGACAGATAAAAGCATTAAAATACAAATGTTCTGAGGGACAGGAAACAAATTTCCCATGCAGAAGAAACTTCAGATAATTTAGGTGGTTGTCGTGCTCCAAAGGAGAAGCCTAGCTCCCCACTTCTAAGCACAGGCTGCACATAATGACTCACTTGGAAAGAGTACGGTACGGGAAGAAGGGGTGAGGAGTGGAATATCTTTACAGCAGAAAAACTTGACAAACACTACATCAGCCGCTGATCAAGGTTGACATCAATAGTCACAGATCGTGTTGATAAAGTATACCCTTCATATGATATGATCTCTCTCTAACAAATTATGTAATCCCAGTCTAACTATAAGGAAAATCAATCAGACAAATTTCAACAAAGAGGCATCCTACCAACTATCTGACCAGTACTTCTCAAAATTATCTGCCATGGCCAAAATGAGACATGACAACTGAATGTAATGTTTCTTGAGTGAAATTTTGGCATTAAAAAAAAAGGCATTAGCTGAAAACTGAAAAAAATATGAATAAAGCTTGGCTTTCATTAGTTATAATGTATTAACATTGATTTACTAATTATGCCAGGCTAATGTAAGATGTGTACTTAAATTAGTACTCTAGTAATAACATGGAGATGTGGGAATTCTGTGCATCTCAAATTTTCTGTAAATCTAAAATGGCTCTAAAAAATAAAGTCTGTCTAAAAGTATATATACATGTTACACAGTAGAACCTCCATAATTGAGCACCTCCCTACCCTGACCACCTCCTTAAATTGACCTAATCTTCATAGACCAGACATGTACCACATGTACTCAATGGAAGACTGACCTTATATATTGAAAGCCTCTGTAAGTTGTACCTTGATCACTTAGACTGTGACACACAATATTAATTTACTCTATATAATTTAACTAGTTGATTCCACTCTACATGAAGGAATAGAAGGTGTGGGCTTTGGCCCTTAGATGTATTATTTTTTTCTTTAGTGTAAGTTGCTTTTTCATGTTTTATTATTACCAGATATCAGACTTGGCCTAACATTTTTTTGTTTGTTTGTTTGTTTTGAGGCAGAGTCTCACTATGTCCCCCTCGGTAGAATGCTGCGGCATCCCAGCTCACAGCAACCTCAAACTCTTGGGCTTAAGCGATTCTCTTGCCTCAGCCTTCCAAGTAGCTGGGACTACAGGCACCGCCACAACGCCTGGCTATTTTTTTATTGCAGTTGTTTAGCTGGCTCGAGCTGGGTTCAAACCCACCACCCTTGGTGTATGTGGCTGGCACCGTAATCACTGTGGCTATGGGCGCCAAGCAGGATTTGGCCTAACATTTTATTGTTTATCATGTGTTGTGTGGGATTTTTCAACGTAAAGGAGCAGTCTGAATTGTAGATGCTTCCTACAATTATTGATTACAATCAGTTGAGATATGAAGACCCAAAGGAAAGAACTCAAAGAGCTGATATTGAAAGAAAATGTTTGTCTTCTACATTTTCTGGAAAGCAGCAGCCAAAGAAAGACCATGGGACATTTTGGTGTCAGCCAGACCACAGTTAGCAACCTCCAAAAAATGTAAACGTGAGTATTTGGAGAGACATGGTAAAGAAAGTAGAGACCTACAGCAGAAAAAGAGGGAAACTTCCCTCAGTAAAGTCAATGAAGCTGCATTCAGCCTCAAACAATGAGGGCGGTTAACACCTGAATCTCTGGGCCAGTGATCCAAGAAGTTGCTAAAAAAGGCACACAGGAATTCTAGGTGGTGGGTGGCACCTATGGCTCAAAAGTAAAGTGACCAGACATCCTGCTTTTGGCGGGACAGTCCCAATTTTTAACAATTTGTCCCATGTCCCGTGGGGTTTTTAAGAAGTCCTGATTTTTGGAAAGAATGCACAACAAGCTAAGGAACGGTGGGAGAACGGGAAGGGAATATATGGTTTTTGGCTGCCATGTGGCTATTTTGCCAGGATATGAGTTTTATATTATTTTTGTTAATCTTATAATGTTAAACTTTAATAATAACAAATAATTGTTGAGAACTGATTATCAAGAACTGCTTATCAAAGTTTGAATTGTTGATCAGTTGTTAGAATTCGACCACCATTGTTTGGATTTAATGAACAATGGCATTATTTGGCATTGGCAACCATGAAAACATCTTGTAACTGTCTCTCAGATGATGCACATCGTAATGTGTGCTAGTGCTAGTTAAGCAAGTGATGTCAACAAATCAGCTATTCAGATAATTTAGGTAAGTAATTTATTTATTTAGTTCATGAATTTAGCAGACAGTACTTGTATTATTTATATTTTATAGTGGTGGTAAAAAGTCTAGTGCCAGCCTTGAAAGTGACACTTATGACTTACAAGGTATCATTATTAAAAAAATATATTGATAAGGAAAAGTTTAAATCTTGGGCATCAGCAAAATCACAATAGAGAACAAATGGTTAGAAATATTTCATCATTTTGAAACAAACCGTGTTCCATACAATAATGCACTAAAAACTGTGGGATACACGCTGTCCTTACCAGGAACTAATGCGGCAATTGAATGCATTTTTTTCTACAGTAAATAAAGTGTGGACATCAGAAAAAATCACAATTAAGTGTTGAGACTTTGAAAGCCATTTTATATGTGAAATATAATTTAACAAATTCTTGTGAAAAATTTCATGACCTTTTAAACAACAATAGCAATCTACTAAAAAAATTCACTCAAATGAGAAATATGCCAAAGAATAAAATAATACTATACATAATTTTAATGTATTATATTTGTAAAATGTACTTATGTTGAAATTAAAAAAAAATTACAATACTATTTTTGTGTTCTATGAAAATTTTTGTTGCTCCATATAGACCAAATTTTTAATTAAGACCCCGTCACCCCCATCAATGGTATTCCGCTTTACCAATGTTAAAATCTGGTCACCGGCTCAGTGCCTGTGGCTCAAGTGGCTAAGGCGCCAGCCACATACACCTAAGGTGGCAGGTTCAAATCCAGCCTGGGCCTGCCAAACAACAATGACAGCTGCAACCAAAAAATAGTTGGGCATTGTGGCGGGCAGCTGTGGTCCCAGCTACTTGGGAAGCTGAGGCAGAAGACTCACTTGAGCCCAGGAATTGGAGGTTTCTGTGAGCTGTGATGCCACAGCACTCTACCCAGGGGGACAGCTTGAGGCTCTGTCTCAAAAAAAAAAAAAAAATCTGGTCACCTTACTCAAAAGGGTAGGGCACCAGCCCCATGTGCTGGAGGGGTGGGTTCAAACCCAGCCCCAGCCAAAAATAAATAAAAAGAATTCTAGATGGCAAATTTCCAAGCAACAAGTGGTTGGCCTGAGAAATTTAAACTATAACACAAGACCTCCCAGAAAATCTTGTGTGGTGAATCCAGCAAAAGTTCCAGTAAAAGCTGTGGAAGAGTTCATCAAACTCTTGGACTTTGCCAGAGGCTTAAAAGATGACATCTTTAACACTGACAAGTGCAGACTCTTTTTTTTCAAGGCGAGGCCTGACAGGAGCCTCATCATGAAGGGTGACAAATGGAAGAGTGGAAAAATGGTCCAGAGAATTTTTCACAATTCTGCTTTGCACTAAATTAGAGAAAAACTAAAAGCCTTTGGTCATTGGTCAATCATCAAAGCCACATGTATTCAAAAACCTGAAGCCCAAAGACTTCCTATCACTTGGTGATCAAACAAATGGGCATGGATGACTGGTGCCCCATTTGAGGAGTGGATAAGGGGTATCAACCAAGAAATGAAGAAAAAGAAACAGACAACAGTTGTCTTCTACGGTAGACACCTGTCCTGGCCACTGGCAAGTAAATCATCCACAAACAGGACACTGAAATCTCTGCCTCCAAACATGGCCTCAAAAATCCAGGAGGTGGTGGTCTGCCTGGGGAAGCGACTCATCTGCTGTATCAGTGGATAACATCCAGACGACACTCTGGATGCTGTGCTCTGGATCAGTTCTGCTTGGATTCAGGTTCAGCCAGAAATGATGACAGAAGTGTCTCAAGAAAGTTGGATTTCTCACAACATAAAAGCCCGATGTTTTGGTCCCATCCGACTGTCCATCTCCTATGGCAGAATTCAGAGTAGATTTTTGAAGGTTTTGTTGCAATGGATGATGAGGTGGCAACCTGTGATGAACCTGACCCAGAAGCAATTTTCCATGAAACGTTGACTATAGTACAGACCAGCGTAAAAGTGCATGAAGCAGCTGATGAAGTGGCAGAAGCAAGTGAGGATGACACAGAAATTGCAGAGATGCCAAAAGAAGAGGAAGTCAGCAATCTGATAGTGCAGTTGAAGCGATTTGTTGTGGAAAAATACTCAGGTATGCTGAGTGGTGGATCCATTGTTGAGTGCTTTCTCTACTCATCTTTGTAATAAGCATAAAAACAGACTAAAGTTGATTCTTTTTGAGAAAGAATGATTAAACCATGAGAAAATAGTAAATGTATTGATTTTGTATAAAGCTGTATGGATGATGGGCAGCGCCTGTGGCTCAGTGAGTAGGGCACCAGCCCCATATACGGACGGTGGCAGGTTCAAACGTGACCCCGGCCAAACTGCAACAAAAAAATAGCCAGGCATTGTGGTGGGTGCCTGTAGTCGCAGCTGCTCAGGAGGCCGAGGCAAGAGGATCACCTAAGCCCAAGAGCTGGAGGTTGCTGTGAGCTGTGATGCCACAGCACTCTACCAAGGATGACAAAGTGAGATTCTGTCTCTAAAACAAATAATAAATAAATAAATAAGAAAAAGCAAGACTCTAGTACATGCTATCTATAAGAAAGTACTTTTAAAAGAAGATAATAAGTTGAAAATAAAACAAGAGAAAAAGATACACCATGCAGATAATATGTATGGGAAAGTAGGGATAACTATACTAATATCAGGAAAAATAGACCTCGAGACACAGATATTACTATAGACAAAGGGGGATAATCTGTAATAATAAAGTTTTCAATACTTTAAAATACATATAACACTTGTAAATATATGTGCCTGCTAATAGTAGTTCATAATACACGAAGCAAAAACTTACAGAACAAAAGGAAGAAATAGACAATTCCACAGTTATAGTTGGGGATTTTAATAGCATTTGATAAGACAAAAAGAACAAAAATCAGTAAGGATATACAAGGCCTGGGTAACAATATCAGCCATCTTAATTAACATTTAAAACAATCTAACTGACATTTAAAACACAGCTGTACCCAGTAACTCCAGAATACACATTCTATTTGACGCATATAGCACATTCACCAATTTAGAACACGGGGTCGTCAAAGTAAGTTTCTAAGTTTCTTAGTTTCTAAGAGTATTTGATCAAAAGATCAAAATCTTATGTTCTCAACCAAAATAAAATTAAATATTGATGCCTCCACAACTGATTAAAGCAGAATATTGGCAGGTGAGGCACACACATTTCATACAGGTTTCAAACCTCCCCAGGTGATTCGAATGAGAGCCAGTGCTGAAAAACAGCGACTTAGAGAGGGTAGCGACCAGCACCAGAAGCAGCTAAAAGAGATAGAAGCAGCTAAAGAGATAAAAACAGCTGCATCTGGTGAGTAAGTGGGGATGGGAATGAGAGGGACAGGTAGTTATTTTCCATATAAGCTCTCTTTTATTTTTTAATCATGTGCATTATTTTGATAAAATTTTAAATTTAATACTTAAAATCTCTTCCTCAGAGATGCATTCCCTCAGTTCAAAATGAAAGTAGCAAAAATGTATTTGATTTTTTGTATATGTATGGGTGCCTATGTCTGCTTATATATAAGCGAAATGAATGACGGCAAGGACATGATGAGTAGGAAGGAGGGATTTGGATTATCTTGTTCTTGTAAGGTACTCCCACTACTCATAAGGTAGTATGGTGTTTCCTGAAAGTAGACTTGAATAAATTATAAATGTATGTTACAAATTCTAGGGCAACCCTTAAAAAAAGGTAAATAGGTGGCACCTGCAGCTCAAGCGGCTACGGTGTCAGCCACATATACCAGAGCTGGCGTGTGAGAACAAAGCCTGGGCCTGCCAAACAACAATGACAATTACAACCAAAAAATAGCCAGGTGTTGTGGCAGGTGCTTGTAGTCCCAGCTACTTGGGAGGCTGAGGCCAGAGAATCGCTTAAGCCCAGGATTTTGAGGTTGCTGTAAGCTGTGACACCATGGCACTCTACCCAGGGCGATAGCTTGAGGCCCTGTCTCAAAAAAGAAAGTAAAAAGACCATGACATGTGAAAGAAAGAAAGAAAAAAAATGAAATCATAAAGTACTCAATTAAATCCACAAAAGGCAGAAAAAGAGTGGAAGAGCAAAATAGAAACAAAGAATAAGAACCACAAGTAGAAGACAGTAAAAATACGGTAGCTATGAATACAACATCAATAAGAACTTTAAATGTCAATGGCCTAAACACATCAATGATACAGATTGAGTGGATCAAAAAAATAAAACATAATTATGTGATGTCTATAAGAAATCCACTTTAAGTATAAACATGTACATAAATTAACAGTACGGGGCCAGAGAATGATATACCATGCTAACACAATCAAAAGTGGGAGTACAGCCAACTAATATTTGATAAGGGTGCAAAGAATACAAAATGGGAAAAGGATAGCCTCTTCAATAAATTATGCTGGATATCCACATGCAAAATAATGAAGTTGGACCCTTGTCTTACATCACTCACAAAAATTAACTCAAAATGGATTAAAGACTTAAATGTAATACCTGAAACTGTAAAACTCCTAAACTGTGAAAAGAAAGCATAGTGGAAAAAGCTTCTTGACATTGGTCTCGGCAATGACTTTTTGAATAAAAGACCAAAAACACATGCAGCAAAAGCAAAAATAAATGAGATAGACGATGTCAAACTAAGAAGCTCTGCACTGGAATGAAAATAATCAACAAAATGAAAAGACATCCCAGGAATGGAAGAAATACTTGCAAACCATATATCTGATAAGGAGTTAATATCCAAAATACATCAAGAACTGATACAAATCAACAACAATAAACTCTGATTTTAAAATGGGCAAAGGATTTGAATAGACATTTCTCCAAAGAAGACATACAAGTGACCAACAGGCACATGAGAAGATCCTCAACTTCCCTAATCATCAGGGGAAATGCAATGAAGACTACAGTGAAGTATCCTCTCATGCCTGTTAGGATGGCTATTTTCAAAAAGGCAAGAGATAACAAGTATTGGCAAAACATGGGGGAAAAGGAACCTTTGCATACTGTGGGTGACAGTGTAAATTGGTACAGTCATTATGGAAATTAGTATGGAGAGTTCTCAAAAAAATTAAATTAGAACTACCATGTGATCCAGCAATTCCATTTCTGGATATACATCCACAGGAAAAGAAATCAGTAGCTCAAAGAGACATCTACACTCTCACATTCATTGCAACATTATTCATAATAGTCAAGGCACGGAAACTAAGTATCCATCAACAGATGAATTCATAAATAAATGGTGGTACATATATACAATGGAATATTCAGCCATAAAAAGAATGAAATCATGGCAATTGTGTAAATGTGGATAAACACCATGAATGGAATACATTATGCTAAGTGAAATAAACCAGACAAAGGAAAACCAATAATATATAATCTCACTTATATGGGAATCTAAAAAAGTTGAACTTATAGAGACTAGAATGGTGTTTGCCAAGGAGGTGAGGAGTGGGAGAAGAGTGGATGTGTTGATCAAAAGGTACAAACTTCCAGCTCAGCACCTGTAGCTCAAGTGGCTAGGGTGCCAGCCACTACACACGCCCATACACTGGAGCTGGCGAGTTCAAATCCAGCCCAAACCTGCCAAACAACAATGACAACTATAACCAAAAAAATAGCCGGGCATTGTGGCAGGTGCCTATAGTCCTAGCTACTTGGGAGGCTGAGGCAAGAGGATCACTTAAGCCCAAGAGTTTGGAGGTTGCTGTGAGCTTGACACCACAGCACTCTACCCAAGGTGACAGCTTGAGACTCTGCCTCAAAAAAAAAAAGGTACAAACTTCCAATTACAAGATGAACAAATTCTGGGGGTCTAATGTGCAATGTAGATGGCAATGTATGCTAATTAATTTAAATTTGCTGATCATTATGCAATGTATGTTATATAATGTATATCAAATCATCACATTGTATACCTTGAATGTATATAATCTTTGTTAATGAAATATTTTAAAATAAAAAAGTTTAAAGCAGGAATAACTATGTTATAATCATTTTAGACAGAGCAGTCTTCTAAGCAAGGAAAGTTATCAGAAATAAAAAGGGGCATTACATAATGATAAAGGGGTGAATTCTCCAGGCTTTACATTCCTCAGTGGGTATGGGCCTAACAACAGAGCATCAAAACATGTAATGCAAACTGCAGGGATAATTAGTTAATATCAATATTACATTTGGAGACTTCAACTTCCCTTTATCAGAAATGGACAGATTCAACAGGCAGAAAATTAGTAAGGATGTAACCAAACTCAACTACACCATCAATCAGTTGAATATGTTGAATGTCTACAGACGGGTCTACCCATGAATAGTAGAATACACATTCTTCTCAAGCTTCAAATGGAACATTCATCAAGGTAGGCCACATTCTGAGCCATAAAATATACCTTAATAAATAAGAACAATAAAAATCATAAAATGTCTGCACTTTGACTGCAATGGAATTAAACTAGAAATCAATAACAGGAAGATAACTGGAAAATCCCACAGTACGTGGAGATTAAACAACATATGTCTAAGTAATACATAGATTAAGAAAAAATCTAAGAGCAATTACAAAATATTTTTAACTAAATAAAAATGAAAAAACAATCTATGGAACTCAGCATATGCAGGGCTTAGAGGAGAAATTACAGCGTTGAATTCCTGTATTGGAAAGAAAGCTCTAAAATCAATCATCTATGCATCTATTTTAGGAAACTAGAATAAAAAGAGTAAATTAAATCTAAAGTGAGCAGAAGAAAACAAATAATACTAACTGGAAAAGAAAGAATTGAAATTGAAAATAAGAACTCAATAGAGAAAAAGTAATGAAACCAAAATTTGCTTGAAAAGATCAACAAGATCGATAATCCTCCAGATAGGCTAAGCAAAACCGAGAGAACACAAATTACTAATATCAGAAATAGGGAACATAACTACAGATTTCATGGACATTAAAAGGATAGTAAAGGTATACTATGAACAACTCTATGCTCACAAATGCAATATCCTAGATGAAATTCCTTGAAAGACACAATCTGCCAAAACTCACAAAAGAAACAAGCAATTTAAATAGCCCTATATTGGCCTGGTGCATTGGCTTACACCTGTAATCCTAGCACTCTGGGAGGCCAACATAGATGGGTTGCTTGAGCTCAGGAGTTTGAGACCTGAGCAAGAATTAGACCTGTCTCTACTAAAAATAGAAAACTATCCCAGCATGGTAGCAGGCTGCTGTTGCCCCAGCTACTTGAGAGGCTGAGACAAGAGGATCACTTGAACCCAAGGGACTGATATTGCTGCGAACTATTATAATGCCATGGAACTCTACTCAGAATTACAGATGAGACTCTGTCTAAAATAAATAAATAAGCAAGCCTACATTGATTAAAGACATTAGATCAATAATTAATAACCTTCCAAAAAAGAAAGCATTAGGCCTTGTGAATCCTTCCAAACATTTAAGGAATAAATTATGCCAATTCTTTACAATCTTTTTCAGAAATTAGAAGCAGAGGAAATACGGCTGACTCATTTATGAAGACAGCATTCCCCCAAAGCCAAAACCAGATGAAGACAATGGAAGACTATATACTCATATCTCTTATGAATACATATGCAAAAATCCCACAAAATAGTATCAGATTGAATCCAACAATGTAAAAAAGAATTATACACAACAACCAACTTAAACCAGGTATGCAAGTCTAGTTCAATGTTTGAAAATCAATTAATGTAATGCACACATCAACAGTATAAAGAAAAAATCACATGATTATATCAATAGACAAAGAAAAAGTTTTTGACAAAATCCAATACTCATTCATGATAAAAACGCTCAGCAAAGTAGGAATAGAGGGGAACTTTCTCAACTTGAAAATGTCTACAAAAACATACAAAGCTTTTCTACTAATATCAGGAACAAGGTAAAGATCTCCTTCTTACCGCTGCTTTTCTTTTTTTTTTTTTTTTTTTTTTTTGAGACGGAGCCTCAAGCTATCCCCCTGGGTAGAGTGCCATGGCATCACGCTCACAGCAACCTCCACCTCCTGGGCTCAAGCGAGTCTCCTGCCTCTGCCTCCCAAGTAGCTGGGACCACAGGCGCCCGCCACAACGCCTGGCCATTTTTTGGTTGCAGCCGTCATTGTTGTTCGGCGGGTCCGGGCTGGGGATTCGAACCCGCCACCTTAGGTGTATGTGGCTGGCGCCTTAGCCGCTTGAGCCACAGGCGCTGAGCCTTACCGCTGCTTTTCAACATCATGTTAGAAGTCATAGCTAATATAATAAGACAAGAAAAGGAAACAAAATCTATACAGATTAGAAAGGAAGAAACAAAAGTTTCTTTGTTTGGGATGACATGATCATCTATATAGAAAATCCAAAAGAATCACAAAAAAAAAAAAAACCTCTTGGAACTAATAAGCACTTATAGCAAGGTTGCAGGATACAAGGTTAATATACAAAAGTCAATCACTTTCCTTTATACTGCCAATGACTAAGATATGACAAACAAGAAAAATTTGAAATTAATAACACAATACCATGACATTAGCACCCCAGAATGAAACACTTAGGTATAAATTTAACAAATATCTACAATATCTATAAGAGGAAAACTGCAAAAGTGATTAAAGAAAACAATGAAGAAATAAATAAATGGAGAGATATTCCATGTTCATGGTTAGGAAGATTTAATATTGTCAATATATCAGTTCTTCCCAACTACTGGGAAAATTCAACTGTTAGAATCATGCAACATAGATTCAATGCAATCCCAATTAAATGATCAGCAGGTCACTTTGTGAATACCAACAAAATGACTCTAAAGGTTATAAGGAAATACAAAAGACACAGAACAGCAACACAAAATGGAAGGAGAAGAATAAAGTTGGAGGATTGTCACTATCCAACTTAGGACTCACTAAAACATTCCAGTAATCATAGGAGGCCAGGGCAAGAGGATTGCTTGAGTCCAAGAGTTTGAGGTTACAGTGAGCTATGATGACACCACTGTACTCTAGCATGGGTGACAGGGTGAGACCCTGTCTCAAAAAAAAAAAAAAATTACAGTATCAAGACATTATGGCAAAAGAATAAACAAATAGATCAATGGACAGAATAGAGAGTCTAAAAATTGACCTACGCCAATGTCAACTGATCTTTGACAAAGGAGCAAAGGCAATATGATAGAGAAAAGATAGTGTTTTGTTTATTTTAATTTTTTATTTCAGATTAATGTGAGGGTACAATTAGGTTACAATATTTGCATTTGTTGGGTAGAATCCCTGTTGTGGTTGTGTCCCACACCCAGGAGGTGTGCCATATATACTTACCATTCTACCCATTAAATGGTAGAATACCAAAGCTCCCCCCTCCTCTCCTCTTCCTCCTCCCTCCTTCCCCCTCCTCCCATCTTGAATTGAGTTTTTCTCTTGTGTGGGCAAGTATTAGATCACCTACTGGCTTCATATTAGTATTGAGTACATTGGTTGACCATGGGAGAAATATTTATGTGTGTGTATATAATACATACACATATGTGTGCATATTTTTGTCTATACTTTGTACACAAATGTTCATAGCTGTACACATAATAGTTAAACAGTAGAAACAACTGATAAATGCATAAGTATAACATGGAGTATCTGTATATGGACCTATCTAAATATGGAAGATCTATGGATGAAATATTATTTGGCAATAAAAAAGAATTAAGTACTGATGCAAGCTATAACATAAGTGTACCTTGCAAACATAACAAGTGAAAGAAGCCAGTCATGGCTGGGGGCTCTGGGAGGCTGAGGTGGATGGATTGCTTGAGCTTAGGAGTTTGAGACCAGCCTGAGCAAGGGAGAGACCCATCTCTACTAAAAATAGAAAAATTGGCCAGGTGTTGTCACCAGGCCTGTAGTCCCAGCTACTCAAGAGGCTGAAGTGAGAGGATTGCTTGAGCCCAAGTGTTTGAGTTTGGTGTGAGCTATGACACCACAGTACTCTACGAGGGGCAAGAAAGTGAGACTCTGTCTCAAAAAAAAAAAAAAAAAGGATTGTCCATATAATAAAAAACAGTGAATTATACACTTGGGGTGGATTATATCTTAATAAATCTGTTTTTGAAAAATAATCTCTTGGCTCGGCACCTGTGGCTCAAGTGGCTAAGGCGCCATCCACATACACCTAAGGTGGTGGGTTTGAATCCAGCCTGGGCCCGCCAAACAACAATAACGGCTGCAACCAAAAACAGCCGGGCGCTGTGGTAGGCGCCTGTGGTCCCAGCTACTTGGGAGGCAGAGACAAGAGACTCGCTTGAGCCCAGAAGTTGGAGGTTGCTGTGAGCTGTGATGCCACATCACTCTACCCAGGGAGATAGCTTGAGGCTCTGTCTCAAAAAAAAATAACAATAATAATCTCTTGGCTCATTCAGCTATTGGTGGTGATGAAGATGATGAGGGGTCAGGGAGAGGAAGCCCAACCACAGTCCCAGCTGTGTGTATGTGGGTCTATCCTAGAAAAGGGAGAATCACTATGAGTTTGGGGCAACCCCAGGATATATCTTCTACATTAGGAACTTCCATTTTAAGGAAACAAATGCGGTCAAATCCTGAAAGCTTGGGAGTCAGGCATGATCTTATGCAAATGCTTGACACTATTATTATCACTCACAGAACATGGTCTTTGTCTGTTTTTGCTCTAAGCCATGGCATGGCTTAGAAATAATTGAATTGTCTACATCCTATAACTAAGGCAATTTCTAATTATTACTTGGCTACCCATATAAATCCTAAGTAAATCTGTGGAGTTTCTTTCCCCAGTACAATACAAATAAATGTAAATAACTGTCGTGTCTGTGTTACCAAGTATTTTGTTAAGCAGCTGAAAGTAAATATTGGCAACTAAAGTGGTTGGCTACTCAAGTTTGAACAGGTGTTTTCCTAAAGGAAGGCTATACATCTTTAATTTTAGGAATAATTGAATTGGAGCAAAGTACTACCCTGGTTACCCATGCTGATTTCCTTACATTTAATGGTACTCATTTTAACTGTCATTTCCTCCCCCCCACAATTGCCTAAAAGTGTTAAGAAACCATTAGCTATCGAAAAGTGGAAAGGGGCTGCAAAGGACCAGGCCAAGTAGAGTTAATAGCAGAGATTGATTAAGAGCATCTGCAAGGAGATGGGCTACCACTGAAAATGGAAAATGGTGCCAGAACTGAGTGAGGGTAAGGAAGTTATTTACATGCGGTTGGGAACTGTTTGATGAATATTCTGGCTCCATTTAGGAGGGGATGTATGTGCAGTTCAGGAGGGGTAAGAATGCTAGCCATAACTCAGTAAGTCAAGATGTGGGGTCATCTGCTGGAGGCCTTGTAGAAAGTTGGAGGGCTATCTGCTGTGAATGTTCTACAACCTGGAAGGAAGTTTAACAGAACCAGAAGAAACACTATGAGTCCTATTCTCTGCTTAACAAGTTCCTAGACCCATTGGAGTAGAGAAAGACTAGCAAGTCCTATCCTTTACTAAATGAATGTTTAAACCCCCCAGAGGTAGAAATTTAATGAGTGTTTATGACCTCCCAGAAGTAGAGAAATATTGTGAATATATTCCAGCACTTATTAAGAAAGCTGCTCTCTGGATTTCCTCCATTCGACAAGCCCCAGAATAGAGCTGTGGATAAGGACACTACCATTGCTCTCCAGGTAATGCATGCCCACACCTTTAACAAAAGACTCATGCCTACATTTTTAGTTCTTGAGCAAAAGACTCATGCCTTCATTTTTAGTTCTTGAGCAATTTTCTCCAGTTAGAAGCAAAAGGGAAATACAGTACAAGGAGAAGTTAGAGAGATTCCAGGTGGAAGTAGGATTTGACACATCTTTGCTGGCTTTGGGATATAGGGTCCCATATGCAAGACCAGAGTGATGATTCTGAAAGTACAGACAAGTCCTCAGCTTACAATAAGCAGAGAGACAGGGACTTTGATTCTACCACTGCAGAACAGTCTCTGCCAACAATTGATATGGTGTCTTCCCAGGGCCTCCCATAAAGGACTCAGTTGATGTCCAAGAAACTCAGAGCAGGGAAACCAGCTGTGCCAATCCAGAGTTCAGACCTACAGAACTATAAGATAATACATTTGTTTAATTATAAATCACAGTTTATGCTAACTTGTTACAGTAGCAGTATAAATATAATACAAACAGAGAACATGTGTTGAGTACCAGAGGACAGACACTATGACAAGCATATGATATGCCTCACCACATTCAGTCCTCACAACTGTTGTTATCCTACATAGCTTCAAAGTTGAAGAATGAGGTCCTTAACACATTTCATGAATAATTTTGTTCAGACTTTTTATATGCATCTTTCTTTTTGAGACAAAGTCTTACTCTGTTGCCCTGGGTACAGTGCCATGGTATCATAGCTCACAGCAACCTCAGACTCTGGGCTCAAGAGATCCTCTTGCCTCAGCCTCCTGAGTGAGTAGCTGGGACTACAGGCACCTGCCACAATGCCCTGCTAATTTTTCTATTTTTAGTAGAAATGGAGTCTTGCTCTTGCTCATGCTGGTTTGAACTCCTGAGCTCAAGCAATCCTCCCACGTCAGCCTCCTAAGGATTAAGTTGCTGTGCCTTACCTATATTTATTTCTTTAGTGTTTATCCTTCCCAGGAGAAAGTAAGATCCATAAGGGCAAAATCTTTGTATTTTGTCCTTTTGCTATTTTCTTAGTATCTGTATTACAGAGATTCTCAGTCACGTTCAATACATATCTGCTGAATAAATGAATTTTTTAACTCAACTACTGCTCACTAATGCAAATTCAATCATTTGTGCCATTAGTTCACAACACAACTTTCTCCCTATCCTGGAAATAAAAAATACTTAAGTAATTAGAGTTGCCAATGGCTAACATGACAATCATAGGGCCATATTAAAGGCAGTAAGAAGCATAAATTTTTTAATCCAGGCATAAGACATACATAGAAAAACCTATAAATGTTTTTTAAACTTTATGGTTATTCCAAGTAATACATTATGAGAATACTAATAGATAAGTGAGAAGAAAAGACTTTTGATAAGCTGATTGGGTTTTGGTATTTTGGTGGGGGGGGTGTTTGTTTGTTTGTTCTAAGACAGAGTCTCACTCTGTCCCCCTGGGTTGTGTGCCATGGCATCAGGCTAGCTCACAGCAACTTCAAACTCTTGGGCTCAAGCAATCCTCTTGCCTCAGCAGAGTAGCCAAGACTATAGGAGCCCACCACCATGCCTGGCTAGTTTTTTCTTTTCTTTCTTTCTTTCTTTCTTTCTTTCTTTTTTTTTTTTTTTTAGACAAAATCTCACTCTGCTGCCCAGGCTAGAGGCCATGGCATCATAGCTCACAGCAACCTCAGACTCTTGGGCTCAAGTAATCCTCTTGCCTCAGCCTCCTGAGTAGCTGGGTCTACAGGCACCCTCCATAACACCCAGCTAGTTTTTCTATTTTTAGTAGAGACAGGGTCTCACTCTTGCTCAGGCTGGCCAGCTAATTTTTTCTTTTTTTAGTAGAGACAGGGTCTTGTTGCTCAGACTAGTCTCGAACTTGTGACCTCAAAAATCCACCCATCTCAGCCTCCTGGTGCTAGGATTATAGGTGTGAGCTGGCTTTGGGACAGGTTGTAGGGGCAAGTTTTCTTTTTTTTCTTTCTTCTCTTCTGATCCTGTACTGATCCAAACTTTATGTTTGAATTGATAAAAAAAAAATTCTGAACTATCCACTGTATTTTTTAAGAGTTCATTTGTTAGACAAAATATGAGGAAATGTGGCCTATTTTATCACCTTTTTGTTTGTTTGTTTTCTAAATGGCTATTTAAATACGGGTAACAGTGTGCAGGACAAACTGGAGCAGCAAGTTCTGTCACCCTGCCCAACTCTCTGTTACCTGAGATCTCCACTCAGACTGGCAGAACCAGCAACTGCTATGCGGTATAACCCAGCTGGACACTCACCCAAAATGAGCCCCCAAACACAAAGAGCAGTCTTCATGTTGAGAACTGTGAGGATCCAGATAAACCACTTCTTGACATATGCTACTCATATGATGTCAGGACAGAGTAGAAAAGAAGCCAACAGAAGTCAAGCACTCTGAGATTTTGATGTAAAAAGTTTTTCTCCACACCTGTAATCCTAGCACTCTGGAAGGCCAGGCAGGTAGACCACCTGAGCTCAGGAGTTTGAGAACAGCCTAAGCAAGAGTGAGACCTCATCTCTACGAAAAATAGAAAAACTAGCCAGGCTTTGAGGCTAGTGTCTGTAGTCCCAGCTACTTAGGAGGCTGAGGCAAAAGGATCTCTTGAGGCCAAGAGTTTGAGGTTGCTGTGAACTATGACACTATGGCACTCTACCCAGGGTGACAGAGTGAATTCCTCTCTCTCTCAAAAAAAGTTTTTCCTCCATGTTATCAAGCTGATCAAGACCAAGCTAAGAAATGTAAAACATGAATGTGCACCCCCACTTTTATCTGTGAAATTCAAATAGGTAGTTTTACATTCACCAAGATCTCCGCAGTTGCTTTCTGGCCATTTTCTTAAAGTAGTGTAAACTACTTTAGGGGTAGTTGTTGGGTTTGCACACAAAACCAGACGTTGCTTCATGGAAGACTGTGTGGGGAAAAAATTACAAATTAAAAAACCAATAAGGGGCAGCACCTGCCCCTCAGTGAGTAAGGCACTGGCCCCATATACCCAGGGTGGTGGGTTCATACCAGGCCCCAGCCAAACTGCAACAACAAAAAATAGCTGGGCATTGTGGTGGGTGCCTGTAGTCCCAGCTACTCGGGAGGCTGAGGCAAGAGAATCGCCTGAGCCCAGGAGTTGGAGATTGCTGTGAGCTGTGTGATGCCACAGCACTCTACCAAGGGCGATAAAAATAAATAAATAAATAAAATTGTATGTGTAATTAATGTAAATATTTACCATAAATCTTCCACAATTTATGAATGGTCAGTACAAGCAAATAATACTTAACTCCCATTTTGGTTATAGCCTACTGACGCTGAGAATCTGCAATTTCTTAAGGCAAACTCTCTTCTTATTTTTTATTCTGGCAGCTAAAAGGTCTCCAGTAGTAAATTAGGTATTCTTCCAGAACTGAGGGAAGTTCGCTGATGTATTAAAAGATTCACCCAGAAATGTCTGGGTCTAGAAGGCCTAAACGACTAATGAGACCATTGGAAGGTTCCAATAATGCTTCCTGTTGTAGAAAATTGCCCTCTTAGAACCTCCCTTTCCGCCTTAAAAACTAGGACATTACATAACTATGAAAGTAGCTGTGGTTTCTAAATCCCTTCCTGCTCTACTTAATTCAAAGCTGCTGAAAATAAATATTTGTAATTGACTGTGACATATGTATATACACATACGTACACATAGGCACACACACACAATTTCTCTGTGAAAAGGGGCGGAGCTAGTACAATGTTTTGTGACAAAACTTTACAGCTCATTTGTTATTAATACGTTTTTGTTCCTGAAAAAGCAAGTTTCAGGGCGGCTTTCGCTCTGCAGGGAGAGTTCTTCTGGAAAGCCAGATTCCAGAAACAGTCCCAGGTATTCCCGCTCAGCCTCCAGGCACTTCAGTTGAAATACAGGGCAGTGTTTTGAAGGGCCACATTTCAGCTCAGCTGGGCACCCATCGGAATTTGTAACCGCCGTTGGCTGTGCGGATGGTGAAGGCTTTGCCTTGGGGGAAGGCGAGGGTGCGGATGGTGCTGTGGCTGCGGATGGGGGTGCTGAAGGAGCCACCCTCCTCCAGCTCGCTGTGGCTCAGGTTCAATGCGCTAGGGCTGCAGTCGGTGTGCAGCCCCCGGAATGCGCCGTGCATATTCCCGGGCCTGCTGTCAGTGTTGGTGGACTCTGACTGCAGCCGTGGCCGCTTGGGATCGCGACTCTGCAGGGCTTGGTCGCAGCGCTCGGAAATCTCCCTCAGTATGGCGTCCACTTCCGCGCAATCCTGCCCTGCAGAGCTGAACAGCTCCTCCAGGCTCCTTTTGGCTGTCGCCTTGAGCACGAAGGGCTCGGTCGCCGCCCCACAATCCCGGGACTGTGTTATCATCAGCTTCTATGAAAGATAGGGAAGAGTGCCACCCTGGGGCCTGCCAGACTCCCCCGGTGCCTGGAGCGCAAAGCCAGACCTGCGTGCGCCACGCACCGGGCGCCAAGCTGTCCTCTTCTGTCCCTGGCCCCCGCCAACTTCCAACGTAGGGAGCAGGTTGGGGAGTGCACTGTAACAGTTTCTAGGTCCTGCAGGGTCCCATATACCCGCGCCCCCACTTACATCCAGCACGGAGGCTAGGTGCCGGGTCCGGCTGGCCAGTTCCTTCAGCTGCACGTTCCGCTCCTTGAGCGAGGCGATCTCTTCTTGTTTCTGGGTTAGCGTTACGTGCAGCTGCAGGAGGAGACCCAACATTCAGGGGCAGCCCCCTGTGCTCAGTCCTATCTGCATATTCTGCAGGAATCAAACTCAGATCCTGACGTCTCATAGGAACTGAGA
Source organism: Otolemur garnettii (assembly GCF_000181295.1). Classification (NCBI taxonomy): domain Eukaryota; kingdom Metazoa; phylum Chordata; class Mammalia; order Primates; family Galagidae; genus Otolemur; species Otolemur garnettii. The sequence continues at coordinate 42,004,290 of NW_003852400.1, read as the reverse complement.
ACTCAAAGGCATTTACACTGGTGAGAAGGATTTTTTAAAAAAACAAACCACCTGGACTATGAATCTCAATACTCCATGTAGCCTGATCTTGAAGAGAGCAACCGGAAGATCTAAGTTTAATTTCTATGAAGTTCAACCGTCCTATACCTCGAATTCCCTCCCTGTAAAATGGGACCTGTAAGAGTATCAACCTCAGTGATTATGAACATTAAATGAGAGGAGAAAGTAAACAGATAAGCGCGGGGCCAGGCACAGCTTCCATAAACATTGGTGGCCCCGTTAAAAACCTGGTGGCATAGGATCGTTCCCACTTAGTGAAGCTGGAAACTGAGGTGAGGCTGCTGGAGCAATAGCAGCCACGTGAACCCGTAGCCAATCCACTGGTTCTGACGTCCGCAGGATCACTTCATCGCTCTGGCAACCTCCTCTTCCGCCCCGCGCTCTACACCCTGTCCCCGCCCCAGGATTCCTCGTCGCCAGCCCAATGTCCCTACTTGGTTATTCTCAACAAGCGCGTCCCCCAACGCCCTCTGGTTCTGGTCCGCCACTTCCTTCCAGTATTGCTCAGGCCGGGGCACTTCTGGAGGGCGTAGCGGCGGTGACTGCAAGGCCTGTGGGTCCAGCGAAGGAGACAGACAGGGCCCGAACGGCGGTACATCGCAGGGAGAGAAGGGGAAGTCTCCGCTGGCAAGGGGAGGTGACATCAAAGAGGCCGAGTCTGGGGAAGGGTGAGAGCTGAGTTTGCAGTCTCAAGTGCAAGCCCCGCTAGCTACAGGAGAAAATGCCACTCTAGGGGTAGGGTTTATGTGAAGACTTTCCTTTATTAAGTAACGCACGCCTCCTCACTCCACAACGCCTAAGATTCCCAAGCCCTTCCCGATACCCTGTCCTTACACAGCAGGTGCTCAACATATGCCTCTTGGATTGACCTGAACCCAGCAATCCCAGGCCTGGAAGTCATTTAGGCCTTAGATTCTCTGCATACTCTTGTCACTCAGCCTCTCCTGGTCACATCACAGCATAGGGCTCTCTCTCCCAGAACTCAAACCCATAGTGGATACAGAGCGATAGATCCAGCAGGCAGCTCTCCACCACCGGAGAGGTATTTTCTAAATATGGAAGAGCCTGACCCTTTGATGAGTTGCTAGAGCGTGGTTGACAGGTGCCTGAGTTTACCACCTTCAGGATCACAAAATCTGAATTAGTCTGATTTGGGGGTGGAAGACAATCCCGCTGTTATTTAATTGCAAGGAGACTTCACTTGCCTGCAATGAGATCATCCACCGTGTCTCTGAAATCCTGCAGATCAAAGGCGGCCTCCGTTTGGAGGGAATGGTTCTAAAATAAACCAGAGGTGAACCGGTTAAAGTCGAGTCTGGCTGGTCTGGGACAATTCCCAGACCCACAGATGTCTGACCGGTTCGGCAGCGGGCCAGCACGCACTCGGGTTTACAGCCCAGCCTCTATCTGAAGACTCAAGCCCCAACTGGAACAGGGAACACGACAGGGGAGCGAGACGCACAGAACGCGGACACACACCAGGAGTCTTCCCTACCCGCCTCGGGGTGTGGAAACCTTGAGCGCCAGTGTATCGGCGGTCGGTCCCTTATTATGCAGTGCGGGGTGGGGGGTGTGGAGCAGAGGCGCAGCGCGATCTCCTTCCATCCGTGAAATGTCAACTCTGACTTACCCGGACCCTCCATGAAGCCATTGCTTTAAGAGGACAGAGCGTGATGTGACCACCGGGTCTTTTCTCCCAAGACCCGACAGCATGCAGGGTCCTCCAAAGCAGTAACTTGAGGCTATCTTTCCCACCAAAGCTAGTTCATAGCTATCCCTGCTGCCACAATGAAGGGGCAAGTGTAGGCTTTGGCTTGAGGGGCCCAGGATGCTGTAGAAAATCTTGTGTACAGCACACAGCGGTATGGCCTCTATTGCTCTTTTCAGTTTCTCAAAAAGTTGGGATGCACCTCCAGCATAATGAACTATACACTCTCCTGGGCTCATGCACTGTGTCTGGGTGCATGAAGACTATAAAAAGGCTAGAGGCCCAGGAGACCTTCTTAGTCCTTTAAATCATGGACGTTTAGAGTTGACAAAACTCACATCAGTGTGGGAAGCAGGCCAGGCCTGGGAAGTGATTCTTCTTCAATTGAAGTTCAGGGAAGTTGTTACCCAAAGTCACCTGCTCTGAAATAGTGGAATAGGGACTCTTGCCCTGGAATGTTGTCTATTTCAACCCTCCTTCCTCCATACTTCATTTCCTCAAGCTTTTCTGGGTTCTTGCTTCTTTGTTTGTTTTGACAGAGTCTCACTGTCACCCTGGGTATGATGTCATGGCATCAGAGCTCACAGCAACCTCAAACTCTTAGGCTTCAGTGAGCCTCTTGCCTCGGCCTCCCAAGTAGCTAGGACTACAGACCTGTGCCATTAGCCACCAGCCAGGCTAGTTTTTCTATTTTTGTAAAGACAGAGTCTTGATCTTGCTCAGGCTGGTCTCCAGCTCCTGAGCTCAAGCAATCCACCTGCCTCACTTCCGTAGTACCAGGATTACAGGCATGAGCCATGGGTGCCTGGCCTGCTTTTCTCTCTTTTTAGGAAACCTAGCTTCCAGCAAACATGGCCCTAGGAAAGAGAGAGGCTCTCACAGGCCATGCTGATGTGAGGGAATGCATCCCATACACCCACCAGAAGGAAAGTCAGTTCCACTGATTCTACTACTGATGATTCCTTTGTGTTAATCACCTTGTTCTCTCCAAAGCCCTTCTTTACTATTCAGATATTGCTATGAAGAAAAATGTATCCTGACCCTACCTTGAAAAAATGTACAAGTAAAAGTTTTTGTCAAGGAGGAAAGAGTCAAACAAGGAGGCCTCTAGCACCAGTTAGACCCTGAGGCTATAAATAAAAAGAAGCTGAGAAAGGAAGGACTGAGGGCCTAGAGATATCCTGGAGTTCTACTCTCCTTGAAGGAGCCTGAAATAAGACTCATTCTTCAAGGACTGAAAGATCTTCTTTTTTTTTTTTTTGAGACAGAGCCTCAAGCTGTCCCCCTGAGTAGAGTGCCATGGCATCACGCTCACAGCAACCTCCAACTCCTGGGCTCAAGCGAGTCTCCTGCCTCCGCCTCCCAAGCAGCTGGGACCACAGGCGCCCGCCACAACGCCCGGCTATTCTTTGGTTGCAGCCGTCATTGTTGCTTGGCGGGTCCGGGCTGGGGATTCGAACCCGCCACCTTAGGTGTACGTGGCTGGCGCCTTAGCCGGTTGAGCCATAGGCGCCGAGCCTGAAAGATCTTCTTTCAGTAAAAACAAGAAAAGCCCTTACCATAAGGAGATTGGAGGCCAACTCAGGAACTGGGACCTAGCAAATGCTACCTCCTATGCTATCCCAGATTTTGGCTTCAAACACTTCTAGATCACTTCCTCTCTCTGTCCTCCTTCTCTAGCAGGAAAGGGGCTGGGAAATGTTTCCTGAGTGTACACCACCCAAAGGTCTCCCCAAATGTTCTTCCCCCAGGAGTCTCTCTTCTCTGTACTAGCTCTCTTTCCCAGGAAAATGCCTGGACCTTTTCGTCCATCTGGAATGAAAATTCCTGGACCTTCTGGTCCCTGGAACTTTGAATCCTACCTCCCCAATTACATAAATCTGGCATTTATCTAACTACAACAGTTAGAAAAAAAATAATAACACAGAACAATCCAGCTGTGGTGGCTCATAATCCTAGCACATTGGGAGGCCCAGGCAGGAGGACTGTTTGAGGTCAGGAGTTTAAGACTAGCCCGAGCAAGAGCAAGACCCCATCTCTACAAAAATAGAACAATCAGCCAGGTGTGGCGATGTGAACCTGTACGCCCAGCTACTAAGGAGGCTGGGGCAGGAGGATTGCTTGAGCCCAGAAATTGAGGTTGCAGTGAGCTATGATGACATCACTATACTGTAGCCTAGGCAAGAGAGCAAGACTCTGTTCCAAACAAATAAAAAATAAAAGGAAATAAATCCTGTAGACATAAGCAAAAATTCAACAAGAGCTGCTTGGTTTTTGTTTCTTGGAAAATAATATTGGGGGGGTGTGTGAGGGAGTGACCTAGGCCTCTGGGTCAGTTGGAAGATGCTTAGTTATTGTCTTTTCTTACTTGAGCATCCAGATCAAAAAGTACAATTAAATGGCCAGCACTGCAATGCCCACTCCCACCTCCTTCCTTAACAATCTCTGGTCTTATCGGTCACCTACCCTAAGTCCTTGTGGGCTCTAGCTCATGGTTCTGAGAAGCCCTTGGAGGCCTGAGAAGCTTTGCTCTACCACCAACCCTAGTTTTGGGAAGCAGTCAACTCTTCTGGAGAGGTCTGTACAGGGCCTGTTCCCAGGCTACAGCACTTGCTGTCTGAAAGCTGGAATTGACACTTTTCTGTGGGTTGCATTGGCTAAGACCCCCATCCTCCTGGGCACTTCATATACTACCCATGAGCCAGGCTTCTGGCCTCCCAGACCAGTGCTGGGAGGCTCCATCCTCTGCCTGGGAAGTGTCAGCTTTGGCACTTTGGTGAAAGTGGGATAAAACTAAAAAGACAGGTCTAGGAGGAAAGAAAAAAGTCATATGCCTTTTTGCTCCACGATGGTAAGTGAATAGAGCTTTTGAAGAGGCAGAAGAGGGCTTTATAAAAAGTGCCCTACTGCTGAAGAGCCATTTCTGCAGAAAGGAAGGGCTTCTGCCAGGTATCTTCCAGAGTTCTTTGTCCTTCCTGCTTTCGCCAAATGCAGATTCTTCCTCTTTTCCAGTCTTGATCAAGAAGTTATCTGTTGACTTCCACTCTCCTTAGATACTCGTGGAACGAAAATAGTGAGTGAGTGGTCAGAAAAGGGATGTTGAGAAAATAGGACATGCATCAGGTGCCGAGGGCACAACTTTGCTCCCACCCATTGGCCTGGTCCCTAAGTGTTTGAGTTCCACACTGCCTGGTGCTCCAAAATAGATGGGGAAGGGAATGGCAGGGATCTCTCCAGGTGAGCCCCACTGCACCGAGCTGGTCAGAAAAGCCCTGGAAATGTGGCTTTCATAACATTGCCAGGAGAAAGGAAGTTCTGATCAGGAAGGCTCAGGTTGCCCACGTCTCCCTCCACGAGCTAAATGTGCCCGTGCTCCAAGCCCCAGACCAGTCTTTGAGGAAATAAACCCACCGCTCCCCAGTCTGGGTTTGGGCTATAGGTGGCCACCAGGCACCACGAGAAGGGGAGGTACCTGAGACGCGGTCGGGTCACCAGCAGGCGGCGCGTCGGTCCCGAGTAGCGAGGAGCAGTCAGCGAGGTCCTGCAGGTCTATGGTGGTGAGGGCTGCGCGGGGAGACCAGGAGACACGCGCCGGGCGGACCCTGAACCTCTCTGCCAGGCTGGCAGCTGGAACCCCGGCTGGGACGTCAGAGCCCGGGAGAGAGAAACTCCTCCGAGCCGCAGGAGCCGCATCCACCCGGTGCGGGGAACCCAAAGGGGCGCGCGAGTGCCACGGGGCTCACCTGGCAGCTCAGCAGGCTCTGGGTCTGGGGGATCCTCGTACACCGACACTGGGATGCAGCCAGTGTACCCGGGAAAGAAGTTTCGAGGAGGGGCAAACTAGCGGGCACAGAAACCGGGACCGCCGATCAGCCCTCGGGGTACGAAGCACACAGACTCCGCCCGGCCCCAGTCTGTGGTCCCACCTTCCTCTCCAGCTTCCCCGGCTTGCCGAGTGACCGGCCGGGCACCCCCAGCATCCTGTTGGGGCAGATGCTGTGGAAGGCTCGGCGTCCGGCCGCGCCTCCTCCGCACGCCTGCATCCTGCCCACCGGTGTCCACTGCTCCGAGGCGGCGGCCGGCTGCGATGCAGACGCACACCCTGCGCTCCGCCTGCCGCCTGTGGGCTCAGAAGCCCGCGGGAGGTAGGGGCAGGCGCGTGGCCGGGGAGGAGCCGAGGGGCGGCTGAGAGGCGCGCAGGGCGGGCGGGGAGGAGGGTGGACCGCGGCGGGACCCGAGACTCGCGCCTGAGCGCAGGGGGCGGCGCCTACAGCTCCGGACAACCTGCGCGCGGGCGGAGGCGTTAAACCCAACCTGGCAACCGGGCTTCCCCCGGGAGCCGCGAGCGCCCTTTCGGCGGGCGTTGGCGCCGTAGCCTCGCAGCCGCGCCAGGAGCAAAAAGGAAAAGAAAGGAGGGGCGGGCGAGCGCCAGCCGTCCCACGCGCTGGGTTCTGTCTTCCCGCTCACCCACAGCGGGAATGGAAATGTTAACGAGTCTTATTTCCTTTTTTTCCTACTCCAGCCACAAGGCATGAAATAAACGTGGAGTGACACTCGCCAAAGCTAGGCTCATTTGCTGTGCCCTACAGGATTTTGTGGGGACTCCCCGATTACAGAAGCCCCTTCCCCTAAACTTGGACAACATTCTCGGTCTTTTTTCTTTCCTGGCCTTATGCCAAGAGCCCCGCCCCGCGCCCCCCGACCCCTTGTTTTTTTCCGGACAGTGGCCTGTGAGCACAACTTTAAAAGAGTAGACGAAGAAAAAGTGACTCAAGAAACCCTCCTCCAGTTTCTGAAAACCCAAACGCGGACGAATCCTCTAATACCCTGTCCTGTCTCTCCTAGTGGCCTCGGTTGCTCTCTTTACATTCGTCCTCCTTGCTGTGCCACAGAGGGAGACGGGGAAACATTGCCCTTCCCAAGCCTGAGCCCTCTCCAGAGAAGGCGCATCTCCCAGCAAAGGCGTCCTTGGGTTTGGACCCTCTCTCAGGACTACTCATATTCGTCCAATTTCTACAACCATCTGAAATTGGAATCTTTGTGTGCCCTATTTGGCACCGTGCTTTCCCCTTATATCTAGCAGTAGTGAAAGATCTTTTAAAGTGTCACCATCCCTTTTATTTTCATCCATTTTCTGGAGTAAGAAACAAGATTCCCCTAATAGTGGTGGAGGGTAACACAATGGTAGGGCTGGAATCCTCTTAGAGACTGCCCCACACACACAACACATGTGTAGATGCAGGAACTGTGCTGGGGCAGGTCAGCCAGGTAAGCTGGTGTGGTTTAGTGAATGGTGAGCTTTGGCTTTAAGGTCAGAGTGCCCATGGACCAGTTCTGTGAGCCCCATGTGTTTAGGGAAGATTGTAACACTGACCTCTCTATAGAGGTGCTGTGAGATTATTTATGTAAAGTTACTGGTGCTTGGTATGGGTAAATTAATGTTTTTTTTTTTTTTAGGTAACCTTTTCAGCTATACTTCCAGCTTCCCACAGCTGTTCCTGGCTCTATCTCCTGGTTCCTGAGAGTCTATTTGTCTAATAGACTAAATAGTCTGGCCAGTCTATTTCTACCCCATCCTTACCCACTTTCCAGTCTGTGAAATGAATAGGGGAGTTCTTAGCTGAGTTTTGAGGAGGTCTCTACACATGGAGACAAGATTATCTAGGATAAGCCCATTTTCCAAATAATCATGGAGTCTCAAGTTAGGGACTCCATGAAATATGGGCATTGTACAATAGATTCTCTGTAACAATGGAGACTGGAATAGCATGGTTCCATTACTCATAGTCTGGATGATTCCAGAACCAGTCACCCATAGCAATTATGGCTGAATGATGGAGTAAATACTGGAGAAGACAATTCCTCCCAAAGTCACTTCTGTAGATGGACCAGATCCCATCCTCTTACAAACAGGCTGAGGTCTCCAAATAATCTGAAACGTGGGACAGCTGATGTGATCTTCCTTTCCCCCTCCTTTTTTTTTTTTTTTTTTTTTTTTTGACACCAAAAAATAACTTTTCCCCAAACAACTTGGAGAACACTTCTTCCTGAGCCAAGGAAAAGTTCCTAGAGAGCTTAGCATATCAACACATCAGAAGGGTCTAAGGGGCCCAGAGGAAGTCACTCCTGACTCTGGAGAGCACTTACAAGATACATTGGGAAGAAGCACAAAGAAGTTTCTCTAAATTTGCTTTGAGTTTTTTTATTTGTGTTGGTCATATACCATTATTTTGATTTATTCTAAATGCAGTGGAATGTGACTGAGATTTTCCTTTAAACTTTTTTTAACCATACAGAAAATTTGAAAATACAGTACAATGAACCATATGTTCACTCTCACTTAACATTTCCCCATATTTGTTTTCTCTTTCTTTGCTCCAAGTTTTTCCATAGACTTTCTCTCCTACCATCATTGTGCAGGCTGTCATTAGCAGCCTTTTCTTCGGGACTTCCCATGTGCCAGGACCTGTGATGGGGGATTTGTCTGGAGCATATCATTAGAGCCATACCTTAACCATGTTAAAATAGGTTATTATTTTTACAGTGGAGACAAAGCATAGATATCCAAAGCCCACTAATCTCTGCTTTAGTCTACCTCTCACAACACTTCAGTTTCACAACACTAGTATCAATTGTAGAGCTCAGAGAGGATAAGAAATTTACTGGAGGTGAGAGCTGAGATTCAGGGCCTGCAGTGGATTTATGATAGTGAGCCTGAAAGTACTGTGATAGCTATGAAGTCAAAGAACTCCAGCAAGCCTCTATCTCATTTTCAACGGTTTTCTCATCTGTAAACAGGTTGTGTAATATGTCTGGAGGTAAGGGTGTGCTGGCTGTCCATATATATTCTCTACAGTCCCCACTGAAGAGCACTGAGTAACTTGTCCAGCACTCACATCAGGTAGAGGGGTTTTTGAAAATTGTAGAGAATTATTAATGGGAGAAGTTTAGCAGTGTGACTAAGAGTAATTCCAGACTCCTATCCCTTGCCTTCAAATACTAGCTGTTGTCTGTTAGCATCTCTTTGCCCCAGTGTCCTCCTCTGAAAAATGGGATAATAGACTCTGCTTATAGAATTGTTAGAAGGCCGGCTGGATGCAGTGGCTCATGCCTGTAATCCTAGCACTTTGGGACGCCAAGGTGGGTGGTTTGCCTGAACTCACAGGTTCAACCAGCCTGAGACAGAGCGAGACTCCGTCTCTAAAAATAGCCCAGCATAGTGTCAGGTGCCTGTAGTCCCAGCTACTTGGGAGGCTGAGGCAAGAGAATTTCTCACTTGAGCCCAAGAGTTTGAGGTTGCTGTGAGCTATGATACCATAGCACTCTACCAAGGGTGAAAAGTGAGACCCTATTAGAAAAAAAAACAGAAGTGTTAGATGGTTGAAGTAAAGAATGCTGAACACATTACCAGGTACATCACAACAACGTTCAATATAGCCATTATGACTTAATGTCATTATTACCCTGGGTTTCACATGCAGCTTCAGTAACAGCTGAACCATGTGATGACAGGGTAAGTAGGTTCACCTTGCAACGGCCAAGAACACACCTGCAGATCCTTCCTTCCCAAAATCAGTTGTGCACAAACTTCTTTGGTATCTGGGTTTCTCTTGCTTCTCTCCTTTAGTGCGCCTACGTGGTCCCCAAAGCTCCCCAGCCTTGCTAAAGCTACATCTGACTTTGAAACCCTGGCCCCTCCCAAGTTCATCAACTTGTGAATTCTTTCCTGCCTCCCATTCCAGCCAGCCCTCTGGACCCCTGGTGATGCTGCAGTCTCCAAATCCCGATGCAAAGGACCCAACGCTGAGAATGACCCTGCCTCGCCTTAGCTCTGGAACCGCAGTATCCGGGACCTAGCCTGCTCAGAGATTGCAACTACAGAGTGGATCTGGAGGGAGTTAGATCCCTTGAACGTTGCCAAATCGTCCCTATTCCTGAGCTGACTTCACCTCCTCTCTCCTCACAGACGCGTGCAATAGCAACAGACAAATCACGACTAAGTCTGTTTATTGGGGAAAAGATTCGGCTCCCTGGTGTGTTCTCAAACTACTAGATGCTACTGCCGCACACTATCTGCAACCTGCAACTGACAAAGCAGGAACCCTGAACGCTTCTCTATGGAGCACTCCTACTACACTCTTCTAAAACAATGGGAGAGGGCCCGCAGCCCAGCTTGGGACCAAAAGGAGAGGAGACCAAGGGTCTGTTTTATTTCAAGCTGGGGGACAGGCTGCACTTCTCACAGATCCGGAGGGGCAGAATGTGAGCCAGGGAGGTACTGTTTATGGCCACCAACAGCTGCAGCTTGCCCAGGCAGTCCTGGAGTGCCGCCTCCGGGTGCTCTCCCAGGCGCAGGTCCACCGGGCGCCGGAGCCTCAGCATGCGATCAGCCAGCGCCAAGCAGCAGATGGCCAGTAGGGAAGGGGCGTAGCTGGCGAAAGCGTAGTCGGCCAGACTTAGCTCCGCCACCCCTTGAGCCAAGGCTTGGGCTTCCAGGGCTTCAGAGACTTCAACCTGCCCAGCCTCCACGCGAGCGTGCGTGAAATGCTCTAGAAAGAAGCTGATTGTGGGCGCGCCCAGGCTGAAGTGCAGCTTGTGCAGCACAATGCACTCGAGGTTGCAGAGCTGCTGCCGGGAGAAGGCGCCGCAGCACAGGGCCAGGAGCTGCTTCACGCGCGGCGGGTGGACCTCCACCTGCAACACAGCGCGCGCTCAGCCCCCGCCTGCCGGCTTCTAGGAGGAAGCCCCCCGCCCCCCGCCTGGATTCCGAGAGACGATCTCCCCACCCCTTCCAGAGGACGGCCAGGACTTCACCTCTCCACGGCTCCCTCTTTAAGTCAGCTGGGGCGTACTTCAGCACAGTCCCTCTAACTACTGTCCAAAAAAAGGTTTGGGAAACTTTGAAGGCTCGGGAGACTAGAATGCAGGCGCCATAGAGAGCTGTTGGGGACTGACTACAGCTATTTCTTTGGTGCCTGAGTGACAGGACTGTTAGTTTATGGAGAATTGTGACGTTAAGGTAGGGCTCTATATTTGCAAACATCTGCCAAAATGAGTTCAGGGAATTCAGGACTGAATCGCCTGCTATGCAAAGCCTGGCAGATTGAGAGTGGCCGGGAGTTTGAGCTCCTCCCCACCCACCTTGCTGGGTGGAGGTACCTGTTTGCAAGCAATGAGGAGGGAGGTGACCCCGAGCAGCTGGAAGCAGTCTGCAGCCACCGGCGTGGTGGCGAGGAAGCGGTCCAGAGTGTTCACGGTCAGGCACAGCGACTCAAAGGAGAGGCGGAATTGGCGGTGCACGGGAATCAGCCAGCTGAGCAGTTTACAGCGGGATTCCGCAGTTACCTGCAGCGAGGGAGGAGGGGGCGGGCCAGCTGAGCCCCGAGCGGAGAGGGCCTGCGTAAGGGAATGGCTGAGCAGACCCGGGGAGCTTCCCCGGAGGGGGGCAGGAAGGACAGTGGGCAAGCTGTAAATGCACTGAAAACTGGGGAAGACGCGGGCAGCACTGAGCGGCACCGCCGAGCGTGTCACACAGATTACATCCTGTAATCCTCCCAGCAATCCAATGGAAGGGGAGGAGGCCCATTTTGCAAATGAAGACACAAACTCAAGAATTGTTGAGTAGTTGGCGCGAGGTGAGTAGGAATCTGCAATCGGACCTAGGAAACTACTCCTGCTCTATCATGTCCCGCTAACCAGCTAGGAGACTTGGGGCAAGTCCTTTAGGCCGTCTGTGCCCCCTACTTTTCTCCATCTGTAAAATGAGGCTGGTGGTCCGCCCCTCCAACACCCCTTTTTGCCCCATTGGGGCAGAACTGAGCCGGCGCGGGCCAAGGCGCCGCGGAGGGCTACGAGAACCTGGGAGAGGAAGAAGAGTGGCGGCGGGGAGACTCTACCAGCGCCTCACTTGTGGCTGCCGCACCAGCGACTCCCGCGGGTGGAAGTGGCTCTCCTGAGCCTTGCGGAAGGCGTAGCAACTCTGGCCGTAGTCGCGGAAGTTCTGTAGATCTAGCTGCACTAGGGCAGGGCCGGACTGGGGGCTGCAGCCACCCGCGGCCGACGCCGTGGGGCTTTCTGCGATGTCCGAGCCGGAGCTGGGGGATTCGAATAGGTCACAAACGCCAGAATCTCCGGGGAGCCAGCACGAGTTCAGGGGCTGCAACGGCTGCTTCCTTCGGAGGCGCGGGCGCCTACTCTTCTTCACCGGGGCGCGGAGGTTTTGGTCATTGTCCCGCCTCCCCACCCGGGTGGCAGGGCTAGCAAGGCTGGTGGGACTGGGGGCCACCATGATGCAGCCGGTGGCCGCTCTACTGCCAAATCCCCAGCTGCAGCGGGCTGCAAACGCAGGCACGAAAGTATGAAAGAGGCCGGGCTGGACTGCAGACGCGTCCCTAAGTACCCGATCGGCTCCTTCCCTCTACCACACCCCCGGCCGCTCACTGGCTGAGCCCAGAGAGGCACGCGAGAGCCCGCTTTGGGGGCTGGAGAACTGGGTCCCCCCTCAGCGCCAACAGCACATAGCCCCCGCCTTCCACCAGCGGAAGGAGCGCTGCAGCAGTGCCCGCCTTCTGCCTCCCGCGTCCAGCGTTACCCAGGCAACCGGAGCCCGGGTAGCTGCAGGAACTAGGCGCGCGCAGTGGGTGGGAGGGGAAGGCGGCGGTGCAGCCAGGTGCGCGACTGGCCCAGCCCTGAGGGGTTCTGCTGTGCCCGAGAAAGAGATTCTCCCAGGGGGCATCTCCCGGTCCTTAACCAGATGGTCTTATGGGAGCACCTTCCATGCCGGCTCTGATCAAGGTCGGTAATTTTGTAAAGGCTTGCTTCTGAGCTCCAAACCCAGGTTGGGCTAGAATTTTGTGGGCATAGTAGAAATTTTCTTCGGTGACAGAGAACAAACCGTAGTGTTAGTTCAATTGCGTTTGTGGGTTTTGTTTGTCAGTATCCCAGCAGCCAGTGAACTTTCTTCCGCGGGTCTCCGGAGCAGTCTCAGCAGCTTCCTCTGCGCCTGTGTAGGTAGGCGCTAGTCCAACCCGCCGGGCGTCCGTGCTCAAAACAAAACAAACTGCCTGATGAACCTCAAACAGCAAATCTTCCATCCTGTAAAGACTTTCTCCTACTCTTTCCACCCCAAGCCAAGTTGAGCTGAGGCTGTAGTAGAGGCTTAATTCCGAGGGGGCCGTATTTCTAGCTGTATCAAATTGTTCACAGCCTGTTCTTTTTTAGGTCATTAGCTTCTGGCCTTCTTCCCCGGGCAGCCCAATCCTTTCTTGATTAATCCCTACTTCTCGTTTCTGCTCCTTACAGTGTTAAGCTCAGGAAAGCAGAGCTGGAATGAGGAGGCCTGGGCAGACCGGCAGTTTCCCGAAGGCGCCTCTAGGCTAGTCCATTTCCTGTTCTTGGAGAAGCTGGAGTCCTTCTCTGGCCTGAGTGGATCTTTCTAACCCTTGAGGAGAAGGGGCTCACGAGCACAAACAGTCCTAATCTATCTATAAGCATTTCCTAGTGGGAGAAAGTCTAGGTACCCTCAGCCTGAAAAGTTCTCCAGAGTTCCTCAAGGAGGGAAAGTCACTAGGTGCCAAACCAAGAGCAGGTTATACCATCCTTCCTTCATTCCAGAAGAAAGCCGAAACATGTAATCAGCATGCATATTTCTGTTCCAAAAAATTCATTACAGTCGGGGCTCAGTGGCTCACACCAGTAATCCTAGCACTGTGGGAGGCAGAGGCAGGTGGATTGCTGGAGCTCACAGGTTAGAGACCAGCCTGAGCTAGATAGAGCAAGAGTCTGTCTCTAAAAATAGCCCAGTGTTATGGCCCATGTCTGCAGTCCCAGCTACTCAGGAGGCTTTGGCAAGAGAATCAATTGCTTGAGCCTAAGAGTTGGAGGTTGCTGTGAGCTATCATGCCATGGCATTTTACTGAGGGTGACAAAGTAAGACTCTCAAAAAAAAATTGTCAGTAGAGGGTGGTGTCTCCTAGAAATGCAGGTCAAAGAAAAGTAATGCGTTTTGGCTTCTGGCCTGGGTTGCCCTGAGCAAGCTCTTTGTTTTCCTTGCCTAAATAGTGTAAGCTGTAATATGGGAGATGCGCTAAGAATCACCTGGCAGGGGTACCAGGCCTCCCTCTCTCTTCTTTCAGCTATTGCTGGGGAACATTATGGGAGGAACAATTGGATCTGTGGATGGGGGGAGATATCAGACTTCTTCCTCGAGAAGCTTTCTGGGTGAGAGGAAGAACCAAGGAAGTCTGATTCTTTATATTGGCCCACATGGCCAGTGTGGCATGAAGTGAGAAAGACATGAAGTCAAGTCCTTGGGGTCAAAATTGTCACTGGCCTTTATTGGTTATCTTAGGCAAGAAGACATTCACATTCTTTGAATCTCCCATTTCCTCTTCTGCTTAATGTGGATATTATTACTTGCCTTGGGGGAGGGTGTCAAGTGAAATAGGTGTTAAAAAGCAAAGTTCTCTTTTAATGCAAAATACAGAGGGTTATCTTAAAGTTGCTATTGGGGAGTCAACAATATTATTATCCAGAGGTATTCTGCAAAGCAGTGTTTTCTTTTCTTTTTTTTAGCAGTGTTTTCTTTTTAAGACAGAGTCTAGGCTTGGCACCTGTGGCTCAAGTGGCTAAGGTGCCAGCCACATACACCTAAGGTGGCGGGTTCGAATTCAGCCCGGGCCCGCCAAACAACAATGATGGCTGCAACCAAAAAATAGCTGGGCATTGTGGCGGGCACCTGTGGTCCCAGCTACTTGGGAGGCTGAGACAGGAGACTCGCTTGAGCCCAGGAGTTGGAGGTTGCTGTGAGCTGTGATGCCCCCGCACTCTACCCAGGGGGACAGTTTGAGGCTCTGTCTCAAAAAAAAAAAAAAAAAAGAGTCTCACTATGTCACTCTTGGTAGAGTGCTGTGTCATCAGAGCTCACAGCAACCTCCAACTCTTGGGCTTAAGCGATTTTCTTGCCTCAGCCTCCCAAGTAGCTAGGACTACAGGCACCTGCCACAATGCCTGGCTATTTTTTATTTGTTACAGTTGTCATTGTTGTCTTAGCTGGCCTGGGCTGGGTTTGAACCCAGATCTGTAACCACTGTGCTACGGCACCCAGCCATCTTTTTTTTTTTTTTTGCAGTTTTTGACTGGGGCTGGGTTTGACCCCCTCCACCTCCGGTATATGGGGCTGGTGCCCCACTCCTTTGAGCCACAGCCACTGCCCACAGTGCCATCTTTTGATTCACCTCTGGATGTGAGGGTCTCCTTGAACCCTGCTGAAAATGTTTTGGAAATTTGCCCGTAGTTAGAGTCAATTCCCAACAGGTGATGCCTGAACTTTGGCTTGAGGGAATCTCTTTCTCAGTATCAGCATAATGCCTACTGATTCTAAAACAGCATAACTGCACTGGCCCTGTCCTCACAGAGCTGACACTCCAGTGGGGGAAACAAATAACCACTTATTCAAGTGACTAACACATAATAAGGGTGATAGTAGAGGATTTCCTGGATTTAGGTTTGACAGATAAAATACCAATGTTGTCACATAAACAACACATTTTTAATGTAAGCTTATCTCGAATATTACATGAAACATTTATAAGGAAAAGGTATTCATTGTTTACTACATTATTGCATGGGACATACTTATCCTAAAAAGAGTATTTGTCATTTATTTGACATCCAAATAGGGCATCCTGACACCAGGTAGTCCTACCTGGATGTCACATAAGCCCAAAGCAGGAGCCACTGGCCTGGTCTGTAAAGCCATCCTAAAGCAAGTTGGGGTTTGAGTAGGGTGACCAGATTTTAACATTTGTAAAGCAGGACAGCATGGCCTGTGGGAGGGGTGGGATGGGGTGGGGTGGAGGGGGCGGGTGGGGGACCCGGCAGGGCAGGGCCTGACAACAATGCAAACTTTGATAAGCAGTTCTCGATAATCACTTCTCAACAATTATTTGTTATATTACAGTTTAACATTATAAAATTAACAAAAATAATATAAAACTAACATTCTGGTGAAATAGCCACGTGGCAGCCGAAAACCTTATATTCCCTTCCTGTTCTCCTGCCCGTTCATGCATTCTTTCCAAAAATCAGGACTTTTTTAAAACACCACAGGACACGGAACAAATTGTTCAAAAGCGGACGTCTGGTCACCCTAGGTTTGAGATCGGAGGTAGATGGAAAGGAGAATGGAGGGGGATTTGGGCAAGGACCTTGTCAATAGAGGAGCAGGACGTGGGGGAATATGGAGTCATGATTCCTAGAATGTCCTAGGGCCTACCTGATATAGAATGACCAGAAAACAAAATTAAGGGGAAGAGATGTAGGGAGGTAATCACTAATACTTAACACAAAACTTGTTGTATGCCAGGTACTGTGTTATGCTCTTCATGTATTTTATACTCATTTAATCTTCACAGTGGCTCTATGAGATAGCTTCTCTTATTGTCCCTATTTTGTAGATAAGACGACTAAGCATAGGGTAATTTCCCAAGGGCACAAAGCTAGTAAATGGCAGAACTAGGATTCAAACTTAGCCTAGCTCCTTGTTCCATAAAACGCCATGCTGTACTGCTTCAACAGCAACAGCATCAACACGCTTGCCCTGTTAGTGACGTTAAAGTTGAGACTTTGCCTGAAGCTACTGAAGAGACCTGACCAAGATGATCTTTTATTTAAAACATTTAAAAGTTCCTCTGGCTGATGTCTAGAAAATGGATTGGCCAGGCAAAGTTGAAGCCCAGTTCAGTGCAGTAATTCAGGAAGAGAAGATGGTGGGTAGTGACAATGGAGATAAGAGGTTAGATTCTACAGATTGGGAAATAGATGTAAAGTGAGTCTCAGTGTTGAAGGTTAGAAGTCAAGGCCTCTGAGTCTGGCTAATGCACTCAGGTAAGCAAATGGATGATAGGTAAAACAAAGCCTTTATCAGTCTGATTAAAGTAAAAAAGAAAATTCTATGGTCAGGTGTTATGACTCACGTCTGTAATCCTAGCACTATGGGAGGTCAAGGTGGCAGATCCTTTGAGCTCAGGAGTTGAGACCAGCCTGAGCAAGAGTGCGATCTCATCTCTACTAAAATAAAATAAAAAATTGAAAATGTCATGTGTTTCTGTCCAATTAAGCCTTTACTGTAAAGGTAGAACTCCATCTGGACGCAAGTATTAAAGGAGGCAATATTTATATAATGAATATAGTAATACATATATAAGTACAAGTAGTTATACTTTGTTCACAATTGTTGCTTAGTTGAAACAATGAGTCTAAATTTTTAACTAAATTACTTGCTTTCTTCCTTTTCTTTCTTTTTGACAGAGTCTCAAGCTGTTACCCTGGGTAGGGCCCCATGGTGTCATAGCTCACAGCAACCTGCAACTCAGGCTCAAGCAATCCTCTTGCCTCAATTTTTCTATTTTTAGTAGAGATGGGGTCTGGCTTTTGCTCAGGCTGGCTTTTTTTTCCTTCTTTCCTTTTTTCTTTCCTTATTTCCTTCATCTTTTTCCTTCTTTCTCTCTCCCTTTCCACCTCCCTCCCTCCCTCCCTTTCTTCCTTCTCTCCTTCCTTCCCTCCTTCCTTCCCTCCTTCCTTCCTTCCTCACTCTGTTGCCAGAGGCTGGAGTCCTATGGTGTCAGCCTAGCTCACAGTAACCTAGAATTCCTGGGTTCAAGCATCCTCCTGCCTCAGCTTCCCAAGTAGCTGTGACTACTGGTGCCTGCCACAATGCCTATCTAATTTTTTCTAATTTTAGTAGAAACAGGACCTCACTATGTTGCTCAGGCTGGTCTCAAACTCCTGAGCTCAAGTGATCCTTCCACTTTGACCTCCAGAGTGCTAGGATTACATGCATGAATCACCACTCCCAGCCTTGACTGAATTAATTTGTGAAAGTATCCAAAATAAACATGCACATATCTCCACTGTGCTTCATGGAATTTGGGGGTGGGCCTTACAGGAGCTTTTCTGACTTAGTGTAGTATCTCAGTCACAAGCAGTCTTTCCCTCTCATCAATAAGTAGATAAAAGCATCAGCAGTCTTTCATTTTAATTCAGGTTTTTATGTATGTTTTTTTGAACTCTTCCTGTTGGTTGATACCTCATTTCTAATTGATTTAACGTGGATACAAAAAGCCATTCTTTCACTTGCCTTCAAAGGTGACAGCTAGATTTTATCTCTAGGACTTCTGTCTACGGCTCCCAAGAAGAGCCGTGTGTTACCACTCCTCAGTCATCTTTCTGGCATTTGGGGTTTCTACGTTTCTCCCCTTAGAGTAGGAAAGCAAAGACTCTCTACTCTCTCTCCATGACAGTGGCCAGTATGACATCCTTAACCTCTTTCCTCCACCCTCTGAAGTGGCTTGTGCTCATTGTTTTTTTTTGTTTGTTTGTTTGTTTGTTTTTGAGACAAAGCCTCAAGCTGTCCCCCTGGGTAGAGTGCCGTGGCATTACAGCTCACAGCAACCTCCAACTCCTGGGCTCAAGCGAGTCTCCTGCCTCCGCCTCCCAAGTAGCTGGGACCACAGGCGCCTGCCACAATGCCCGGCTATTTTTTTTTTTTGGTTGCAGCCGTCATTGTTGTTTGGCGGGTCCGGGCTGGGGATTCGAACCCGCCACCTTAGGTGTATGTGGCTGGCGCCTTAGCCAGTTAAGCTATAGGCGCCCAGCCGGCTTGTGCTCATTGTTAAAAGCAATGTGTACTTTTTGTCATTCACTAATTTATCAAATATTTATTGAGAGAGTAGTATGTGTCAGATATTTTTCTAGGTGTTGGGAATATGGTAGTGAATAAAACAGATACAAATTCCTTCCCTTAAAAAGCTTATGTTTTAAGTGGAAGGAGGCATAGTAATCAAACGTATATTTAATATGGTAGATGGTTAAAAAGAGCTAAGAAAAATACAGCAGGAAAGGGCCTCAGGATTATAGGGATTTTATTTTTAATTCTACTTTTTTTAGACAGAGTCTCACCATGTCATCCTCGGTAGAGTGCTGTGGCGTCTCAGCTCACAGCAACCTAACTCTTGGGCTTAAGTGAGTCTCCTGCCTCAGCCTCCCAAGTAGCTGGGACCACAGACGCCTGCCATAACTACTGGCTACTTTTTTTTGGTGCAGTTGTCACTGTTGTTTAGCTGGCCTGGACTAGGTTCAAACCCGCCAGCCTTAGTGCATGTGACTGGCACCGTAATCACTGAGCCGATTATAGGGATTTTAAATAGGGAAGTCAGGAAAAGCCTAAGCAAAGTTTGAACAAAACTTTGAAGGAGTTCAGGGTGAGTCATGCATATACTGGGGAAAGAGCATTCCAGGCAAATGGAACATCAAATGCAAAGGCTCTGAGGCAGGGGAGTGCCTGGAGCAGAGTAAGGGGTCAGAGAAGCAGGAGATGAAGACAGAGAGGTTCTGACAAGGGCTGCCTAGATTTTGTAAGTCAAGCATATTACTACAATTAATTTCAACTCTTTCTTTTTACTTTTAAAATTATTTCTGGAAACTTAAAAACTATCTATGTGGCCCAGCTCCCATATCTCCACTGCACGGCACTGTTGTAGAAGGATCATACAGGCTGAGAATACATGTGGGTAGCCAGAGGGGGGCCACAAGCAGAAACAGAAAACCACTCAAGAGGCTGTTCACAAAAACCAGAGGAGAGGTGATGGTGACTTGAACCAGGATGGCAGTAGTACAGGTGGTGAGCAGTGGTTAAATTCTGCATGTGTTTTGAATATTGGCCAACAAAATTCAGTGTAAAGATAGGGTATGAGAGAGTCAAGGATGACCTCAAATTTTCTGGCCTGATTAACCAAAAAGATGACACTATCACTGAGTAAGATGGAAAAGGCTAAGGGAAGGAAAGGGTTTTGTGGAGAAGACAGGCAGTTTGATTTGAGTACGTTAAGCTTGAGATGGCTGAGTGGTGGGCATGCCTGTGAGAGTGTTGAGTAGGGGTTTGAATCCACACGTTGGAAGTTAAGGAGTGAGGTCCATACTGGAGATGTGCATTTGGGTGTCATCAATGAATGGGTAACACAAGTGACATTAATGAGTTTTGTGGTTCCCTTTATCTCACCACGTTTTTCTTTTTTTTTTCTTTTTTTTTTTTTTTGAGACAGAGCCTCACTATATTACCCTTGTTAGAGTGCCATGGCATCACAGGTCACAGCAACCTCAAACTCTTGGGCTTAAGGGATTCTCTTGCCTCAACCTCCCAAGTAGCTGGGACTATAGATGCCCACCACAATGCCTTTTTTGTTGCACTTGTTGTTTAGCAGGCTTGGGCCAGGTTTGAACCCTCTAGCCTTGGTGTATGTGGCTGGCCCCATAACCACTGTGCTACAGGGGCCAAGCCACACTACGTTTTTTCTGATACTCTACTTCCTTATTATAGGACACGCCATATAAACCCAATTCAATGTAGCTTTAGAAAATGACATCTCTTCACATCATCTGGTCCTGTGTTCCACTTTCTCAAATTTTTTTTTTTGTAAGAGACAGAGTTGCACTTTATTGCCCTTCGTAGAGTGCTGTGGCATCATAGCTCACAGCAACCTCCAACTCCTGGGTTTAGGCAATTCTCTTGCCTCAGTCTCCTGAGTAGGTGGGACTACAGGTGCCTGACAGCTCAAGAAACACTTGGCTATTTCTTGTTGCAATTTGGCTGGGGCCGGGTTTGAACCCACCACCCGTGGTATATGGGGCTGGCACCCTACCCAATGAGCCAGAAGCACTGCTCAACTTCCTCAAGTTTTTAAACCAAGATGCTCACTCAGCGACATCAGTGCCACATTTTCCATTCCTCAGTACTTTTGGTATGAACAATATGGTCCAAGTTAATGTCTTTTTATTTTCCCCATGAAAAGTCTTTAAAATTAATTATTGTTTACTAATCTCTCTGGGACCTGGGCCCAATACATCATAAATGCACTAGGTGAACTTAAAACACTTAAAAAATGTAAAACCTAATTAAACCCAGCTGTTATAATGAAAGCCGCTTAACCATGATTTGACGTGTTGGTTTTCAGGTGTGGTTTCTAAAATCTGCAAGGGAATATTAACATAATAGAACCAAAGTTGGTTTTGTTTTGTTTCTAGTTTGCCACTTTGAGGATAGATCAAAAACCCCTACTCTCACCTTTCCCTGGCTCAATGGTGGGAATGAAGTGGGAACAAGGAATTTACTAACAGTATCTCATCTTAGCAAACAATGTGAGTTATCACTTCAATGCGGACAACTTTGTTAGCACCTTTCATAATGTTTAAACTTAGTTTTGATGCCACTAAAAATTATATTTACTTAAGACTCCATTTTCTATTAATGTATTTAAGCATCAAAATTGAGAAGTATTTAAGGTACTTGAAGTCAGACAAGTTTTACTGGTATTTAGTAAACAAAGGGCAAGACTTTTCAGCACATTTCTTAAAGCCCGACGTTTGACTTACATGTCTAAATGACCACCTGGAGAAAAGGCCATCTCTTTGTTAACTGCCTTCCTGGCATTTTACCAATTCCCAGTTCATCAAAGGTTCAGTACACACACTCCAGTGCCTGCTTCTCCCCTCATGCATAGATGTGCTTTCTCTCCCAACTCACACCCACCTGTGGCAGTTCACCCAGCACCAGCAGTACCATACAGTGGTCAAGAGCTTTGGTTCTGGAGTCAGACTCTTGGAGTTCAACCCCAGCTGCAGCACACTAGCTCTGTGATCTTGGGCAAAATTCCTCCATCTCTTTATTCTTCAGTTTCTCTGGCTGTTGAAAAAAATGGGGTCGTAAGAGTATTTGATGATATTGTTCTCCGGATTCAATAAGACACAAAGTATATTCATGTAGTGTTCAGTATGATCAGCTTCTGCTTTAACTATCGTTTTTGTCCAGCTAAGTTATAAAATATGTATGTTTTTGTCACCTAGGATGGTAGGAAAAACTACTACCTGTTCTTTAGTTTGTTATGATTTGTGTATGTGTGTGTGTGTGAGTGTGTGAGTATGATTTATCATTGCAAAGAGGCTACTATTTGTGGGAGGTAGATAGGCCGATCTCTCTGTGGGCCCTCCAATTCAGTGTACAACACAAAAGCAGGCCATCTCTGCAGTTTCTCATCAAGACCACTGCAGATGAAAGAAGCCCAGGGTACAAGTGAACCTTTCTAAAAGTAGAATATAAATATCTTAACACAGTAACTAAGAAAATGACATAAAGGCTATGTTAACCAGTTTAATGAAAATATTTCAAATTGTAGTTGAAAACACCACACTGTACCCCATGACTGCATTAATGTGCACAGCTATCATTTAATATAAAAATAAATAAATAAATAATTCATTTCTGATAATTTACTTAAAAAAAGAAAGAACGAAAGAAGCCCAGAGGCATATCCCAGACAGGATACTGCAGTCATCAAGACCATCCGTGCATGGAGAATCAGCAGGCATGCGGACTGAGACCTTTGGACTGCGGAGAGCAGTTAGGGAAGCTGGTTTGTCTGCCCTGGGTGGAGATGAAACTTGTTTTCCCCGCCCCTTTTCTAAATGCACTGTGGGGCCATTGTTGACAATTTATTACTACGCTGCGTTCCCAATTATCCAGCTGTGGCTCTTCCACCCAACCTTACAGGGGGCTTGGGATTCTTTTTTTCCTATTTTTGAATTTTGACACCTTTGCATGTTTTTCATAAATGCTATTTCTTAGAGATCAATAAAAGGTTTCTGAAGAATTGGAGTCCTACTACATTGCCTCAACCTTCCACTTGGCGCATGAGACAATGTACACCTCTCCGGGCTTCTCAGATTTGATGCATTACGTTGGTGTGAGGTCTCCTCCTTCCTTCAGCACCATCTCCCTTGGCCCCCAGCCCATGTAGGGATCCCCTCAAAACCCAGACAGCTTTTCATATTACAGTTCTCCTAGACTTTATCTGAGACTTGAGTTGAACCAGAACTAAGGCCCTCCAAATAAGCATGACCTGGGGCAATATTTAAGAAGTTTTACTTTTGTAAAGTGTATGTCTCTCTCTCTCTCTTTTTTGAGACAGAGTCTCACTATATTGCCCTTGGTAGAGTGCTCTGATGTCACAGCTCACAGCAACCTCCAACTCCTGAGCTTAAGTAATTCTCTTGGGTGGTGCCTGTGGCTCAAAGGAGTAGGGCGCCAGGCCCATATGCTGGAGGTGGTGGGTTCAAACCCAGCCCCGACCAAAAACTGGAAAAAAAAAAAAGCAATTCTCTTGCCTTAGCCCCCAAGTAGCTGGGACT
>NW_003852400.1:41965373-41981044 GCF_000181295.1 Otolemur garnettii | reverse complement strand
GGCCCGGGCTGGGGATTCGAACCCTCCACCTCAGGTGTATGTGGCTGGCGCCCTAGCCGCTTGAGCCACAGGCGCCAAGCCAACACCCAGCTCTTTTTTTGTTTCAGTAATCATTGTTGTTTTGCTGGCCTGGGTTCGAACCTGCCACCCTCAATGCATGTGGCTGGCACCATAACCACTGTGCTAGGACGCCAAGCCTAGTCTACGTCCCTTTGCTGCATTCAAATGCTGAGTTCTAGCTATTAGAAGGCAAATGTGATATTGGGGTAAAAGGTCTCCTGCAGTAGCCTCTGTCCTTAGTAGAGTCAGGATCAGAAGTGGATGTCAAGAAGAACAGAAAAGATAATAAGCATACAGCATAATATGTTTAAAGCCAGCCCAGGCCTCAGCTTTCACAGTGTGGGAGACTGAGAACATTTCATCTGTGTTCATAGTCTGATGCTTACTTTACTGGATTCTCTTAATATTCCTTGAGTGGTTCCCTTTAGATGGTGGTGTTGCCGGTATAGACTCAGGGTGTCAAGAGCAACAAACCTTGCTGACACTATGTAACGCTTAGAGTGTTATAATTCATTTGTGATGTGGGCAAGATGTTACACTATCAGACTAGCTTTGCCTTGTCGTTACCAGTGTATGGGGGCAGGGAAGAGTCTTACCTGAAGAATAAAGTCATTCCTGATATCATTTGCTTGGAGAAGAGGAGTGCTTTCCAGAAAAGAAACCACAGTAAAAGGAAAGATGTTGCTAATGTATAGGAAAAAAATATCTCTTTCCCGTATTTCCCCCCAACCCTAATTGGGGTGTCTTGGAGATTTGTTCAACAGTGAGTGTTGAAGTACTATGCTTCAGATTTTGAAAGATTCTCAGAATAGGGAAGTATGACACAAAACCAGGAGAATTTAAAGGAAAAGACTTATAGAGGTTTGGTTATAAAAAATAAAAAAAAACACAAGTATTTACTGGGAAAAATATACTTCTAGTCAAATTTAGAAAAATGATTGTGTCTCCTGTTAGAAACACCAGCCTAGGCTCGGCGCCTGTGGCTCAAGCGGCTAAGGCGCTAGCCACATACACCTAAGGTGGCGGGTTCGAATCACCAGCCCGGGCCCACCAAACAACAATGATGGCTGCAACCAAAAAATGGCCAGGCGTTGTGGCGGGCGCCTGTAGTCCCAGCTACTTGGGAGGCTGAGGCAGGAGACTCGCTTGAGCCCAGGAGTTGTAAGCGTGATGCCATGGCACTCTACCCAAGGGTGATAGCTTGAGGCTCCGTCTCAAAAAAAAAAAAAGAAAGAAAGAAACACCAGCCTAATTTTCTTAAAATATAAAGCGCTACTATAAATCAGTATAAAAAAGAGAGACAATCTAATAGAAAAATGAGCAAACACTTAAATAGACAGTTCACAAGGGAAATGTCTTATGGGAAAAGATGCTCAAATTCATAAGAAAAATGCAAATGAAAACTATAATGAGATATTATTTTACAGTTAATCTGATACAAATCCAAATATTTGCTTGTTTCCTACTAATTGAGATCTTTTTTTAAAACCCAAACATTCAATAAGAGGATGTAAGGAAACAGGCCCTCAATATGTTGTTGGTGGTAGCATGAGTTACAACCATCTGGAGAAAAATCTGGCAAGATCTGTAAATACATTTTTATTGTTTTAGAGACAGGATCTCTGTTACACAGGCTGGAACTTCAAATTCCTAGGCTCAGGAGATCCTCCTTCCTTAACCTCCCAAATAGCTCAGCCAACAGCTATGCCACCATGCCCAGACTTGTAGACGTTTAAAACACATGTAGTCTTTAACTCAGTAGTTCTACTGGATAGTTATTCTATATCAAAGCCAAATGACTTTATAAAAATATATTTATTGGAATATACTTGTTAAAAAAAACATTTATTGTACTCAATAAAGGACATCCAAAATGGAATATTATGCACCCATAAAGAGAATGAGACTGGGGGGGCATAGTGGCTCATGCCTGTAACCCCAGCACTCTGGGAGGCTGAGGTGGGTGGATTGCTTGAGATCAGGAGTTTGAGAACAGCCTGAGCAAGAGCGAGACCCCTTCTTTACTGAAAATAAAAAAACTAGTGGGGGATCATGGAGGGAGCCTATAGTCCTAGCTCCTCGGGAGACTGAGGCAAGGATTGATTGAGCCCAAGAGTTTGAGGTTGCTCTGAGCTGTGATGATGCCACAGCACTCTACCCAGGGCGACAGAGTGAGACTCTGTCACACACATACACACAAAAGAATGAGATAGATAAATGTTTTGAGACTAACGTAGAAGGATTTCAAAATAGAATGTTAAAGTACAAAACAGTATGTCACATATGTTGTCACTTGTGTGAAATATATATATGTATACACACACACATGTACATCTTTATAGGCACAGAATGTCTCTGGAAAGACACACAAGAAATTGGTAACACTGGCTGCCTTTGGGAAGAAAACCTGGGAGACTGAGAGAAATAAGAGGAAGAGGGATTCTTTGTTGTACCTCAATACCTTCATCTACCTTTTGAATTTTGAACTCTGTGTGTGTAATTTGTTTTTTTTTTAACTTTATTTTATTTATTTATTTTTTTTTTTGTTCTTGCATTTTGGCCGGGGCTGGGTTTGAACTCACCACCCTCGGTATATGGGGCTGACACCCTACTCACTGAGCCACAGGCACCACCCGTGTAATTTGTTTTTAAAAAGTGCTTTTAATATGGAGTTGCCTGACAGTTAGAAAGCAGGGAGCCTAGGAGAGGACCTTAAGGCATTGATAGCTATCATATGTGAGCCCTGGAAAAGAGTGGATGCAATACAACAGGGCGTGGGCGCCCCAGGGGCAACGTTGTGTAACTTGGTACATGACACTGGTTCTGCTTTTTGTTTTGGCACTGGGATTCTCTCAGTGAAGAGAACAGACAAACATTCCCTGCCTTCATGGAGCTTCTATGGATGGCAATGGAGGGAAAGACAACAGCACAGGGACAGGGGCATTGGGTGTGCCAGTGGGCGGGTTGTGGTAGCCAAGAAGCTGGTCAGGGAAAGCCCACTGGAGAGGTAACACGTGAGCAGAGGTCACTTGGAAGTGGAGGACTCGGCCACGTGGACATCTGTGGGAACAGTATCCTATGGCAGAGAAGACAGCCAGTAAAAAGGTCTTGAGGTATGGGCAGACCTGGAGTGTGGAGTAACAGCAAGGAGGCCAATATGGCCGGAGTAGGAGAGAGAAGGGGAATAGCAGATGAGGTCAGTGAGGTCATGGGGTCGCATCATGTAGGTGTTGTCACTAACATTCGCTGAGGTGAAGATTAAATGCTACAATAAACATATTGTGCAATATGTATGAGCTAAAGAACAATTATTGTCTCCGTTTTACAGAAGAAAGGACAAGGTCAGACAGATGAAAGAGCTTCTTGCTTGAAGACGTACAGCTAGTAAGTGGAATATTCAGGATCGAAATCCAAATCTGTGGTTGCAGTCCGGACATTCACTGCTGCGCTGTTGTGTGTTTACTAAGTGTTTAGAGAGAACCAAGGGCAGGCTGCAAGTCCACCCTGGGGCTGCTGCCTTGAAAGGAGAGCAAAGCTGAAGGAAAGAGCCCCCACCGGGTCAGAGCTGGTTACACTTTCTTGCGGTAAATCTCAGAGGCTCTGAGGTGTGTTTTATTAGTAAGGCAGACAGAATTTCCTTGCCCAAGCATATGCTACCACTAAAACTGAGCCAGAATTGGAAATGGAGTAACGAAGAAAGACTCTGAAGCAAAAGAAAGTATGTAGGTATTTGGAGCGTGATGATCATAGAATGCATCTCATCTCTAGGAATCAGCCACTTCTTAGGAGGCAATCACATAAAGAATTGACAGTTTAGGCTTGGCGCCTATAGCTCAAGCGGCTAAGGCGCCAGCCACATACACCTAAGGTGGCAGGTTCGAATCCCCAGCCCCGGCCCGCCAAACAACAATGACAGCTGCAACCAAAAAAATAGCCGGGCGTTGTGGCGGGCGCCTGTGGTCCCAGCTACTTGGGAGGCAGAGGCAGGAGACTCGCTTGAGCCCAGGAGTTGGAGGTTGCTGTGAGCTGTAATGCCACGGCACTCTACCCAGGGGGACAGCTTGAGGCTCTGTCTCAAAAAAAAAAAAAAAAGAATTGACAGTTTACGTCACCTTTCAGAGAGAGCACAGGTACTGCATAGGTGAGTTCAAATCGGCTAAGGAGTTTAACATCTTTTAGCTGGCAGCATTGCTGGAAGTGGAGAGAAGTTCTCAGTAAGCACGCTGGCCTGAGGAGCAGGAGAAGCTCCTGCCTTTGTTCTTGAGCCATGACTAATAGCCTGCTGAAAAGGACAGCTTATGTTTCTACCTTCAATTCCTGATTCAAACTTATATTTCACATGAAGTAGCAGATCTAAGATAAACTATGGACGGAACCTCTTTAAAAGTTTGTTAGTAGCATGTGATTGTATCTGGACACAATAGTTGTCTCTCTCTGTTCTCCCACAAATCTTAATATTTAAGAAATATCCACCCATGTGCTGGGCATTGCTCTATGTTTGCAGCAGGAAATAAGACACATAGGGCCCTGCTTGCATAGAGCAGGAAGTGGGTCAGCTGCAAGTATAATAAAAAAACATGAACTTGGGGTGGCGCCTGTGGCTCAAAGGAGTAGGGCCCCGGCCCTATATGCCAGAGTCCGTGAGTTCAAACCCAGCCCTGGCCCAAAACTGCAAAAAACAACAACAACAACAAAAAAACATGAACTCTTTCAGACAGTAATAAGAATTCTTTGCATACATTTAAAAGTATAGTGGCCTGGAGTGTGAATGGGTAGGTACTTTAAATTACAGGTTAGGAACGCCCCTTTGAAGAGGGTTCTCCTGTGTTGCTAGCATTCACAAGTCAAATGTCAGTCTTTTAATGTGTAAATCCATTACCTAAGTGAGATTTCTCACAATGTTACTTAAGTTGATGTGTCATTGTTTAGCAACATTTTCTAGTGGGCGAGAATCCTACAAATGTTTAGATACTGGTAGTTAAATCCTCAAAAAAATAGTCATTTCAAGGTAATCTGCAAAAGAGTAGGAGGATGCAGTAGGCTCACTGTGTGCCAGGAATACTTCCTGGATGAATGCATGACAAAGATAATCAACTCTGTATTGTTGCTAGTGATGAGGACTTTAAATGGTGACCATCCAGCCAGGAGAAAGGACTCCTTCTGCCCTGTGGGGCATCTTATATTAGCATAACCTCAGGCTTCTGTGCTAGGGACAGAGCAGATCTCTCCTATCTTCACTTTCTCTATCACACAGAAAACAAAGAGGGCAGCAATTAATATCTTCAGAACATGGTAAAATAAACCTCTGTCCCAAATGTAAAGCAAAGCTGGTCCTATTGAAAAGCAACAGAGGGGAAGCTGAAGGGCACAATGAGTAACACACCTATTTGAATGTCTAATCACAGGGTAAAGATCAAAACAGAGCAGCTGCTGAGGGCTGTCTAGTCGTCTGCTTCTTAGAATTTAAGAGAAAAGGCACCAAGGGCCTGCAGTTAACACAGGGCTCAGTGTATAGCAGATTGGACTGCCCTGTTGAAGTGTTCAGCTGTATAGATTTGAAATGAATGGATGGAGTGGCTGAGTTTTCATGTGGCAAGTCTGGATGTTTTATCTTTCAGGAATAGGGTTTCCTGACCTTTGGAAGACAGAAATTCTGTGTCCTTGAGTAATCTAATTTGCATTTCCACACTATCATATCTGCTATTTCTGTATCAGCTTGTGGAAATACACATATAAACCATTTATGGAACTCTGTTCTGTTCCCTTGGTCTATATGCCAGTACTATACTGTTTTGATTACTGTTGCTTTATAATATGTTTGAAATCAGAAAGTGTGTGGTCACCACCAGCTTTGTTGTTTTTCTCAAGATTGTTTTGGCAATTCAGGGTCCTTGTGGTTTCATATACATTTAAAATTTTTTTCTTATTTCTATAAAAATGCCATTTGGGGCTCGGTGCCTGTGGCTCAAGTGGCTAAGGTACCAGCCACATACACCTAAGGTGGTGGGTTCAAATCCTGCCTGGGCCCACCAAACAACAATGATGGCTGCAACCAAAAAATAGCCAGGCATTGTGGCGGGCGCCTGTGGTCCCAGCTACTTGGGAGGCTGAGGCAGGAGACTCGCTTGAGCCCAGGAGTTGGAGGTTGCTGTGAGCTGGGATGTCACAGCACTCCACCCAGGAGGACAGCTTGAGGTTCTGTCTCAAATAAATAAATTAATTAAATAAATGCCATTTGGATTTTGATAGAGATTGTATTGAATCTATAGATTGCTTTGGGAAGTATGGACAATATTAAGTCTTTTAACCTATCAACACAGGATATCTTTCCATTTATTTGTGTCATCTTTAATTTCTTTCAGCAATATTTTACAGTTTTCAGTATATAATTCTTTCTCCTCCTTAGTTTATTCTTTTTTTTTTTTTAAATAAATGTGAGCTTGCTTTATTTTCTTTTATTTATTTATTTGTTTTGGCCCGAGCTGGATTTGAACCCACCACCCTCGGCATATGGGGCCGGCGCCCTACTCCTTGAGCCACAAATGCCGCCCCTCCTTAGTTTATTCTTAAGTTTTTTATTCTTTCCAATGCTATTGTCAGTGGAATCATTTTCTTAATTTCATTTTTGGATCGCTGTTAGTCTATAGAAACAATTGATTTTTGTATGTTGATTTTGTATGCTGCAACTTTGTTGCATTTATTATTTCTAACACTTTCCGTGTGTGGAATTGTTAGTCTTCTAAATGTAAAATCGTATTATTCATGAACAGAGATTATTCAAATTTGAGTGCCTTTTTTTTTCTTGCTTATCTGCTTTAGTTAGTACTTCAGAAGAATAAAAGTGGCAAGAGTGGACATCGCTGCCTTGTACTTATTCTTACACAAAAAACATTTTATTAATAGTTTTTTAGCATTGAGTGTGATGTTGTGGGATTGTCATAAATGGACTTTATCATTTTTTTCCATTCCTAGCGTGCCACTTTAAACTTGGATTATTTGTCTTTTTATTACAGAGTTGTAAGAATTCTTTATATACTCCAGATACAAGTCCTGCATTAGCGATGACTTGTAAGTATTTTCTCCTATTTCATGGGTTGCCTTTTCACTTTTTTTTTTTTACAGTTTTTGGCCTGGGCTGGATTTGAACCCGCCACCTCTGGCATATGGGGCTGGCGCCCTACTTCTTTGAGCCACCGGTGCCGCCTGCCTTTTCACTTTCTTGATGGTGTCCTTTGAAGGACATACATTTTCATTATGAATTAAACTGCATCCAGCTTTATTAAGATAAAATTGACTAAAATGATTAATATTCAAGGTATACAAAATAATGCAATCTACATATACATTGTGTAATGATTTCCAGGATCAAATTAATTAACACATTCTTTACCACAGTTGCCATTTTGTGTGTGGGGAGTAGAGGATATTTAAAATCTGCTCTCTTAACAAATTTCAAGTAAACAATACAGTATTGGGGGGGGTGGGGACAGAGTCTCACTTTGTCACCCTGGGTAGAGTGCTGTGCCATCATAGCTAATAGCAACCACCAACTCTTGGGCTTGAGCAATCCTCTTGCCTCAGCCTCTCGAGTAGCTGGGACTACAGGTGCCCGCCACAATGCCTGGCTATTTTCTCTTGCTCAGGATGGTCTCGAACCTGTGAGCTCAGGCAATCCACCTGTCTTGGCCTCCCAGAGTGCTAGGATTATAGGCATGAGCCACCGCGCCCAGTTAATAATACTAACTATAGTTACCATGCTGTACATCGGATCCCTGGAACGTATCCATTTTATAACTGAAAGTTTGTACATTTTGACCATTATCTCTCCATTTTCTCCACCCCTTAGAAAGCACTGTTCAACTCTTGGCCTCTGTAAATTTGACTCTTTTAGATTCCACATAAGTAGGATCATTCTATATGGGAAAATGTTTTTAATTTTGATCAAGTACCATATATTTTTTTCTCTTGTTTCTTGTACTTTGGTGGTATCTTATCTAAGAAATTATACTTAATGTGGGGTCCTGAAGATCTACTTCTGTGTTTTCTCCTAAGAGTATTATAGTTTTAGTTTTTATACTTAGCTCTATAATCCACTTTAATTTCTGTACATGGTATGAGGTAAAGGTCCAAACTCATTCCTTTGTATGTCAATATCCAGTTGTTCCAGCACCATTTACTGAAAAGACTATTGTTTCCCCATTGATACTCTTGTTAAAAATTAGCTTATCATAGGCACATGGGTTTATTTCAGAATCTCAGTTCTGTTTCATATGGATAGATCCATAGATGCATCTATCTACAGATGCATCTCAGTTTACAATGAGATTATAGCCTCATAAACTCCATCTTCATAAATTGAAATATCATAAATCATAAATGCATAATTGCTTTCCTTCTCTTCCCACCAGAAGCAGGAGACACAGATGGGCATTTTGTAGACATGATGAGATGGGGAAACACAAAACCTAATATGCAAAAAACTCTGCCAACCTAGTACACTGTACACTATTGATTTACCCTTGTGATACTGTGATTTACTGGGAACTGTGGATCGCTGTTGCTGCCCAAGAGTACCATATCGCATATTGCTAGCCTGAGCTAGGTCAAAATGCAAAGTACAGTTTCTACTGAATGCATGTTACTTTTCCACCATTATAAAGTTAAAAACATTGTAAGTCAAGGACCCTTGTATATATCTAAACCTTTTGCCACTGAAAGAAACTGGAATTTTTTTTTTTTTTTTTTGAGACAGAGCCTCAAGCTGTCCCCCTGGGTAGAGTGCCATGGCATTACAGCTCACAGCAACCTCCAACTCCTGGGCTCAAGCGAGTCTCCTACCTCTGCCTCCCAAGTAGCTGGGACCACAGGCGCCCGCCACAACGCCCGGCTATTTTTTGGTTGCAGCCGTCATTGTTGTTTGGTGGGTCCGGGCTGGGGATTTGAACCCGCCACCTTAGGTGTACGTGGCTGGCGCCTTAGCCGGTTGAGCTATAGGCGCCGAGCCGGTCTGTTTCTTATTCTTGTTACAAACGCGAGTGTAGAAAGCACTCTCAATGCTGGCTACACCATTCAGCATGCTTGGGCATTTTTCCACAACTGCATTATCAGATGCCCGACAGCCTGTTCTTTTGGCATCTCTGCAATTTCCTTCTGTGTCATTGCTTTTTCTACTTCATCAGCTGCATCATGCAGTTTTATGCTGGTCTGTACTTCAGTCAATACTGCTTGGAAAATTGCTTCTGGGTCAGGTTCATTGCAGGTTGCCACCTCATAATCCATTGCAACAAAACTTTCAAAATCTGCTCCTTCAAATTCTGCCATAGGAGATGGACTGTCCAGTGGGTCCAAACATTGTGCTCTTAGGCTGCAACAAATCCAACTTCCCTGAAACGCTTCTGTATCGTTTCTGGCTGAACTTGATTCCAAGCAGAACTGATCCAGAGTGTTCCTGATACAGCAGATGAAGTTGCTTCCCCAGGCAGACCACCTCCTCCATGGCAGGCGCTTGAGCTTGGTTGTGATGATCCCTTAGTCAAGAGGCTGGATTTTTGAGGCTCCTGTTTGTGAGATGATTCACTTGCTGGTGGCCAGGACAGTTCAGTAGAATAGACCATTTCTTCTTCATTTCTTGGTTCTTTACCCGCTTCTCAAATAGGCACCAGTTATCCACATCCATTTGATTACCAAGTGACAGGAAGTCTTTGGGTTCAGGTTCTTGAATGCTTGTAGTTTTGCTGATTGACCTCTGACCTAGGGCGTTAGTTTCTCTCCTGCTGAGCTAGTGCATAGCAGAATTGTGAAATGTTGTTTGGAAAGTTTTCTGGTCTTACATTCCTTACCCTTCACAATGAGGCTCCTGTCAGGCTTCACCTTGAAAAATACAACATTAAAGATGTCACCGTTAAAGATGTCATCATCTTTGAGCCTTTGGAGAAGTCAAGAAATTTTCTTTTCTTTTTCTTTTTTGTTTTTTCGTAGAGACAGAGTCTCACTCTGTCACCCTTGGTAGAGTGCCATGGCGTCACACAGCTCACAGCAACCTCCAACTCCTGGGCTTACGTGATTCTCTTGCCTCAGCCTCCCCAGTAGCTGGGACTGCAGGCACCCACCACAACACCCAGCTATTTTTTTGTTGCAGTTTGGCCGGGGCCGGGTTTGAACCTGCCATCCTCCGTACATGGGCCGGCGCTCTACCCACTGAGCCACAAGTGCCGCCTGAGAAATTATCTGATGAACTTTCCCACAACTTCTACTGGAACTTCACTGGATTCACCACACAAGACTTTCTGGGACATCTTATGTCACAGTTTAAGTTTCTCAAGTCAAACATTTGATTCTTGGAAATCTGCCACCCTGAATTCCTACAGGTTTTAGCAACTTCTTGGATCATTGACTGGGAGATTTGGGTATTAACTGCAACACGTTTGTTGAGCCAGATGAATATGGCTTCAGTGACAGCAGTTTCCCTCCTTTTCTGCTGTAGGTCTCTGCTTTCCTTACCATCTCTCTCTGAGTACTCACGTTTACATTTTTGGATGTTGCTAACACCAAAGTGTCCCACTGTCTTTCTTTGGCTGCTGCTTTCCAGAAAGATGTAGATCAAGCTTTTCCTTCAACATCAGCTCTTTGAGTTCTTTCCTTTGGGCCGTGATGTCTTTTTTTTTTAAATTTGGGGAACTTTATTGATGTTACATGACAAGGTGGGGCTCCCTAGGCCCCTCCCATTCTTTGGGGGGGTCTGATGTGGAAACTGTGTCAAGGGGAGATTCTCAGTGAAGTGGGGGACTGAGTAGGCAGGGGCACTCCAGCAGCTAAGGGCTGCTCTCTTCTTCTCGTGCTCTGGCTGGGGCTGGTGGTCTGGGGGGTTCTTACTCCTTGGAGGCCATGTGGGCCATAAGATTCACCACCCTGTTGCTGTAGCCAAATTCCTTATCATACCAGGCAATGGGTTTGACAAAGTGGTCATTGAGAGCAATGCCAGCCCCAGCATCAAAGGTAGAAGAATGGGTGTCACTGTTGAAGTCAGAGAAGACAACCTGGTGCTCGGTGTAACCCAGGATGCCCTTGAGGGTACCCTCCAATGCCTGCTCCACCACTTTCTTGATACCATCATATTTGGCAGCCTTCTCCAGATAGCAGGTGAGATCCACAACCAACATGTTAGCAGTGGGGACATGGAAGGCCATGCCAGTGAGCTTCCTTTCAGCTCAGGGATGACCTTGCCCACAGCCTTGGCTGCACCAGTAGAGGCAGGGATGATGTTCTAGAGAGCCCTGCAACCATCACGCCACAACTTCCCAGAGGGGCCATCCACAGTCTTCTGGGTGGCAGTGATGGCATGGACTATGGTCACAATTCCCTCCACAATGCCGAAGTTGTCATGGATGAATTTAGCCAAGGGGGCTAAACAGCTGGTGGTGCGGGAGGCATTGCTGACAATGCTGAAGCTGTTTTCGTACTTCTCGTGGTTCACACCCATCACAAACATGGGGGCATCAGCAGAAAGGGCAGAGATGATGACCCTTTTGGCAGCCCCCCCCCCCGTAGGTGAGCCCCAGCCTTCTCCATGGTGGTGAAGATGCCAGTGGACTCCTCAACATACTCAGAGCCTGCCTCACCCCATTTGGTTTTGGTGGGGTCTCACTCCTGGTAGATGGTTATGGGATTTCCATTGATGACAAGCTTCCCGTTCTCAACCTTGACTGTGCCATGGAATTTGCCATGGATGGAATCATACAGATACATGTAGATCATGTAGTTGAGGTCAATGAAGGGGGTCATTGATGGCGACAGTAGCCACTTTGCCAGAGTTAAAAGCAGCCCTGGTGACTAGGCGCCCAATATGACCAAAGGCGTTTATTCCAACCTTCACTTTTACCATGGTGCCTTGGGGATTTGGCTGGCTGCACTAGAATGGGAGGACCAGAGAGCTGCTATGATGTCTTAATTGTAAAATTTTTCTGTAATTATAGATATACCTACAATTCAGACAAGTTCTTTACATTGAAGACATCCTCACAACACGTGATAAACAACAGGATATTAGGCCTAACCAAACGTGTGATAATAATAAAATATGAAAGAAAAACTTACACTAAAGAAAAAATAATACAACTAAGGGACAAAGCCTACACAGTCTTTCCTGTGGCATAGAGTGGACTCAACTGGTAAAGCTATAGAGGGTAAATTAATTTGTGTGTCACAGTCCAAGTAGTCAAGATACATCTTACAGAGACGGTCAGTGTATAGAGATTAGTCTTTCATTGAGTATGTGTCCTGCATGTCAGGTCTATGAAAATTAAGTCAACTTAAGGAGGTGATCAGTGTAGGGAGGTGGTCAACTATGGAGGTTCTATTGTCTATTTCCTTAGGATTGTGGTGAGGATTAAAGAAGAGTATAATACAGCTCTTAGTTCAGTGTTTATCATATAATGCTCAATTGAAAAAATGAAAATATGGTTTCCCTTGATAGTACTCCCCTCTCCCTTTCCTTCCTGCTAATCCTCTCCAACGAAGACTGTTTCTCATACTTCTAAATGTCTCATGCATAAAAACTGATTTTGTGAGAAGAGGCAGGCATATTGATACCACCACCAGGACTTGACAACTTCTTACCTTGTGGGTATGATGTTTTCTCGTATGATTTCCTCTACTTTTCTTGCCACTGTATGTTAAGCTCCAAGGCACTCTACTGCTTTTTCAAATGACTATAGGACCTGGCCTGATCTTTTTTATCCTTTTCCTGCATCCACACTGATAATCCAACTTGCTGGTCACCCTGTCCCTATCTTTAGTGATCTCTACCTTGTTTTTTAAAATTTATTGATTCAGGTTCATTGAGGGTACAAAGAATTAGGTTGCACTCTTTTCATTTATTAGGTAAAGTCCCTATTATAATTGTGTCCCACGCCCAAGAGATGTACCATAAACTGTGACATCCCATTCTCCTCCCTATCCCCGCCTACTCCCTCATTCTCCTACTCCCCACCTTGTTACTAGATCATCTACTGCCTTAATATTAGAACTGAGTGCATCCGATTCTTGCTTCTCCATTCTTGATACTTTACAAAGAAGAATGTGTTCCACCTCCATCCAGGTTGATACAAGGGATGTAAAGTCTCCATCTTTTTAGTGGCTGAATAGTATTCCATGGTATATATATACCACAGTTTGTTAATCCATTCCTAGGTTGGTAGGCACTTAGGCTTCCACAATTTGGCGATTGTAAATTGAGCTGTGATAACAGTCTAGTGCAAATATCCTTATGATAAAATGATTTTTTTTCTTCTGAGTAGATGCCTAGTAATGGGACTGCAGGATCAAATGGAAGATCTACCTATTTTCATTTTGCTATCCACCAGCAGGGAAGCCCTTCAATTTTATTTATTATTGTAACAATTATATCTCAGATTTTATCTTTCACAGTGAATTTGGGATTAGCTCCTGACCTACTTTCCTGGGGGTTGATGGCCTCTCTTCTGGCCCCATTTGCTTCTATATAAGCATTTTTGGTCACCCACTTCAATGATACAGTCTCTTTAATTCTAAGATCCTATGGGCACTTGAATGTTAAAAAGAAAAACCAAATCTCCCACCCACTACCACCTTTATCTGTATAACTCAAGCCACTAACCATTGCTGAAGTAAGCCAAAAAGCCTTTCCAAGTTGTTCCCTGTGTTGTTCTAGTCCTTTGCTGTGTTCTCTATGATGTCAGTATTTTCCTTACTGTCTGCTGGTTATTTCTGTTTTCACCTGCAAATCAATGAGGGTCTTCCCATCTTAAAATATCTTTCCTCAACCTTTTATGCTTTCTCTTTTGCTTCATCACATCCACAAAACAAAATACTCTTTATTTGCTGTACCACCTTTTTATTTTTACTAACTCACTAAAATTATGATTTGTGTGTGTGCAGAAAGGTCTTAATATAGTGCCAACAGTATTTAGAACAGTCTGCTTGTAGGATTAGCTGTTGGCTGGAGCCTGTGAACTTGGCTGTTAAAAAACGTCTATTGTGTATCCTTTCTCTATAATTAACTGTAGCCTCTGATCACTGCACATCCTTCCAGTGAATTACCTAATAGGTGGATGGTTGTGAGACTTCTGAAAGTGGATTTCATTACCACCATCAATTCAAACTGTCTCAAAATATTGATGCATTCATTCAATCTAGTAGGTTTTCCTTAGTCCATGGCTTTCGTAAGATAACTCTACCCTGGCCCTCCTCACACTTCAATCACTTATTCAGCATTTACTTAATGCCTGTATGTGCCAGGCATTGCACTAGGTATGTATCAGTGAATGAAACATTCGTGGTGCAGCATATGATCCAGTGCGAGGTGACAAAAAGTGGAGAAGAGTACTGTGACATGAGTGAAAAGGGAGATCCACTTTAGTGGGACGGTCTGTAAGAGAGCACTGAACAGTAAAGTGTGCCTGGTAAATAACCAGACGCAGTGTATTACGGCAGAGAACGGCAAATGCAAATGCTTAGAAAAACTGCCTGGCATCTTCTAGGATTTAAAAAGAGCCTGGTGGCTGGTACACCATGAGAAGTGGGAGAAGAGAGATGAGTCTGGAGGGTAGCAAGGTCCTGGTCACTTAGGGCTCTGCAGGTCATGTGCAGAACTTGAAATTTTATATTAAAGACAATGGAAGGCCAAGGGACAGATAGGTTTTGAAAAGATGATTCTTCTTGGACTAAGGAGGTGTAGAAAGAATGGGAGACTCTAATTACTTATGTTCTGATTTTGAATATCAAAATTAAATTAACTTTTGAAGTTGTTTCTTTTCATGGAAATTTGGTTATAATTGGTTTTGAAACTCATTTTCTCTTTTGGGTCAAGATGGTCTAAATTTTACAGACATCAAAGAGGACTGAAAGAAGATTAGGTAGCTACACAGGAAATCACAACATTAAGTACAGATAACTATGGACACAGGCTTTGTGCTTAGGGTACAAAATTAAATAAAACATGGATAATACAAAAGAATTTATTGTAAATGTAGTGGCAAATACACTGAGAATCATCATCATTAAAAAGGAACTAGAAAATTACACGTTTAAAGTATGTGCTTTTTTCCCTCTGCCACATTTGCGCTAATGACCAGTACCAACATTTTAAGTAATGAAATACTTAATGGGAGTCCATTTTCACATAATTTTATAACTGCATCTTCATCTTAATCTTTAAAGCAGTTGACTAAGAATTTTACTTTCAATTAATATTCTCTGTTTTTATCAATTCCGTAATGATTTGTAGAATCTTGTCATCTGAGTGGAAGAAGAAAAGAAAATGATGAGTAAATGCAACCCTGGCTAACTTTTCCAACGTATACATGTGCAAGTAAGAGGCATGCTTCATTAAGATTTTCTTAAATTAGAATACCAAATGAACACCAGCAACATTCACTATAAAACTAAAGATGCCTACAAAATGCCTTTAAATGATTTTAATTATAGCTATAGTTATACTATACCTATATTAATAAAAAATTAACATTTTGAAAAAAGTTTGTATGTCTAGGCTAAGACCCAAAGAGATAATGTGATATAAATTGTTATCTCTTTATAAGGAATTCTTTCTTTTTTTTGAGACAGCGCCTCAAGCT
>NW_003852400.1:41961269-41964585 GCF_000181295.1 Otolemur garnettii | reverse complement strand
CAATTTTTTTTTTTTTGGTTGCAGCCATCATTGTTGTTTGGCGGGCCCGGGCTGGGGATTCGAACCTGCCACCTTGGGTGTATGTGGCTGGTGCCTTAGCTGCTTGAGCCACAGGCACCGAGCCAATGCTGTGGTTTTCAATGGTTGCCAGGGGTATTTTGATAATCTGGCCCTGGTTTACCTAAAACCTGATTTTAAATCAAGCCTCCAGATATAACTACCAGTTTACAAAACATGTTAAAGCATGAGGATGGGCTGGGTGCCCGTGGCTCAAGTGGCTAAGGTGCCAGCCACATATACCTAAGGTGGTGGGTTCGAATCCAGCCCGGGCCCACCAAAAACAACAGTGACGGCTGCAACCAAAAAATAGCCGGGAGTTGTGGCGGGTGCCTGTGGTCCCAGCTACTTAGGAGGGTGAGGCAAGAGACACTTGAGCCCAGGAGTTAGAGGTTGCTGAGAGCTGTGATGCCATGGCACTCCACCCAGGGGGACAGCTTGAGGCTCTGTCTCAACAAAACAAAACAAACAAGAAAAAGCACGAGGATGCAAGCAACCAAATCCTAAATGTGGAACGTTTTTACCAAAAACCCAGTTTTTTAAAGTTGTAGAGGGGAAGCTACAATTGCATTGGGGAAAAAAAGGGGTGGTAGTGAAAAAAGAGAGGTCAGTTGTCTGAAGTAGAACAATGGCAAGTTTAGAAAGAGTGATCATTTTTAATTTGAGGAAGAGTAGAGAGTAAAAGAAAGCACAAGAGCAACTTCACTTAACTTCTTTTTCCAAAGTTTGGCATTCTACCACAACTTTTCAAGTCCACAGAGAGAGGACACTAACATATTTCGTCCTCGATTCCAAGTCAAAAGTATACATTACATACAAGGGTGAGTTTTGTTTTCTCTTTTATGGCAAAGGGAAATACTGAAATCATTAAAAATTCATTTTGCTTTTTTTAGAAGTCTAGCTTCAATCTGTCTTTTATACAGTGTAACTCTTTCTATTTAGAAGTCTAGCTTCAATCTGTCTTTTATACAATGTAACTCTTTCTATTTAGAAGTCTAGCTTCAATCTATCTTTTATACAATGTAACTCTTTCTAATGTTAAAGTTGTAATGCACAAAGCTCCTTAAGAAAAGAGCCCAGAGGGTGGCACCTGTGGCTCAAGGAGTAGGGCACCAGCTCCATATAGCAGAGGTGGTGGGTTCAAACCCGGCCCTGGCCAAAAATAAAATAAAATGAAAAAGACAAATTAAAAGAAATTAAAAAAGAAAAAAAGAGAGAAAGAAAAGAGCCCATGTGTCTTAATATGTAGACCTGATCTTGGTTTCCAGCAGCACAAGAAAATCAGTACAGTTTAATGCTTATGTATTCCAGTTATACAAACACACATAGAGTATGGGACTTTTTCAGAGTAGTAGCAGCAACATATCAGTAGCCCCACAACTTGACTGATAATTAGGTACAATCATATAGAACTGATTGATCAATTCCTATCATTAAAAGCAAGAAAACCAAATATAAGTGCTTCCCAATGTGATACAATAGCAAGAATACAGCACCAAATAGAAAACATTCTTTCCCTCAAAACCTGATTTTAATCAATCCCCCAGATATAGCTACAAAACATGTTAATGCACTAGGATGCAAACAATCAAATTCTAAATGTGGAGCATTTTACAAAAAAACCAGTTTATTAAAAAGGGATATAGATGTAGAGGGGAAGTGTTACAGAATAAAAGATTAAAAAATAATAATGAGATAGCCAACAAGACTATCCTATAGAGATCACTATGTCTAGGGTAGGTCTTTAGACCTTGTACTATTTTTTACAACTGCCAGGATGATTCTGATGATTTGGCAAGTTTGAGAAACAATGCACCAGGCAAACTGAAAAATCAGGTGTCCATTTCAGATTTCTGTTGAAGGATAATGTATTTATTTTATATAGACTACTAGCTCTGCATTTGTGAGAAATGTATGGTAGAAAAGACATGCTGGGATAAATCTCACAGAAAGTCTCTAATTCTTCTATAGATATGTCATTTTTAAAGAGAGGGTCTCACTGGGTTGCCCATGCAGGCCTTAAACTTCTGGGCTCATGTGATCCTCTCAAAAAGCTAAGACTACAAGGTATGAGGATGAAGCTGGTTTTGTCATTTAAAAACATTCATTTTAAAAATAATAACTACATTACCAGTTTACTAGAGGCTAGTAAGCAACAAGTTTACTATGCTCAATTTTTTTTATGCTTTTTTCCCCTTATGAAATGGCCAGAAGTTCAGAAGATACAGGAATAAACTAAAAGACTATTAGATGGATAATCAGGTTGTGAATAATTCTAAGAATTACCTAAATTTGATGGAATTCAGCATAAAATAAATTTTATTAAAATAATTTTTAATCATGTGAAATTTAAGACTTCAATGTGCTAATAGTATATCCCAATGTTTAAAAAAAAAAATCATGATATGGAGACTCAATCTTTCATACTTTACTTAGAAAGTTTTCCCACACATCAGTACATACGTATATTTGTACCTATATGTACACACACAGATGTATGCACACAGTCTTTCACCTACTTTACCATCAAACGCTTACTTTCAAGGGACATCTTTGGATTTTCAAGCTTTTTTCTTAAAACAGAATCAATGAGAACTCTTAGCTGCTTGAAAATGACGGCTATCTTTACAGGGGCCTGTTGAGAAGAGATGTAAAATCAGACAAAGTTATCCCAGGACAGTGTGAATGTGTTTAAATAAACCAGGGCAAGCACATATATCTTAAAATTTGCTGCAGCACATCTTGGTTTTAATTATAAAACACAAAGCAGAAAATAGAAACATATTTCTGGTAGCTAAGCAATGCAAACCTCTTGATTTCTTTCTATTTATTTTGCAGTTTTTTTGGCCAGGGCTGAGTTTGAACCCGCCACCTCTGGCATATGGGGCTGGTGCCCTACTCCTTGAGCCACATGCACAGCCCTTGATTTCTTTATTAAATGTAACAACCCTGCAAAGTAAAGCAACTGTTACTGTTTTCTCCTCTTACATCAATTCTGTGGAAGTTAAGATCGATGTTCTGGGGAGGGAAAAATTTTAAACAGCTTTACTGAGGTATAACTTTAGAAACCATAAAACTTCACTCATTGTTAAGTATCCAATTTCAATAACTTTTAACAAATTTAAAGAGTTGTGCAACCATCACCACAACTCAATTTTAGAACATTTCCACCATCCTAGTTTCTTTTCACAAACTGCTAATATTTTTTTTTTTTTTTTTTTTTTTTTTTGGAGACGGAGCCTCAAGCTATCCCCCTGGG
>NW_003852400.1:41957055-41961208 GCF_000181295.1 Otolemur garnettii | reverse complement strand
AGTAGCTGGGACTACAGGCGCCCGCCACAACGCCTGGCCATTTTTTGGTTGCAGCCGTCATTGTTGTTCGGCGGGTCCGGGCTGGGGAATCGAACCCGCCACCTTAGGTGTACGTGGCTGGCGCCTTAGCCGCTTGAGCCACAGGCGCCAAGCCGCAAACTGCTAATATTTTTTAAGTTGCATTTAAAATCCACCTCTCCAATTCTAGATAAATAGCTATAGTATAAAAGATTTCTCACTGTGCTTCTCTGTCTATAGAAAAGAAATTAAAGAAATTATCTACCAAGTTTGATATTATATTTGAGATAATCTACTAACTCCTGAAGTATCCAACACCTAGAAAGTTAGAATTGTTACTGATGATAAATAACATTTATAATAGCAATATAATTTGTTTTTGTGGAGATGGGGTCTTGCTCTGTTGCCTGGGCTAGAATGCAGTAGCCTAATCATAGCTCATAGCAACCTCAAACTCCTGGGCTTAAACAATCCTACTTGCCTCATCCTCCCAAGTAGCTGGGACTAGAGGCACATATTGACACATCTGACTAATTTTGGGGGGGGGGCTCGATATGGGGGTCTCACTATTGCTTAGGTTAGTCTTGAATTCCTGGCCTCAAGTGATCCTCTTCGGCCTCCTAAAGCACTAGGTTTTAGGCAACAGTCATTGCAGTTGGTCTAATTTTTTTTTCTTTTACTGAGATAGGGTATTGAAATGTTCCCCAGCTGGTCTCAAGCTCCTGGACTCAACTGATCCTCTTGCCTTAGCAACCAGAATAGCTACCTGAATGTAACACCACAACCAGGATGTAATATAATGCAATATAATTTGATTTCAAATTTAACAGATTTAAAACCATATAGAAATGACAAAATAAGGAAGTCTTCTACCTCAATACCTAAGGAAATATGCAAATGCCAATAAACTTCTAAAAGTTCTCTCAGTGGTACTGTGAGGTAAACATTTTTATCCATAAAATTAGTTGTACTATATACCTGAAAATAGATCCAGCCATCAATAGAAAGAAGACGTTCTCGATGTTGAACTTCTATATCACCACCAAAAAGTAAAACTGGAAAAGGGGTTATTAAAGTAGTTTCCCTCAAATATACTCTGGCATACCTCACCTACATAGGAAAGAAAGA
The DNA here is from genome assembly GCF_000181295.1 of Otolemur garnettii. Classification (NCBI taxonomy): domain Eukaryota; kingdom Metazoa; phylum Chordata; class Mammalia; order Primates; family Galagidae; genus Otolemur; species Otolemur garnettii. The sequence continues at coordinate 41,960,062 of NW_003852400.1, read as the reverse complement.
CGAGAACTTTAGGCTCTAAAAATATAATAAATCCAGTTATCTTTGTCATGTAAACATTTTTCTATTCTGTATCTTAAGCCATAAGTTTTTGTAGGACCTAGGTTTTCCTTCTCCTATGTGCATAATTCATCAATTTTATAGTAATTGCCATTACTCTCTGTGCACTTATAGTACTATGAGAATGCATTTTAAATATTTGTAAGACTGAATTATATACCTTGAACATAAATTAAACTAAGTACAAGCAATCTTATAATGCTAATGAGCTTAAATAATGTTAAAATTATGGCGAAATTTCAGAGTTTCTGGCTTCCAGACCAGTGTTCAGCTGTGGCCACCTGTCAGTAATTTGTCACATTTACATTTAAGTTTGATGATATGTTGAGAATTATTCAAGCCAGTGCTCAAAATTAATATAGATCTATGTTACTTTAAAGGTCAAGAAACATAATGAAGTCTTTTAGTAAAAGGAGAAGAAATATGTTTCAATTTGACATATCTTGTTTTCTTCTCATACTGCCTTAAAAGAGTGAAGGAGATGAGCAGCAAACATCCAAAATATGAAGAGAAAATATCATCATAACCATCACTGTATGTTAAAATCTAAGAAAATGGAGTGGCAATGCAGGTACAATTCAAAAGATTAACTGTTTCAATTGTGATCTATAAATATTTGCTATTATCTTTTTTTTTTTTTTTTTTTTTGCTATTTTTGGCCAAGGCCAGGTTTGAACCCACCACCTTCGGTATATGGGGACAGCACCTTACTCCTTTGAGCCACAGGCACTGCCCAATATTTGCTATTATCTTAAGTGATACTGGGACTCACACACTGTTGCAAATCCACAATTCTACCACATCCAAAATTCCCCTTATTTGGACACAGCACATACAACTTGTCTTCTTTTTTCACTTTTGAGATGTGAGCACCTTTAGAAAATACTTAAGGAATTAATACATTATTAGGCAACAGCTATTAGCTATTATTCTCTTTATTGCAAGTAGAAAAGGTGATGGTCAGAGTAGAAATCCTACTTTTTTTTTTTTTTTTTTTTTTAAGAGAGACAGGGTCTCACTCTGTCATCAGACTGGAGTGAAGTAGCCTGATCAAAGCTCAGTACAGCCTTAAACTCCTGGGCTCAAGTGATCCTCCCACCTCAACCTCCCAAGCAGCTAGGACTATACTTACATGCCACCATGCCCGGCTAATTAAAAAATTTTTTTTGTAAAAAGATGGGAGTCTTGCTATGTTGCCTACACTGGTCTCCAACTCCTGGCTTTAAGCAATCCTCCTGCCTTGGCCTCCCAAAGTTCTGGGATTATAGACACTGTACCTGGCCTTTTTTCTTTTTTTTAAGACAAATAAATAATTTTTTTGAGAAACTACATGCATCTTGATTTTAGATGTCCACAAAAATGAACAGCTCAATTTGGCAACCAAATAAAATACTTGTTGGGGCATACTAACTTGTTATGAATGACTTATAGAATAGTCCCTGAACACTGGAATTTAAGCATGAGTACTTTACCTTCTCTTGGTATAAAAGCCATCCATAGGTTTGCAAATCTCTGTTTACTGAGGATGGATGTACTTGTGCTTTGCCTTGGGCTGTCTCCACAATGCAAGCCAATTTTTCTGTAACATCAACTGACTTTGTATAGATAATCTTTCCCACATTGTCATATAGTCCAGCCACCAGGACAGCTTTAAGAAGGGCAATTTCTTGGAAAGAGAGGGTCTGTGAGGCTCCGTTTCTTTCCCAGCTGGTAGAAGTTGTGGAAGATGAAAAACCCGCTGCTTTAACCAACTTTATTAACTCCTGCTTTACATCCTGTTAAAAAGAGAAATCATAATTGCTTAAAATAGAGACATTTCCAAATAACATTGTAGTTTATATTATTGTTTCCTATAAAAATTGACAGGATATCAATTATTTAGTTAGGTTAGGAAAGAAAAATAAGATATTGGGAGGTCAAGAATTAAGAGTCAGTTGTTCTCCCCAACCCACAGACTTGAGATGCCACAAATATAAGATTGTCTAGAAAGTGACAGCAATAAAAATGTGTCAAGACACATTGTCATTCACTACATCTACTTTAAAAGTAGCTTTTTGTGGGGCCATTTTTACTCAGTGAGGATGGCCAAAATTGAGAAAGAATTACAGAGAAATCTTGCTCCTAGGTTCTAAGTATCTGGGAATCTCACCATAATTTCTTTTTTTTAAAAAAAATTTCAGATGAATGAGAGGGTCCAAACAACTAGGTGACAATGTTTGCATTTGTTAGATAGACTTCCTCTTAATTTCTTAAAGAACTCTGACAAAGTTTATTAATGGCAACTTCATTTAATGTAAAAACACCTAAAATGTTTTTCTACCTTTAGTAGTGCTCATTAGCAACAAAACTACTGTAGGAAGGATGAGTACACAGGATAAAAGCGATCAAAGGGTGACAGTAACACTTAGGATCTCCTTCAGGTTTTTGATTTGGGGCTTAATGGACTCTGATCACAGGGGAAGAAAGACCAGACAGACAGACACTGTAACATCACAGGGTTGGTAAAGACATTTAAAACATTGCACTTCAAAGGAAGTGAAGAAAAATCTCACAGAAAGAATGGGATGGAAGGAATTTGGAGGTTGAGGACAACTAGAGAGGGACAAAGGAGAAATTTCTAGATGGAAGGCCCAGCCACCTCCAGATCCACTGACTCTGTTTTCTACATCTTGATCCTAATCAGTTGGCCCAGAGGTAGCTATGTCTTCAATTTAGATCTTTATTTGCTTTGAGAAGGACAAAATTCATTACAGTTAGAGAAGTCCCTCTTGCCATCCCAGGAGTTATCTTAAATCATAAAAAGTAGTAGATCAAATGGAAAAAATTTTCTTTAACCTTTTAAAATGACTATAGAATAGGGCAGTGCCTGTGGCTCAAAGGAGTAGGGCACCAGCCCCATATGCCAGAGGTGGCGGGTTCAAACCCAGCCCCGGCTAAAAACTGCAAAAAA
>NW_003852400.1:41938136-41956738 GCF_000181295.1 Otolemur garnettii | reverse complement strand
AATTATTATGTAAAAGACATATTAATTTTATTTTCTATATTTTTATAGCATATCTATATTAAATATCTTTCCCTTTGAAGAAAAAGCAATAAAAACATAAAGATCATGTGTGTGGAAGAGTACTGCCTTTCACAATCAACTTGTCCTTACATTTTAACTACACTTCTATTTTCTGTCATTCTAGAAATAATTCTGATCATGAATGGCAACCTGAATTGTTAGGCAAAGCTGGTCATCACCAGGCACAGGGTATACCTTGGATGCCTTTTCATAAATAGCCATCCCATGTTGTAACCAAGTAGCTGGCTTGGTACTATATGTTAGGAACATATAGTAGACCACTGTGAAGTTTTGAGACAGGCTGTGTTTAGTCCATTATTTTACTTCCAAGAAATAGTCAACCCATACATGTTTCAATGTGCTCAGCTTATCAGAGTTGCTTGAGGGCTTCATTTATTTCCACTGTGTGGATTTTTTTCTTTTTGGAGACAGAGTCTCATTTTGTCGCCCTTGGTAGAGTGCTGTGGCGTCATAGCTCATAGCAACCTCAAACTCTTAGGCTCAAGTGATTCTCTTGCCTCAGCCTCCCAAGTGGCTGGCACTATAGGTACCCATGACAGTGCTCAATTATTTTTTTAGAGACCAGGTCTTGGCTTTTGCTCTGGCTCAGGCTGGTCTTGAACCTGTGAGCTCAGGTAATCTACCTGCCCCAGCATTTATGTGGATTTTATGTTTCTTGATTTTTATGTATCTCAAAACTTTTGTAATGACCTATGTAAAAGAATTTCATTAAAGGGAATCAGGGCTCTCCGGAAAAATGACTGATCTCAAGCCTGGAGCATAAAATATACAAGATAAGCCTGATCAGCTTGTCATTCCCAAAGCAAGATTGCCTAGGTTATGTGAAAAGGACTCATGGACCAGCTTGAAGTAGCTCTCACTTTCTAGGCAAGGGACAATTTGAGTATTAAAAAATTAACAACTATAGAGAAATCAAATACATTAAATCATAAGTTTATAATGATTTTTATAAAAAATAACATTCACTGATTACCTGTAGATACGTTTATGAGTGAGGTTATTATGAAAACTGCTTACAAAGAAAGATCAAGCATTTATCCTAACTTTCTTATATATTGATGAGAGAAGTTCTTCCTTATAAAATAATTCTAGATAACAAACAGAATTATAGTATCACCACTTTGTAACCCTAATGAAACAACGGATGTGTGTTATCAACAGCTGCTAAAACCATCACATGAAAAGTGGGGAATTTTAAAAGGATAAATCTCAATGACTCCAATTGAGAAATCTTACATTCCAAAAAGGCAGATAACTCCAAAAGAAAATGAAAAAAAAAAAAAACAAAAAAACAACAAACCAAACTTGCATTGGATTAAACCCTCTCAATATAAATAACAATTTACAGGAAATACAGGGAACAGAAGAACATTTTATTTTTATTTATTTTTTTGAGACAGAGCCTCAAGCTGTCCCATTGGGTAGAGTGCCGTGGCATGGCAGCTCACAGCAACCTCCAACTCCTGGGCTCAAGCGAGTCTACTGCCTCAGCCTCCCAAGCAGCTGGGACCACAGGTGCCTGCCACAATGCCCGGCCATTTTTTGGTTGCAGCCGTCATTGTTGCCTGGTGGGCCCGGGCTGGACTCAAACCCGCCACCTCAGGTGCACATGGCTGGCCCCCCAGCCGCCCGGGCCATAGGCACCAAGCCTAATAACTCCATCTTATTCTCACTCTATGTACTTTCACAACAACATTTGTCTTGAAAGACACCAGACAGGTCAGAACTGTGTAACTAGCTAGTGTGCAGGGCTGGTTCGAATGTTTGGCTTATGGGGAGCTGGCGTTGAGTTCCACCCTATGGTAAATCTCTTTAAAAAAAATGATACAGATAGAAAATTGACAAAACAAGAACAAGCAGCAATGACCACTGCAATAAACGCTATTTCTGAGAAGAGATGGAATCAAACAATGTGAATATTCATACACCACAAAGTACAAAAATATACACCAATACCGGAGTTGCTCACAAGACTATAATCCACAAAAATTTTCTCTCATTAATCTTAAATTTGGAAAGGACAATTATCTTTTACTATCTGCTCAACTGGAGCCCACAGAGAGGAAAACTGGGAGTCTGATTGGTAGGCTGAGCTGTTTGGGGTTCCACATTTTTTTTACATGGCTTTGTGGCTTTGAGGTCCTGCTGACTATGTTATTGTAGGAGTGAGGGGAAATTTGTCCTTTACGCCCTGGAAATTCACTGAAAGACCAACCATAATTAAGGCAGATTAATAAGAGAAATGTATATTTTCAAGTACCATGCACATGGGGAGAATCACAGAGTGATTACTCAGCATCTCAGTGATGGTCAGATATCTTTTTTTTTTTTTGAGACAGAGCCTCAAGCTGTCCCCCTGGGCAGAGTGCCGTGGCATCACAGCTCACAGCAACCTCCATCTCCTGGGCTCAAGCGAGTCTCCTGCCTCAGCCTCCCAAGTAGCTGGGACCACAGGGGCCCGCATAACACCCAGCTATTTTTTGGTTGCAGCCATCATTGTTATTTGGCAGGCCCGGGCTGAATTCGAACCCGCCACCTTAGGTGTATGTGGCTGGTGCCTTAGCCACTTAAGCCACAGGTGCTGAGCTTCAACTTGTTTTTTTAAATGAAAAACAGATTTATTTATTTGAGACAGAGTTTTACTATGTCGCCCTCAGTAGAGTGCCATAAGTGTCACAGCTCATAGCCATCTCCAACTCTTGGGCTTAAGTGATTCTCTTGCCTTAGCCTCTCAAGTAGCTGGAATTACAGGTGCCCACCATAATGCCCAGCTGTTTTTTTGTTGTTGCAGTTGTTGTTTAGCAGGCATTTTTTTGTTGCAGTTGTCATTGTTTAGCAGGCCTGGGCCAGGTTCGAACCCACCTGCTTCAGTGTATGTGGCTGGCACCCTAACCACTGAGTGAAAGGTGCTAAGCCGAAAAACTGAGATTTAAAGAGATGAACTACCCTAATTTCCAAGAGTTTTTTTGTTTTGTTTTGTATTTTGAGACAGTCTCACTATGTCGCCCTTGGTAGAGTGCTAGGCCATCACAGCTCACAGCAACCTCAAACTCTTGGGCTTAAGTGATTCTCTTTTCTCAGCCTCCCAAGTAACTAGGACTATAGGTGCCTGCCACAAAGCCCAGCTATTTTTCTGTTGCAGTTGTCATTGTTGCTTAGTTAGCCCAGGTGCATGGGGCCGGCACTGTAACCACTGAGCTATGGGTGCCAAGCCCCAAGAGAGTTATTTTTATGAAATCATTTTGCCTCTTTTTAATCATTTTTTAAATATGTTATGATGTTAAATACTATTTTAAACTATGTTATACATATAGCTTACTTGTTGAAAGAACCATATACACAAAAATCACAAATGTATTAATTTGAGAAACATTTACTAAGCCCCTACTATATGTCAAGCACTATGCAAGGCATTCTTTTTTCCAAAATAACCTATTATAGTTTTCCACATAACTGTGTATTAGGGAGATATATTAAGAATTACCTCTAGGGTTAAGAGTGATGTTCTATTAAGAAAGTTCCTCCGGCAATATGTGATTTCAGAACGATATCCTCCTTCTTGCCGTGCTTTCTTCCATCTAGATAAATAAAATGTTAATAGATAAACAAAGGTCACCATGTTTCCTTTCCAAATTCTCTTTCAGAGACAATAACCAAAATAAAATTTAATTAAATTATAATCATTTAAAAAGAGGAGAGGTCTTTCTTCTTGTAGCAGCTACCAATTGTGTACAACAGTTTCAACTGCAGTAGATATTTTTTCTGTTTATGTATAACAATAAATTATTAAGTTCCTTCAAATATGAGATAATATACATATTTTAATACCAATTATATGATTCTTAAATTTTAGGCTTATAAAACATAAATCCCTAAAATAATTATACCTGACAGATGAAATAACTAAAAATAAATTTAAATCTTAGATGCATAATTAAAAAAAATTTTTTTAAAGTAAATAACCTCAGGTCACTGGCTTATTGATTAACACTTAGACTATTTCTTTACCCCAGATATGCATTGTAGATTGTCAGATGGTCTGAATCTGCCATGGCCAAAGCTGATTTCGCAAGATCTGCTTCATCTTTTCGACCAATCGGTGTTGTAAAAGGTGACTTCTCTGTCATAACTGCAGCTAGTGTTGCCTATCCATAAATAACCAAACAATTTATCACTAAAGAGATATACAAAGCAGTTAATTTATAAAAGAAAGCACTTTATAAATCACACTTAAGTTGCCTGTTCCTTATTTTCAGTGCATTTATCATGTCCTACCAGAGCTAACTTAGATTTATTTTCATTTTACTTATTTATTTTTTTGAGACAGAGTCTCACTATGTTGCCCTCAGTAGAGTGCTGTGACATCACAGCTCAGACCAACCTCAAACTCTTGGGCTTAAGTGATTCTCTTGCCTCAGCCTCCCAAGTAGCTGGGACTACGGGTGCCCATCACAATGCCTGGCTATTTTTTTTTTTTTTTGCAGTTGTCATTGTTGTTTTAGCTGGCCCAGGCTGGGTTTGAACCTGCCAGCCTCGGTGTATCTAGCTGGTGCCCTACCCATTGGGCAACAGTGCCACCTACTTATTTATTTTTTAAGAGACAGGATCTTGCTGTGTTGCCCAGGCTAAAGTACAGTGGCATCATCATAGCTAACTACAGCTCAAATGGCTGGACTCACACTACTTTCATTTTAAATAGCTACTTTTAGTTTCATTTTATGGAATTTAAAAAATATATCACTTTATTTTTATGCCACTTATGTGAGGTAAGAAGGTAATATCACCAGAATCAGAGAAAAAACTAAACACTTGTGTAAGGAATTTATAGTCCGCTATACTGTTAGAGGTAATCTTAGTCAATTATCTTGACTCTTAGATTGTTGAATTTCTATTGTCTGCAATGCTCTTTAAAAATAATTTGGACTACTAGATTTATTGGTTTTTTTTTTTTTTTTTTTTTTGGAGACAGTCTCACTATGTCCCCCTTGGTAGAGTGCCATGGCGTCACAGCTCACAGCAACCTCAAACTCTTGGGCTTAAATGATTCTCTTGCCACAGCCTCACATGTAGCAACCCATTTATTGTTAAAGATTTTCAGATAAACTGTTGTGGTTGTGGAAGAGGTTTTTTTAAAATTTGGATACAATTCTGGTGAGTATCTATTTCTATCACTAAAGAAAAAGACCAGTGTAATAAGTAATATTCTCTCCATTCTATTTTTAAACACATCAATTTGTAATCCCAGAAAAGGTCACATATTGACCTACAGTCAATAGGGAAAGGGGGAATGAATGGCACAGCCCATGTATGTATTCAGAGATTCAGACAGATGCACAGAGTTTGTTAATTATTTCATTAAAAAATTCTCAGCAAGCATTTAGGCCATCTGGGTTTTAATGTTAGTATAGGTATTCTATTTATTAAACAAACAAACAAACAAAAACTTTTAAGTTAAAACTTAAACATTGTTTCCTAATTTAATAATTTCCTAGGCAAATGATATTTAAAGCGAAGAGGCAACAACCTCTTTTAACTTACCACTGGGTCAAGGCAGCCAAACACAGCACCAAAAATAAGCATCTTGCCAATCTTGACATTCACAGGTAAAGCTGCAAGGTGTTGGCCCAATGGAGTCAGTTTAGGCTCATTTAGTTCACAAGCTCCAATTTTTCGGAGTAAATTCATTGCATTGCTGATTACTTGAAGCTGAGGAGGATCTAAGGCTTTGGAGAGGAAATCTTCAGGAGAGCCAAGATTACACTTCTGCAGGTTAAAAAAGAATGATAAAATTGGTATATGATCATAAATAATTAATATTGACCAAAGAGAGGATACTGGAACTAAATCTGAGTTCAGTTAAATTTTAAACAAAGAGGATACATGTGTGAACAGGACTATCCTATTATTTGTCTTATAGTGGAAGGGGGAGAGGGACAGAAAGTATATGTGTGTTTGAGTGTGTGGAGGATAAAGATGAGATCTTATGGCTCAGAGGCTGTAGCTCTGTGATTAGGGCAGTGGCCACATGCATGGGGCTGGTGGGTTTGAACTTGGCCAGGGCCTGCTAGACAACAAAACCAAAAAAACTGCTGGGTGTTGTGGTGGGTGCTTATAGTCCCAGCTCCTGGGAGGCTGAGGCAAGAGAATCACTTAAGTCCTAGAGTTTGAGGTTGCTATGAGCTGTGATGCTACAGCATTCTACTGAGGGCAACATAGTGAGACTCGGTCTCAAAAAGAAAAAAAAAAGATGAGATCTTGCAATCCACATTTTGTTTCTTCATTTCTGATTATGATCTTCAAAAATCTAAGAAATGAAGGGTTTTATGTATCTTTTTTTTTCTTTTAGAGAGTCTTATTTTGTTGCCCTCGGTAGAGTGCTGTGGCATCACAGCTCATAGCAACCTCCAGCTCTTGGGCTTAGGCGATTCTCTTGCCTTAGCCTCCCGAGTAGCTAGGACTACAGGCGCCCGCCACAACGCCTGGCTATTTTTTGTTGCAGTTTGGCCTGGGCTGGGTTTGAACCTGCCACCCTTGGTATATGGGGCCAGTACCCTACTCACTGAGCCACAGGCCCCGCCTAGTTTTATGTGTCTTTCAGTCTAGAAAGACCTTGGTTTACATCAGGGTTTCTTAATCTCAGCACTATTGATATTTAGAGCTGGATAATTCTTTGTTTAGGGAGCTGTCCTATGCACTGTACAATGTTTAGCAACATCCCTGAAATCTACTTACTAATATCAGTAGCCTCTTCCCCATGCCCAGTTATGACAACCAAAAATATCTCCATTGTCAAATGTCCCCTGGCAGGCAATACTGCTCCCACTTGAGAATTATTGGTTTAGGCTATGAGGCTATATATATTCTATCTATAAAGTATAAGTATCTATGGCAAAATCAAAACATACTAGATTTACTTACAAAAAGATGGAAGGTAAAATACAAAAGGAAGGAAGAGTAAAATATTTGAAAATGTAAAGCAATATGAGATAAGTTTAGATCTTTGTTTTTTTCCTAGAAAGAAATGAAGCACAAAATTCATTCATGCTTCTCCCTGTGATTACCATAATATGAAGGCATAATTCCTCCAAAGGTACGCGCAAAATTTCAGGAACGGAATAGTCCATAAAGCCTTCAAATCTGAAAAATCAAATAACAAACATACATCACTAGATTATTAGACATGTCACACAGTACTGATTTATGGGTTTAAAATTTCCAACACTATGCCGTACCTTTCTCTTGTGTACATTCGGAAGCAGAAGCCATCTCTGACTCTCCCAGCTCTACCCTGGCGCTGCAAAGCACTGGCTTTACTGACGAAAGTCTCAACCAAAGAACTCATCTGACTGCTTTCATGGTACCTAAAGAAATGTTTTAGGGGAGGAAATGTAGATAACTGACTTTAAGTCAAAACTGGAAAAAGGTAGGAATATTTGCCTCTTAAAATTAATTTGAACATAGGCTTAAAAAAGTTCATTATTATAATGGACCAACATTTCTCAAATCATGTTTCATATTTAAATAATTTACCAAACATTGCATATTAAACCTCATACTACCAAATTAAAAGGTGTGGCACAAGGAAAAAACTTCCCTTTTCTCAAACTAATCTGACCATGGAATCTTTTTTATTTTAGCGGGAATATTAATTATGCAATGAAAATTCTTTGAAATAGTTTGAGAAATGCTACTGTTTAAGGTACCTTTCACAAGATACAGTTAAATCCTGAATACATTTCCTCTAAAGGTACTTACTGTGTGCAAATCAAAGAATCAAGAATTTATTTTCTATTCAATACTCTTTTTCAAATATTGCCAGAGTTTCCTAATATTTGGGACAGTGTATACAAGTTATAATAAACTACTAAAGGTGGTCTCCTCATAAAGTAGTAATCTTTTTGTTGAAGATTTAATTATAGTTACTTATTATGTTTTAGTTACTGCACTAGGCACTTTCAGCTATGAAATTTTCATTTTCCCCATTTACATATGAGGAAACTGATGATTAGAGAGGTTATATTACTTGCTGAAGAGATTTAAATCCAGCTCTAACTCCAAAACCCATATTCTTTTTTCATAATCCCACAAATAATGCTTTCCCTTAAATCATTTTACAAACAAAAAAGTATCTATAAAAATTTATGTTCTGAAATTTTTCTTAGAATTTTTAAAAGTATTATAGCAGTACATTGTGAAAACCCATGATGTAAAATTCTCTTAGACATTTACTCTTAGATATTTTTACAGTTTCCTACAGTGTTTCTCTAAGGCTTTTTGCATTGGGCAGAATTAGGCGATTTGGGATTTTTCCTGTATATTATCATTCTGCGATTTCTTCTAAGAATTCAAGGGACTCAAACTCCTTCCAGGTTAAAATATTTTGACTTGGGAAATTCAAACTTACTTATTTTCTTTTGTTCTTCCAGTATCAATTACAAATACAACATCTGGAATAGTGATACCCGTCTCTGCAATATTTGTTGCTAAAACAATCTGAAAATAAACAAAAAACTAAAACATTTAGGCAACTTTCAGCAATATACCATCATTTAAATTTCTTTAGTTTGAGCTGATGGATTTAAAGGAGAATTCCAATCTTTATTCACAAAAATTTACAATCTATTTGCTTTCATTAGTTTAATCAGCTCAGCTTGCTAAGAAAAGTTACAGATTTTAATTCTAACAAAAATATCATTCCCCTAATTCCAGTCAGTCATCTTAAAAATGACAGTAGAATGGGAAATTAGGTCAGAGAATGGAGATAGCTTAGAACAACTCTTCACAATTATTTGGGAAAAAAATAGCATATTAATGAGAAGAACTAAGCTGCTGTCCTGGCTGTGTTACTAGCTTTGTGACCTAGGGCAAGTCATGTTACCTCTCTGGGCCTCAGTTACCTCAACTGTAAATTGGGAGGGAGAAACAGATCATTTCTTAGGTCTAGCACTAAAATTCTTAACAATGATGGCTGAACAGTGCAATCTTCTGCATTATTTTCTGTTGAATTCTTGGAGATAAAATATTTAGGAAATTCTAGATCAAAACCAATACATATTATTCTATTTCATCTGTATTTCAATATTGAATGATTGCTTTTCTTGTTCATTTATCCCAGAAAATGGAACCCAAATTATTTTTTTTTTTTTTTTTTTGAGACAGAGCCTCAAGCTATCCCCCTGGGCAGAGTGCCGTGGCATTACAGCTCACAGCAACCTCCCACTCCTGGGCTCAAGCGAGTCTCCTGCCTCCGCCTCCCAAGTAGCTAGGACCACAGGCGCCCGCCACAACGCCCGGCTATTTTTTTGGTTGCAGCCGTCATTGTTGTTTGGCGGGTCCGGGCTGGGGATTCGAACCTGCCACCTTAGGTGTACGTGGCTGGCGCCTTAGCCCGTTGAGCTATAGGCGCCGAGCCGAACCCAAATTATTAATAGCTGGATGGGACCTATGTGATCATTCATCAGTAGCAGTCAAATCTTATTATTAAGCAATGGAACTCTTTAAATTTTTTTTTTTTTCTGAGACAGTCTCATTCAGCTGCCCTGGGGTTGAATGCTATGGTGTCATAGCTCACAGCAACTTCAAACTCTTAGGCTCAAGCAATCCTCTTGCCTCAGCCTCCCAAGTAGTTGGGACTACAAGGGCCTGCCACATCTCCTGGCTAGTTTTTCTATTTTTAGTAGAGACAGGGACCACTTTGCCCAGGTGATCCACCCACCTCAGTCTCCCAGAGTTCTAGTGCCTGTCCTTAAATAAAATGCTATAGGGAAGCCCACATGTCATAGATCAGAGTATTGCCTCAAAAACCATGGAGTTCTTAGAACAGTTAGAAAGCCATCAATTTAATCCAATCCTTTCTGAGAAAAGAGAGGTTGAGTGGGTGCCAAAGGCTACACAGGTGGCAGCAGTTTAGAGACAAAAGCCTTGGCCTTCTGCATTACAGTCAGGTTCTCTTCAGATGCTCTGTGTTCCCCACTGTGCTATTTTTTCTCCGTCTGAGAGAGGGGTGGAAATCTAAAAACTCTTAGATTGGGAGGCCAATGCAAGAGGATCATTTGAGGTCAAGAGTTTGAGACCAGCCCAGGAAACACAGTGGACCCTGTCTTTACAAACAAACAGAAAAATTAGCCAGGTGAGGTTGTGCATACCAGCTACTTGAGGGGCTGAGGCAGGAGAACCACTTGAAGCCCAAGAATTCAAGGCTGTAAGGAACTATGGATCATGCCACTGTCCCTCAGCCTGGGAGACAATGTAAGATCCTGTCTCAAAAAAAGAGTAAAATTTGAGAAACTCTTTGCATCTCTTCATTCAGAATCCTGAACAGAGGACACAATGAAAACGCAGAGATTTTTTTATTCTACCTAGTGGTCTATGTATCAAAAAATCAGGGATAAACAGTGTAGGGAGCACAATCCACCCAGGATTTAAATAGTTTCTGACATCCAATCTCCTTCATGATGCCTTCTTGGAAAAACAGTAGTCACTTACTAGTTTTTTTTTTTTTTTTTTTGGAGACAGAGTCACACTTTGTTGCCTTTGGTAGAGTGCCATGGTGTTTTAACTCACAGCAACCTTAAATTCTTGGGCTCAAGTGATTCTCTTGCCTCAGCCTCCTGAGTAGCTGGGAATATCGGTGTCTGCCACAACAGCTGGCTAATTTTAGAGACAGGGTCTCACTCTTGCTCAGGCTGGTCTCCAACTCCTGAGCTCAAGCATTCCACCCACCTCAGGCTCCCAGAGTGCTAGGATTACAGCCACTGTGCCTGGCCTGTGACTTATTATTTTTGCAACATCCACACCATGTTTTAACCACTCCCCTGCCAAAAGTCTTATCCGTTAAATAGCACATAATGCACATGTTCAAATTGTTTAAATTTTAATATTGGGTTTACTTATTAGGTTAAACTGCTTGGAGTCTGCCATGTATTATAAGGCACTTAATATTGACAATGCACTTTCATGATAAAAAGTCATAAGGCTTTCATGAAATACTGTCTGGTGATCACATGTAAATTTGCTGTACTGAATTTTACCTTCCTGACTCCTGGAGGAGGGAGTGTGAATGCTGCAGCTTGATCTTGGGTTGAAAGAATAGAATGCAGAGCTATCACTTTATATCTGAAAGTTAAAATCATAGTTCTTAGCAAGAGTTTCTCTTTAGAAGACACTGCAAAGAATAACAAAATTTATTTGCATATAGAAAGCAATTTAAAATTATTTTATTATGAAAAATTTAAACATAAAACTTCAAAGAATGATACAATGAAACCCCATATACAACTGTCACAGAATAAAAACTTTAATATGAATAAATTATATGAAATGTAGGTTTAAATAAATGTTCTAATGTTCAAGTGATAACCATTATAGTAGTAATAAAGTATATCAACACAGACATAGTAAAAGAGCTGATTCAATATGTATGAATGATAAACCTCAATCTTATTGGGGTTTTCCATAATTCACTCGTCATCTTACTCGTAATCACAGGATTCCCTCTACATATCACATTAAGAAAATGTGGACAAATACAGATGGAGTACCTAAAAATTTTTAGTAGATAGAATGCTAAAATAGAAATGTTAAAATGAAAACTTGTTTCACAACGGATATTTTAACTAAAAGTAAAAAGACTGAAAACTCTCACCAAGAGTTTTAATGTACTAAGCAAGTGTTTTTCTTTTTTTTTTTTCTTTTGACCTGTGTCTTGACACATAAGCAAATGTTTTTCTATTTTAAAACAGGCAAAGCCTGTAGCTCAGTCAGCAGGGCGCCAGCCACGTACATCGAGGGTGGTGGGTTCGAACCCGACCTGGCCAGCTAAAAAATAACAACAATGCAACTGCGACAAAAAAATAGCCGGGTATTGTTGTGGGCCTCTGTAGTCCCAGCTACTTGGGAGGCTGAGGCAAGAGAATCACTTAAGCCCAGGAGTTTGAGGTTGCTGTGAGCTGTGACACCATAGCATTCTACCCAGGGCAACATAGTGAAACTCTGTATCAAAAAAAAAAAAAAAAAACTACCAAGAATAAAGTGAAGATGTGTAGTTACCGTTCAGAATAAAATCTTCTATCATTTGACAGGAGATCATATAGCTGTTGGATATGAGCAAGACCTGGTAAAAAGATCAGTACTGCTCCTTCAATATTTCTGAATTGGGGACTTTTATCTGAAATTTAAAAAAAGATAAATAAGATAAGGAATAGCATATTATAAAATATTACTAAAATATCTCCTATTAGTAGAAATGTTTTATCAAACATTTATAAACAAATGGAGACAAGTTAGAACTAAAAAGATACCTAAATACGCAAGAAGTTCCAAAATGAGATCCAGGTTGATTTTATGAGGATTCATGTAGAGAATAGCATGCTGAGTGCGGTCGCTGTACTTCTGGTACAATGGATTTAAATCAGCATTTGCTCCAGTCTGAACTGGGATGTACTCCTAAAAGAAACCCAACCAGAGGGAGCTGAACAAACATTAATTATTTTTATAAGACAAAGAAGGAAAAAAGGAAGTATTCATTCAACTCTATATTTTTCTCATTGTCACACATTATTTTGTTAAAACACAGGAAGAGTATAATATTTAAAAGTGGAAAAAGTTTCAGCAAATTTCATCTCTCTCCTATAATTTAATTTCATCTAGCCTTTAAGGATAGCAAAACCTTTTTATCTTGGCATGTACATACTAAAAGAAGACAAATGCAATCATGTATGCATCTTTCTGTATCAACTAAAAAGCAGTGAGGCCAAGAAAGGTCATGGGTACAGTGGCTCATGGGAAGTTAAGGCAGGAAGATTGCTTGAGCCCAGGAGTTTGAGGTTGCAGTGAGCTATGATGACACCACTGCACTCTAGCCTGGGTGACAGAAGGAGACCTGTCTCAAAAAATGAGGTCAGAGAGGTCATAATAACTTTAATTAGTAGTTTATACTTACCTCATTTTTTCTACATTCTACTTTGGCTACTGAATTCCAGACATTTTTTTAAATAACTATACATTTCTGAAGTCTTTCTTTAGTTCATAATTTATATTTCTGATGTTTTCATGAAAAGTTTAGTTTTTGCTTTCTTATCAACTTAATTAAAAGATAAAGTAACTTTATCTCTTTTCATCAGATTAGATATATGTATAAAATACCATAGATATAATGAAAATGCTGTATCTAGTACCAATGGCTAAAATGCAAGAGAATGTAGCTTTTGTGCTACTTCTAGACAAATAATTTAGACTACAGGCAGTCTGTGGGTTGCAAACGAGACAGGTTCTCTAGATTTGTTAAAAAGTTGAATTTGTATGTAAGCTGAAATAGGTACATTTACCTATTACCTGTAATAGGATCCATTCCTAAGTGTGAGTTGTATATCAGTCAGATGTTTGTAAGTCAGGGACTTACTGTAAAAACCCCTCTGTTCATAAGTGTGGGTTGTATTTAAACTGGTTGTTTTTAACTTGGGGACTGTCCGTAATTCCCTAAGAACTATGCTTGCCCTAGACAGCTTTGCTATAGAGCTAAGAGACAAAGGCTGCTAAGAAAACCAAAGATAAGGATCTAGGGTTTACGCCTGGCCCATCCTGACCACTAAGGTGTTGAGAGAAAGCTTCTATATATATGCTCCTTGACAACTGATTACTCGTATGAAATTTTTATAAGAAGTTGCTTCTTGGCTCAGTGCCTACAGCTCAGCGGGTAGGGAGCCAGCCACATACACTGCAGTTGGCGGGTTCAAATCCAGCCCAGGCCTGCCAAACAACCATGACAACTACAACCCAAAAATAGCCAGGCATTGTGGTGGGCACCTATAGTCCTAGCTACTTGGGAGGCTGAGGCAAGAGAATCGCTTGAGTCCAAGAGTTTGAGGTTGCTGTGACGCCATGGCACTCTACCCAGGGTGACAGCTTGAGACTCTGCATCAAAAATAATTAAAAAAAAAGTTTCTTACTTATATGGTCCTTGATTTCATATGTATATCTAAATGGTCCAGAATAGCATAAAAAGACGGTTAAAATACCACAAATCAAAGACTATAGTCTATGAAATGAAGATTAAAGAAATGACCTTTTAATATTTACTCAAACTCTTTTTTTTTTATTGAGACAGAGTCTCACTTTGTCACCCTCAGTAGAGTGTCACGACGTCACAGCTCGTAGCAACTTCTAACTCTTGGGCTTAAGCGATTCTCTTGCCTCAGCCTCCCAAGTAGCTGGGACTATAGGCTCCCACCACAATACCCGGCTATTTTTTTGTTGCAGTTGTCATTGTTGTTTAGCAGGCCCAGGCCAGGTTCAAACCTGCATGCCTTGGTGTACATGGCTGGGGCCCTACCCACTGAGCGACAGGCACCATCTGCTCAAACTCTTATCTGTTCCTCTTCTACCAAATTATATGTCAATTCACTGAATTAGCCACATGATTTTAACTCTTGGGGCATAACTCTAGTGCCAGGTTATGCCCTGGATATCGAGTATCTTTCAGAATGTTTTCTTTTTACCTGATACTTTCTTATTCCCCCTGCTTTGCTTGTAACATTAACGGTTATTTCTTCTTCCTCCTCCAGAAATTTCTGACAATATTCTGAGTCTTTCTCCAGCACAAAGCCTGTTTCTTCTATTATATCTTCAAGATGAAAAACCTATATAAAGTAAGGGATATAAGTGAGTGAACTCAAATTCATTTTAGTAAGTATCATTTTAAAGACAACAAGGGGAATAAATGCTCAGTTAGAATATCATGAAAAAATTACTTTTCAGTATCATTTGTGAATGATGAACTTGGTTGATACAAAGAGTTGTCTCTAGTCTCAGGGCAAATTACATTATGGTGCAGAGTTTTTTTTTTTTTTTTTTTATGTGACAATAGTTAAGAGTAGACTCTGTCACTTGACCTAAAAAGGTAAGCATCAAGAATAAAATATGCAGAAAGGAAGCTTCGAAGACAAACCAAATTTTTGAGGGGTGGAGTTCTTTATTGCCAGTAGTCATTTTTTTTTGAAATTTCAAATTAATATGAGGGAACAAATGTCTAGGTTACATTGTTTTCAATTCTAAGGTAAAGTTCAAGTTGTAGTTGAGCCCCTCACTCAGGGGTTGTGCTGAACACTTTCACACTGTGCACATCAGGTGAGATCCTGCCAATTGCCACCCCCCCCATCCCTCTTGCTAGACTATATTTGTGTTTTATCTTTCGTTGCAAGGTAGCCACTCTTTATCTGGACATAATGGTGATGTAAAATTAAGTTTTCTATTCTGTAGTCTTCAGGTCTGTCTTTCATCAGAACCCTCCTTTTGGCTGAGCATGGTGGCTCATGCCTATAATCCTAGCACTCTGGGAAGCTGAGGCAGGTAGACTGCTTGAGCTCAGGAATTGGAGACCCGCCTAAGCAATAGTGAGACTCTGGTTACTAAAAATAGAAAAAACTAGCCAAGTGTCATGACAGGCACCTGTACTCCCAGCTACTTCAGAGGCTGAGACAAGAGGACTGCTTGAGCTCAAGACTTTGAGGTTGCTGTGAGCTATGATGAACCCATGGGCACTCTACCCAGGCAACAGAGTGAGACTCTTGTCTCCACCAAAAAAAAGAAAAAAAAAAGAAAAAACTCTCCACTCCTTCCTTCCTAGCCCTCAGGCAGAGTAGCACCAGCCCTGATTCTTAAGGCCATCTCCAGGTCCTCTGGTGACTCACTGTAATTAGGATTAGTTCTGAGCTCAGACTATAAGGGCCCATCTTCTGGGGAAAACATTCTGACAGGAATGCAGTTTCTGCTTACACACACGAGAAAGAAAACTTACCTCAACAGGATAACTTCTTCCTGAAATTCTGAGAATAGGGCAGTGTGCGAAGTATGTAGAAAATTTTTCACTGTCTACAGTGGCACTCATTAGAATCAAGTGTAGATCAGAACGTTTCTGTAAAATTTCCTTCAAGATAATTAGTAGGAAGTCTGACTGAACACTTCTTTCATGAACCTAGTATAAAGGAAATAAGAAAACTAATCATATGTTGTATAAAGTCTAGTAAGATGCTTAAACAACCACTCAAATCTACTCAAAGTTAATCAATATTTAAGTATAGTCAGTACATGTTCAGGGAAGGAATCTGTATGTTTCAAATCGGGCAGATCTTCAAAATTAAAAATAAAGTCATTCTCTAATATTGAAGCTACTGAAAATCAGCATATAATGCACATGATTAGCCAAGACAATAGGACTCTATCCCAGGAGATGGTTGCAAATCAAATCAGATGTAGCTTACCAGCTATATCCGGGATGTATATCCCGAATTTCACTTAGAAGCAAGGATGACCCTTAAATCTCTGCCACTAATATAAAACTGTATTGTCACTATTACCAAAAGGTAGATGGTTTATCCACTATGTAAAAAAAGGGAAGCTGACTATTAGGAATATAACAGGGTCCCCATTACTCTCCAGGGAAAAAGGCTTTATGTTCTTCTAACACATGTATTTTAGGGAAGAGCACTGTAAAAATGCTATAGGGCACAGGTAAGTTATCAGAATGTAACAAAGATTTGCTAAATATACAAAAATCTATTTTTCAACTTTCTGTACTCTTACTTATTTCTAACCCATCTTAATTCATAGCAGATTTAAGAAGGGAGGCAGTAGTGGTTAAGTGTTCTGGCTCTGGAATCAACTGCTTGGGTCCAGTTCTTGGCTTGGCTGCTTATAGGATGACTTAGAGAAAGTTATTCAAATATCTCTACATCTATCTCTTCTCTCTCTTTATAAAAATAAAATAATGCAAACTTCATAGAGTTGTGACAATCAAATGAGATAATACCCTTAGAACAGAGATTAACAAATAATAATTACTCAACATTATGTTAAATGTTGGAGACCAAGACCAAGTTCTTGTCATTTCAGAGTTTTTAGTGCAGTATGAAGATACTATACAGGATGGTTTGAAATTATATATGAAGGGTAGCTAATCAAGATGGTCAGGAAGGTTACTAAGACAAATTGCCACTGATGCCAACTGAAGGATGAATTTGAAAAGAAAAAAAGGAAGAGGAAGAAAAAGGATAAGAAAGGAAGGAAAAAGCGTTTATGTCGGGATACAGTGTGTATAAAAACAAGGTAGAAAAAGGGGTAATAATTTTAGAGAATGGGATGACCAAGGGGTAAGAGATAAAGCTAGAGAGGCACTTGTTAAATTGCTATGTAAACCATATTAAGGAATGCAGACTTTACCCTAAGGCAGCTGATTCTCAACCTGTGGGTCACAATCCCCTTTGTAACAACGGAAATACACCCTGTATATCAGATATTTACATTACAATTCATAAGAGTAGCAAAATCACAGTTATGAAGTACCAACAAAAGTAATTTTATGGTTGGGGGTCACCACAACACGAGGAACTGAGGGTCCCAGCATTAGGAAGGTTGAGAACCACTGCCCTAAGGGCAGCGATTGAAGAATTGTAAAGCAGGGGAATCATGTGATCTGAATTTTCTGGTTACACTGTGGAGAATGTGATGGAGGTGAGCAAAGGAGAAAGCAAAAAATTTAATTCAGTACAGGCTTTTGTAGTAAGTAAAGAGATAATGGTGGTCTCTGCAAGGAAAACATCAGCAACTATGGAAAAAATGAATGAATTTGAGAAAGGCAGAATAAAAGGACTAGATAATTGGCTATAGGGAATGTGGGAGAAAGGAAAAGTATTGGACTTTTTCTTTCTTTCTTTCTTTATTTTTTTGAGACAGAGTCTCACTACGTTGCCCTCAGTTGAGTACCATTACATCACAGCTCACAGCAACCTTAAACTCTTGGGCTCAAGCGATTCTCTTGCCTCAGCCTCTCAAGTAGTTGGGACTACAGGTGCCCACCACAGCGCCTGGCTCTTTTTTTGTTGCAGTTGTCATTGTTGTTTACCTGGCCTGGGCCGGGTTTGAACCTGCCACCCTTGGTGTATGCAGCTAGTGCCATAACCACTGTGCCACAGGCACTGAGCCAGTATTGGACATTTTTAATATAGTAGTCTGATCAGGTGATTGTGGCGATCATTCACTGAGATTCACAAAGGAGGAGGTGGCTAAAGTTATAAAAAACTAGGCAGGGAGGGGAGATGTTGAGTTTTGGAAATGCTGACTTTGAAGTTGCTGAAACTGAAGGAATCTAAAAGGTAGTTAGTTGAATATTCATCTCTGAAGCTCAGGAATCTCCTGATAGATGACACTGATTTGGAAAATCTCATCAAATATTTAGTAATTTGTACAGATAAGAATTTTTAAAAAGAAGAAAAAAACCCGTATCATATGACTGCTCCTAAGTCCAGAAAGAGCATTGTCCTTAAGCATCTTTGTAAAGAGAGCGCTGTATGATGTTAATGAACCCTGCTCCCAAATCTGTGATATATTTACCATAATGAATTCTGCTGAGCTTTTTTTTTTTTGAGACAGAGTTGCATTATGTCAACCTCAGTAGAGTGCTGTGCTGTCACAGCTCATAGCAAACTCTTGGGATTAAGCAATTGTCTTGCCTCAGCCTCCCAAGTAGC
>NW_003852400.1:41931500-41936792 GCF_000181295.1 Otolemur garnettii | reverse complement strand
TTGTTGTTTGGCAGGTCCGGGCTGGGGATTCGAACCCGCCACCTTAGGTGTACGTGGCTGGCGCCTTAGCCGGTTGAGCTATAGGCGCTGAGCCATAAAGCTATTTTAAAAGTCATGTTTTTGTTGACTAATCAGATGAAAGAATTATAAATGTACGTACTAAATATATACATATTTAAATACACAAATGTTAACACTAATTTTTTTCTGGATCATGAGATTTTAATACTTATTTGCATTTTCCTACTTTTATATGCTTCTAATATTTTCTAACCAAAAAGAGGAAAATAACCCTGTATTAATCTATACATAGCCTATTAACTAAAAGTCAATAAATGACTAAACTTTCACTATTGCTTTGTAAGCACAGTGAATTAACAGACATTCACAAAAACTTTACATTAGCAAAATTTTTAATATTTTCTGAATAACAGAAATGCTACACATCTTGTCTGTTCTTGAAGAAAGCAGATTAGTTTACACAGACTAGGCCAGTATACCATTTAAAAATAATTCTAATGTGAAATTTTTGGAATTCAATTTAAGTGTGTATTCAAACTGATTCAAGGGCATTATCTCTAGAGAAATGACATATTGAAGATTTCTTATCTTTCATAAGAATTAGAGTAGATCATTTAACAACTAAGTGTAACATCTAAGAGACATTATAAGAACATAGATTTGGAGACACACTGGCTGGGTTTGAACCCTTGGCTGCAGAATTTACTGGCTAAGTGAACTTGAGCAAACTCTTTGAGCTTTATATACCTCAATTTGAAATAAAGATAGGCTGCGCGGTGCCTGTGGCTCAGTGGATAGAGTGCCATATACTGAGGGTGGCAGGTTCAAACCCAACCCTGGCCAAACTGCAACAAAAAAAATAGCCAGATGTGACAGGTGCCTATAGTCCCAGCTACTTAGGAGGCTGAGGCAAGAGAATCGCCTAAGCCCAGGAGTAGGAGATTGCTGTGAGCCGTGTGACACCACGGCACTCTACCAAGGGCAATAAAGTGAGACTCTGTCTCTGCAAAAAAAAAAAAAAAGAAAGAAAGATAGGCTAGGTGTAGTGGCTCACACCTGTAATCCTAGCACTTTGGGAAAGTGAGGCAGGAGGATTGCTTAAACCCCCATGAATTTGAGCTGAGTGAGCTAAGATTGTGCCACTGCACTCCATCTAGGGTGACAAAGCTAGATCCTGTCTCTTAGAAAAATAAATAAAATGAAGATGATATCTACTTCTACTTCACTGAATTGCTGGAAGTATTAAATAAATTTTTATATATAAATATGTTATATATAAATATATGCTATATTTGCATATAACAAATAAATAGCATTTATTAAATAAGTCAATTAACATGAGATGTTTGTTAGAAGAAATTACATTATTACACAAAAAGTATATGGCATTTACTAATAAGCACACAAAAAAATGATAGCTAGTATTAGAAGTAACATCTTTTCAATACAAAAATATTTCAAAATTCTGAACACAACTAGAAATTCTACTCACCTCATCTACAATAACATGAGATACATTAGTTAGCAGACCATCTTCTTGAAGTTTCCTTAGCAAAACACCTGTTGTACAATAGAGTAACCTGGTAGATTCACAAGCTCGAGATTCCATTCGGATCTGATATCCACACAAAGAATTCTGGAGAAAGAATACAAGGCTCAGATTCTCACAAGTAATCTGGAAAACAAGCTTTACAAAGTAAAGTCTGGGTTCTGACCTTGCAACAATATGGAGCAGTCTAAGTAAACTTGTGCAATTAATTACAATATATGTACAGTATTAGTGAGAAATAATTGCTTAGTAAATCTATTTAATGCAATTTGTTACCATCTAGTTAGTACAATTTATTATTTATAGTATTTTTTCATGGTTTCAATTATATAAAACTATACAATTTGCTTCAGTAATTTTATGGAGAAAAACCTTTGTTCTTTTCATGATGGTCAGAAAAAAGCTGTTCATCTTTTCCAAGTTCCATTAATAAACATAATTGATGTTGAATGAATTGAGCAAAATATTGAATATAGAATTTTAGCACAGCTCCTACCATTTCTTCTGTTTTTCTACCATGATCTCATAGAACTTGCCACCATTATCTTACTAGTGGTACCTAATGGGAATTTTGATGTTCCATCTATTCCTATCATATTTTCTTACTCTTTCAATCATTCCTTTCTTTTATTTGTGTACATGTCTGTCATTCTCTTAGGGTAAAAACTGTGCCTTTTTATCCTCCTTTGTTTCATGACAGAAACTCAATTTGCTAAATAAAACATGTTTAATGAAGGAGTACCATCCTAGAAACAAAAACATTATATACCATCTCCAGAATGAACAATTCAAAGTATAAAGTAATCTGAATTATGTGAACTCACAATTCATTTTATTTGCTTCTAACCAGTGTAATCAATTTGCAGGCACTCTGGCTAAGTTTGGCCAGTTTTGTGTAAACTTTCATGACAAAATGCATGACAATAGATATTTAAATACTTTTTCCCATTAAAAAAAAAAATATAAGGCTTGAAAACAGGAATCAGCCCAGAAGTGCATTAATGTACATAGTTACCATTCAATAAAAAAAAAAAAAAAAAAAGAAAATAGGAATCAGGAGTGCCTGTTTTTTCCTGCCACACATTGGAAAAATAAGAGCTATTTTATTTACTCATCTTCACATTAAAAACAAAAGCACTAATAAAAGCTGATGAGCAAAAAAAAGGGTCCATGCATAATTTCTGCCATATCCAACACCACAGACAAGCAAAACAGGCCTCACATAATTTGCAGGTGCCCTGCAGGGTATGGTTGGACACCCCTGGCTAGTATTTCTTTTTTTTTTTTTTTTAAGAGTCTTTCTTGCTGTCACCCCAGCTAGTGCAGTGACATCATCATAGCTCCCTACAACCTCAAACACTTGGGCTCAAATGATCCTTCTGCCTCAGCTTCTCAACTAGCTGGGGCTATAGGCATGAGCTACCATGTCCAATAATTTCTTTTTTTTCTTTTTTTTGCCGTTTTTTTGGCTGAGGCTGGATTTGAACCCGCCACCACCGTCATATGGGGCTGGCACCCTACTCCTTTGAGCCATAGGCGCCACCCAATTTCTCTATCTTTAGTAGAGACAGGGTCTCACTCTTGCTGAGGCTGGTCTTGAATTCAAGCCATCTTCCTGCTTCAGCCTCCTAGAGTGCTAAGATGACAGGTGTGAGCTACTGCATCCAGCCTAGCACTTTCATCTGTATTGTTCCCATCTGCTCATTGTAAAGAATAAAAATCATTCAGGATACATTCCACAGAAAAAAATTTGCATATAGGGTGGTGCCTGTGGCTCAGTCAGTAGGACGCCAGCCCCATATATCAAGGGTGGTGGGTTCAAACCCGGCCCTGGCCAAACTGCAACAAAAAATAGCTGGGTGTTGTGGCGGGCACCTGTAGTCCCATCTACTTGGGAGGCTGAGGCAAGAAAATCACCTAACCCCAGGAGCTTGAGGTTGCTGTGAGCTGTGATGCCAGGGCACTCTACCAAGGGTGATAGTGAGACTCTGTCTCTGAAAAAAAAAATATTTAAAACATTTGAGATATTATGAGATTAGTCAAATTTGAATTTGTCCAATTTCTTTTTTCAAGACAGAGTCTCACTCTGTCACGCTGGGTAGAGAGCCATGGAGTCATAGCTCACAACCACCTCAAACTCCTAGGTTTCAGCAACCTTCTTGCCTCAGCCTCAGGAGTAGTGGGGATTACAGACACTGGCCAAAATGCCCACCTAGTTTTTTTCCTATTTTTAGTAGAGATGGAATCCCACTCTTGCTCAGGCTAGTCTTGAACTCCTAAGGTCAAGCAATCTACCACCTCGGTCTCTCAGAGTGGATAGGATTACAGATGTGAGCCGCCACACCTGGCTTGACCATATTCTTTGTGCAATTTAATGTGTAACATATGTGAATGTTCAGTTAATAAAGTTAATATATTTTTTCTTCTATTTGAGAATTTTAATGATGAAATTATGGACAACCCTTTTCATATTAAGGGCAGCAGCATATTAGCAAATCTGTCAAAGAAAACAAAAAGTGCCTGAAATTTGCTATTGAACAACCCAGTAACAGTTAAAACTCATTTATGTTACAGGTTCCATTTGGATCCCAAGAGCAATGGTGAGTAATATCATCATTCAGTGAGAGGGAATTGAAGGATCGCTTACCCTTCCTCCAGGTCCATTCTCACAGCCCAATTCATCACACACTCTAGTGGCTAAACTTACTGCTGAGATTCTTCGGGGCTGGGTACAGACTATGTTACATTTACTTGCTCCCCACTCATTTAGAAGTAAATCTTCCAAGAGAAAATGTGGTACTTGAGTACTTTTACCACTCCCTGTTTCACCTGCCACAACCACTACTCTGTGCCTCTTAAGAGTTTCAACAATTGAATCTCGATGTTTGAACACAGGCAATTGCTGTCTTTCCTTTAGAAGTCTCTGATATTTAGGTGTCCTTTGCAACTTTCTAAAGAGGTTTCTAACAGGTTCCAAATCTTCTGCATTTGCTGATTCCATGGGCAGTACAGAAAAATCCTCTTCAGAAACTAAATTTTCCCAAGATTCCTCAGGGTCTTCAGAGTTTTCTTTCTTATTTTCAGAATGCTGTTGTTGCTGTTGCTGCTGCTGTTTCAATTTATTCAGAAGTTTAGCAATAAAAAGATCACGTGGTTTATTTGTTTCCATTTTATTTAATTCTTCCCTTTTCTTTTCCAAATCACTCCACTCCAGCCAAACATCTCGGTAAGTGGGTGGAAGTAACTGATGAACTGACTAAAGGGAAAAAAACAGCAATTCATTATTTTTGGTAACTATTGACTACTGGAATTCAATTGGTTAGAACTTCGAGTGGCTATATTTCTCTCAAAATGAAATTTGGCTCTAACCTATTAAGTTATTTAATATGCATATGATACAAACTCAAGAATAGCATACCATATTTAGGCTTCTGGACTTCCTAGCTATATGACCTTGAGCAAGTAACTTAGCCTCAACTAAGTGTGTGTGCCTCAGCTTTAATATTTTTAAAATGGGGTTAGTAACAGTACCTCCCTTACAGGCATATTCTAAGGTTAACTTTATTATTATTATTATTTTTTATTTTATTTTATTTATTTATTTTTTTTGAGACGGAGCCTCAAGCTATCCCCCTGGGTAGAGTGCCATGGCATCATGCTCACAGCAACCTTCAACTCCTGGGCTCAAGCGAGTCTCCTGCCTCAGCCTCCCAAGTAGCTGG
>NW_003852400.1:41929111-41931480 GCF_000181295.1 Otolemur garnettii | reverse complement strand
GTTGCAGCCATTATTGTTGTTTGGCGGGCCGGGCTGGAGATTCGAACCCGCCACCTTAGGTGTATGTGGCTGGCGCCTTAGCCGCTTGAGCCACAGGCGCCAAGCCTATTATTATTATTATTTTTATTTACTTATTCATTTTTTTGAGACAGAGCCTCAAGCTGTTGCCCTGGGTAGAGTGCTGTAGTATCATAGCTCACAGCAATCTTCAATTCCTGGGCTTAAGTGATTCTGTTACCTCAGCCTCCCAAGTAGCTGGGACTACAGGCACCCGCCACAATGCCTGGCTATTTTTTGGTTGTAGTTGTCATGGTTGTTTGGCAGGCCTGGGCTGGATTTGAACCCACCAGCTCTGGTGTATGTGGCTGGCGCCTTAGCCGCTGGAGCTACAGGTGCCGAGCCCTGTAGCTAGGTTAACTTTAAATACATGTGTTTACTCCTGAAACACGGTAATGGACTAAAGAAATATTATTTATTCTTGAAGTGGTGCTTATAAAATGTAGATGAGCAACAGAATATTTCTAAAACATACAGAACTTCCTTTGAGATTCTGGCAGTTGTATAATGTTACAAGTCAAAGTATGTTAAGTAAACTACACTAGATGCAATCTAAGTTATTCTAATTTAGTGCTCTAAAAGAATGTACAATTATCTCTCTGACACTGATAGTCATTCTTATCAAGTAAACACAACTTATACCTTATTTTGCAAAATAAGGAAAATAAAGACGTTAAGAGCATTTACTGGAAGAAACTGAAAAACTATTATTGTTCAGAGTTGCACTTAGTCAGTGTGTCTAAAATTTTCAATGGTTCTAATTTCATATGAAGACACACATATTTATTATAAAAAGGAAATACTGAAATTTCTAAATTTAAAAAGGGCATTGTATTCTGTTGAAAAGCTACTTTCAGTAGTACTTTAATCTCTCCTTAAATGAGAAGTACATAGTTAATATAATCTAACATTTAAAAATGTAACCCATGTTCACAAGTTTTTAAAGCTGGGAGACAAAATAAAATTAAAAGAAGACAGACTTTAAAATTCTTAGTTCAACTAGCAGAATTAGTTTTAATCTGTAAATTAACATAGTCCAAAAAGCTGGATCAAATAGATTGTCTCTTTCAGAATTCTTGCCTAAGAAAGACACAAAGATTGACCTGTGCTCAGGGTTGAAAGGAAACCAAATTATAAATAATCAGAAATGAGAATTAGAAGCAGCAGTAAGGAGAAAATTAGCACAGATGGCCATAAGTAAATACTACCTTCCAAACACATATAGGTTTATGTCAACAAATATAGTATACTCGTTATTCCACAAATAATTTTGAAGCACCTAGGCCTAAGATGTCTTACCTGTCCTTTCACTAAACGATAAAGGGCTAAAGTAGCTCCTAAGTGCTGAGCTTGCATGCTATCCTCTGTTAAGATTGTAGGGCATACTACCAGGGTATCATCTTCAGACTTGATTACCTTTACCCTACAAAGAAGCGAAAAAAGAAAAATTAAATTGTGAAGCCAGATAAAAAAGATTCATAATTCCATTAACATTGAACAAATATTATGTAAATATTTCCATGGAAACCATGCATTAGATAATTTATAAGCACTATGAACCTGAGATGTAGAATTAGAGGCTTCCTTACATGTCTACTTAATTCATAGGAAACAAACAGATTTTTATCTTACATTTTAAAACGTAAAATGTGGTGGATGTAACTTACATCTCCTAAAAGTTCACCAACTTAACTAGAAAAACATACCTACATTTCCAGTATCTACCTACTGGAACTTTTTCAAAGGAAGGATTTGGACTCTTGGGAAGATTCTTCCTGACCCAATCAATTAGAAATTGTTTGGGAGATTTTCCAGTCCAACTTCGAGCAGTATAGTCAAAATTTCTTACATCATGAGGTTCTTTCTTTTTATCTAAAATGATAGACAAAGATTGGTTCTTTAAAATTAGTCATGCAGTAATCTAAATTTTGTTTTTGAGTGCTCAAAGTCCTCGCATTTTGGGGAATAGTACTTTAGAAAAGAATAGGTGAAGAAAGGACAGAAAGGCTTGCTTTTCTTTAAATGATGTTAATGACATGTTCTTGACGGATAGAACCATGGAATATTCTTAATCTTAAAAAAAACTTAATTTAAGGAACTTATGTGTTCTTGCAAAGTATCTATGATACTATTCATGTGATGAATTTAGGATGAATTATAATGTCTGGTAGGCTGCCCTATATGAATAAGATCATCAAACAAACAAACCAACCAAAATCAACTGTCATTTCTCGGTTTTAACAGCAGCCATTACCATCACCAGCACCACCACTTTCTTTTTTTTTTTTTTTTTTGAGACAGAGCCTCAAGCT
>NW_003852400.1:41919696-41928996 GCF_000181295.1 Otolemur garnettii | reverse complement strand
ATTTTTTGGTTGCAGCCGTCATTGTTGTTTGGCGGGTCCAGGCTGGGGATTCGAACCCGCCACCTTAGGTGTACGTGGCTGGCGCCTTAGCCGCTTGAGCTATAGGCGCCGAGCCAGCACCACCACTTTCAATGATCTCCTGTTATATATAAAATAAAGTCCAAATTCCTTACTATAGCTGGACAGCCATCCACGGTCCAGCTCTACCTCTCTGTTGCCACTCCTCCCTCATGCTCACTATGCTGTAACTACTTTAGCCATCAGTCAGTTTCTCATGCCCGAAGTATGCGGCTAGGCACAGTGGCTCACGCCCATAATGTTAGCACTCTGGGAGGCCAAGGCAGGTAGATTATCTGAGCTCAGAGTTCGAGAACAGCCTGAGCCAGAGCAATACCCTGTCTCTAAAGTAGTAGAGTGTTGTGGCGGGTGCCTAGTCTCAACTACTTGGGAGGCCGAGGCAAGAGGATTGCTTGAGTTCAAGAGTTTGAGGATGCTGTGAGCTATGATACCAGTCTCTACTGAGGGTGATAAAATTAGACACTGTCTCAAAAAAACAAAAATGCTTTCCAATACAGTAGCTACCAGCCACATGTGGTTAAATGTAAATGAATTAAAATGAAAAATTTCAGTCTCTCTTTTACACTAGTCACATTTCAAGTGTTCAGTATTTGGCTAGTGGTTACACATTGGATAGCAGAGATATAGAACATTCCCTTCACTGAAAGTTCTGTTAAATAGTGCTGCTCTTTTGTACCTCAGTCTTCTAGTGTACTGTGATCCTCTTGGAAGGCTCTTTCCAACCACTTGTCACCAGGCTAACATCTAATTTGTCAGATCTCAGAAAAAATGACTTCAGCAAGGATTCCCCAATCCAAATTAGAAGCCTCTTCGTTTTTCTTTGAGACAGAGCCTCAAGCTGTCACCCTGATTAGAGTGCTGTAGCATCACAGCTCACAGCAACCTCTAACTCCTGGGCTCAAGCGATTCTCCTGCCTCCGCCTCTCTAGTAGCTGGGACTATAGACGCCCACCACAGCACCCAGCTATTTTTTGGTTACAGCTGTCATTGTTGTTTGTCGGGCCTGGGCTGGACTCGAACCCACCAGCTCAGGTGTATATGGCTGGTGCCTTAGCCGCTTGAGCCACAGGTACCGAGCCAGAATTCTCTTCTTTGAAAGTTCACATCACAATTTGTAATTATGCATTATTTATGTATATTTAAAGCTTACCTTCCCTACTATATACTTCAAAAAGGCAGAGACTAGGTCATTTTGTTATTGGACACATACCACTTGCCATTTTGCACAATACAACTGAAAGAATAAATATCACTGAATGAATAATTTAAAAAACTGTCAATTTATTGTGGGACTCAACTTACTATAATATAATCTGATAAATACTATACTACATATATCAGTAATTTACCTGGGAGCACAAAGAAGCACAGGATCACTTTTGTATGGTGGTGTGGAAGGAGGTAGGGAAGTCTTAAAGAAGAGATGTTGTTTTAGTTAAGCCTTGAAGATACAGGTTGGCCAACTAGATGTTAGAAGGGTAAGCAAAGTAGTGGAATCATAAAACGATAAACATTTTAAAGAATGATGTGGCTGAAGTATCGAACTATACATGTATACCTGAGAGTATAAAGTAAAAAGCTAGATTGTGGCAGAACGCAAAAAATGTTAAATACGATAGATACGAAAAGCTCTGGACTTGTTTACTGACGTCAGTAGGTTCAGAATCACTACAAGTATTTTTGCAGAAAATTGATGTTTATATCTGTATTACAGAAAGATACCCCTGGCAGTTTGAAGATGGACTGGAGAGAGATAAGACTAAAGCCAAGCACTTGCTTGTAATTATAAAATACCATGCACTGTTAGTATTTTTTTTTTTTAAGAAAGCTTGTGGATGTAACTTCACTGCTAGAATGCAAAGTAACAAATTTTGAAATTATATAATTCTTGACATTTTATTTATTAATTACACCCAGATGACTTTCCCTTCCTTTTTTACCTTTCTCTTCTTCAGTAGCAGCTGTAGATTTTTCAAATAAATTAAAGTTCAAAGCACTCTCTCCTTCCGTAGCCGTAGGAGCCTTTTTCCTTTCATTTTGTTGATGTGAAATTTTTAAGGCTGGATTGAATACTGGATGGTCTTCTAATATTTCCATTTCTATCAAGAAAACACATGATGTTTAGTTTCAGATATTTGTTCTTATACCTTTTTACTTTGCAAAATGATTTGATGAACAGCATTTCTTCTTTTTCCTTGTAACCAATTATTTAATATTCCATCTATTACCTTTTACAATATATACGAAAACTTTAAAATAAATTATGTAAGAGATGTAATAAGGCTAGAAAAACATTTTTATTAAAAATAAATACTCATGAAATTGTATTCACCTTTTTCTCTTGAATGGAGATTGTATTTTATGGTATAAATCAGAGGCAGAAAACTACAGCCTGCTGGCCAAACCTAGTTCACTGCTTGTTTTTGATGACTTGCAAACTAGAATGGTTTTTACATTTTTAAATGGTGGATAAATAAAAAGAATACTTGGAGACATGACATGTATTTGAAATTTATAGTTCAATATTCATAAATAAGGTTTGATTAGAACACGGCCAATTGTTTTTATATCGTCTATGGTGACTTTTATGCTGTAGAACAGAGCTAAAGAGTTGTGACAGAGGCTGTATGGCCCATGAAATCTGTAGTACAGAGGATGCCAGAGAAATGTATACACATTTTAGGAAAGGAAAAAACTGTATTGAAATTGTAATAATATATACCAATAATAACAGATGACTACAAGTCACATGTGAGCACCTCTTGTAATTACAGAAATTAAACGTGACTTGAGTATTACAATTTTAATAGTCTTTTCCTTTCTTAAAATGTATATGTATTTTTTTAGCACCCTCTGTATTTACTATTTAGCTGGTTACAGAAAAAGTTTGCCAATCCCAGGTATAAACTGTTAGAAAAGTGCAAATGTCCTAAAAAGAGGCTCAGCTATCCTAGGAAAGTCAACAAATAAAAGACAATTACATTTATATATCTAAGAATTTGAAGAATTCTTCAAAGAATTTTACCTCTTTGAAATTTCCTTATTTTTTCTTGGGCCTCTTTTTGGCCTTGCTTGTTTTTTTCTAGTTTAAAGGTAGCCGCTTGCTCCTTTGCATCCAGAAGTTTTGTTGCAAGATGCAAATACCTTTCATTCTGATCCAAATAAAACCACAAGGAGGAAATGAAAAAAAGAGAAAGATTATCTATGGTCAGTGCAGTATATCAAAACCTATGATCCAGTAGATCTAATTTAGGAATTTTTCATAAAGAAACAATACAAATGCACAGATTTACAAGTACATAGATGTCTACTGAAGCACTGACTGTAAAAGAAAAACTGGAAATCATACCTGGGATATCTCTATAAAGAAAACACCAATCATTAGAAAATAAAATGGGTAGCTGTAGCAGCCCATATAGCTTATGGCTAGGAGGAGTGAGAGTTATAAGAAATACCTATAGCTCAATAATGGGAACACCTCGGTGGAAAGGGCATGGAGAGAGATTTCGCTCTCCTAATAAGCATGAGAGCTCGTGACATGAGAGCAGAGGTGAACTGGCAGTCTCTACACCTGTGGTGTTGAGAAGCACAAGATCAGCCTGATATTAGGCTGGAGAAGGCAGTCAGGAAGCGTGCACTTTCTATCATGGACTCACTTACTCTGACTGTCTCCTCTTCTGCCTGCAGAATGCCAGCACGGTGTCTCTCTCCTGAAGATTACGAAGCTCTGCCAAAGACTAAGATCTATCTGTTCTAAGATGACTGCTTTACTCTCTCTCCAGCTAAGGTAGATAGCCCTCAGGCATCTAAGAGAAACTTCCTGAGCAAGGTAGCCTAATGGTCCTTGTCCAGAAACTTCCTAAGCCAGGCCCGAGACCTGGCCAGTCCTGGGCCCTGACCAAGTGGTGTCAGAAGCAGGTCCTGATAAGTAGCAAAAGAGGGTAATCCACAGGAGAAACACCCTTTACATTTTAATAAAATAAAGAAATTTGCAGAATAAAAAGTATGAGACCATTTTTATAAAAATTGTTTTTTAAGTATGTGTAAATAAAGGACTGTACTTGCAATAATACAATACTCATCTGAAAGATACCTTCACATAATTTCTTTCTCATGGAAGACAGTCAGGAACTTAAAAAAGAAAAAAAGCTTCTGATGAAAACAGATGTCACAAAACTCAAGGACATGACTCCACCGGGCAAAAACTAAAAGTTTAAATTTAAACTCCAAGGTTTAAGTTAATAAGTGACAGCAAATTAGAAGCATAAAACCATAGGGCGGAGAAGATGATGGCTTATGTGGTGTTGCTATGAAACACAACTATTAAAAGGAAGGGGAAAGAGATGACTAAGCAAGTACAATCAGCTGAATTCTGGGACCATTTTGTGCAGAAGCCAATATCAATCCAGTGAAACAGAAAGGAGAGTTAGCTCTCTCCTCACATCTACCCTATCCTTTCCATTTCCCTGTACTTAGCCCTGATACCACCATCCCTCCACTTATGCATCTCGTCACTTTCAATTCCTTAATTTTTTTCTCATACAAAATTTACCATCCTAATCATTTTTAAGTGTATAGTGTTACTAAATACATTCATATTATTGTACAAGCATCACCACCATCTATCTCTAGAACTCTACCTGGCAAAACAAACTCTATACCCATTAATCAATAAATTTCCATCCTTTCTCTCATATGACTTATGGTAAGTGTAGGTTTAATTTTATGAGAAAAGACCAGTTTTCCAAAGTGACTGTACCATTTTACATTACCATTAGCAATATTTGAGTGTCCCAGTTGCTCCATATTCTCCCAACATTTGATCTTACGAATTTTTTTAATTTTTGTCATTTTGATTTATAGTGGTATATCATTTTAGTTTCATTTCTCTAATGACTAGTGATGTTGCATACATTTTCAAATGTTTATTGATCATCCATATATCTACTTTTACAAAGTGTCTTTAAAAGTTCTTTATGTTATTGTGAATAGAAGTCCTTTTTTCTTTGTATTATGGTGGATAAGAGTCCTTTGTCAGATGTATTTATTGCGATATTTTTCCTACAACTTGCTTTTTTCACTTAATAGTATATTCTCCGCCTTATATTTTTATCTTACCTTAGGATGTCTGTGTTCTCTTTACAATATGAACTTCTTTTGGACTGTGCTTTATCCTTTTTTATTACTCAAAGAATTTAGCATACTTCACACATTAACAAACATTTAAAAATAATTATACCTATAAACATGGAGGAAATGTAATTTACATCTCTTGAGCAGTTACTTTGTGCCAAGTTTTTACTTAAGTGTTACTTTGTTTAATCTTCACATCGACTCCTAGAGGTATTTATCCAATTTAAAAATTAGGAAACAAATGCTCCTAAAAGTTAAATATATCTTGCCTAAGAATATCCAGCTAGAAGCCGAATATAAATTTCTACTCACAGGGTCAAACTTCTCTTCCTCTTCTAAGCTTTGAGAATTTTCACTCTTTTCTTCTTCACTTTGTTCCTCAGCGTACCGCAAAATCCATTCTTTCATATTTACTTCCACATTTGTCCCTTCCTTTTTTGCCTAGAAAGAGAAAACAAATATCTGAAAAACCAAAGTTAAAACAAGTGTCAAAACTATCTTGTCATTGTTTTTATAATTTATTCATACAAAAAGAGCAGACATACAAATTACCAAAAAAAAAATACTCTTTACTATTCAGTGAGGGACAAATAAATTGAGCTTAACTTTACTTTAGGTTGGATGTGGTGGCTCGCGCTTATAATCCTAGCATCCTGGAAGGCCTAGGCGGGTGCATTGCTTGAGCTCAAGACTTTGAGACTAGCTTGAGCAAGAGTGAGACCCCATCTCTAATGAAAACAGAAAAACTATCTGGGCATTATGGTGGGTACCTGTAGTCCCAGCTATTCAGGAGGCTATGGCAAGAGGACTGCTTGAGTCCAAGAGTTGGAGGTTGCTGTAAACTATGATGCCAAAGCACTCTACCTGGGTTGAGACTCTGTCTCAAAAAAAAAAAAAAAAAAAAAAAAAAAATTACTTAAAAAAGTCTACACTTGTAGAATCTAAAGAATATGTTTACATAAAGGGGGTAAAAAAGAAGAAAAGCAGACTGTCAAAAATTGGTATTATTCCTTAAAAACAGTGGGTTTATGCGGATGATGCTTCCGTACATGTTTTACAACATGTAAAGTATTTAAGTATAATGCTCTAATGAACTTCATCTCCCAGTCAGTATTCATGCCCTTCTGTAATTCCCTTCCTGAGACCCTGGGCTTGGCTGTGTGACTTGCTTCAATCCATAATAGACTAGTAAAAGTGATAAAGCAGAGGCCTGATAAGAATTTGTACCTTGAAATACTTACTCTTGGAAGATAGATGTATGAAGTCCCACTACCCTGAGACCACCATATGTGAGAAAACCTAACCTAGTCAGGTGGAGAAAACACACAGGGAGGAGGATGCCTGGCTAGCCTCCAGCTGAAGTGTTAGTCATGTGAATAAAGCAGCCCTTTTGGATGTTCCAGCCCCAGTACACCTTCTGAAATAGAACAATGGCCTAGCTATATCCAGCTCAGACTGCAGAATCATGAGAAATAACAAACTGTTGGTTTAAGCCACTACATTTTGGGGTGGTTTGCTATGCAATAATAGATGACTGAAACAGACAACAGAAAAATTTGGCAAACCAATTAGTTATTTTCAAGAAGTAAAAATGTTACAGAAAATCTTTATACTCTCATGGATTCATGGACTATTACATGTGCTTCATTCTGATGCTACAGAACTTTAAATACTTAACTCTCTTTTTTTTTTTTGAGACAGAGCCTCAAGCTATCCCCCTGGGTAGAGTGCTATGGCATCATAGCTCACAGCAACCTCCAACTCCTGGGCTCAAGTGAGTCTCCTGCCTCAGCCTCCCAAGTAGCTGGGACTACAGGCGCCCGCCACAACACCCAGCCATTTTTTTGGTTGCAGCCATCATTGTTGTTTGGCAGGCCCGGCTGGGGATTCGAACCCGCCACCTTAGGTGTATGTGGCTGGCGCCTTAGCCGCTTGAGCCACAGGCGCCGAGCCTAAATACTTAACTCTTAAATTACCTTTATCTTAGAGTCTTCTTTCTGGTTTTTGGTTTTCATTTGCAATGGAGGTGAAACAATGGCTTGTATTTGAGGGGACTGGAATTTTGGCCGACTTTTAGATTGCTGCTCTTCAAAATCCTGACTGAATCCTTCAGGAAGTTCATCTTAAAATAAAAGAAACTGTGTTGAAAATAAACGTACATACCATATATAAAACAAAGAAACATTTGTTAAGCATATACATAAACTCAGCCTTGTCTTAGAGCACCTAATTTTCTTTTATTCCCTCATGTCCCAAGAACAGAAATCCTATAATGAAGCTGGTTTTATCTGTTAAGATAGAAGTGGGTACATTCATCAGATGAGAGCTTGCTCACTTCTATTTGGCCACTGATTTCAGGCTCAGTATGTTAGGCTTCTAAATTTTCCTAAAAGGATCTTAACCCTTCCCATTAGTTGTCTGTCATAGCAAGTTGCAGCATCCTTAATTAGCCCCACAGGCTATTTACTCTCCAGATTCTTGCCAAAGATTATAACCATGACCCTCTGTTTAAATATTATTTATCCAAGGGTAGCCCAAATTTCTAAACAAAAAACCAGGAGACACAGTCTAATATATTATTCATAGGTAAATTTAGAAAATCCATTGTAGGAAATACATTGTAAATGGAAGCAACACACATCAAATTTCCTTCTTGGACCACAATCTTATAGGATAATACATGGAAAAGAACAGAGAAAGGTAAGAACATTTTAAAAGTAAATAATTATAAGTGAAAAAACTTAAGTACAAGCCAAAGGGTTGACACAAATATTTAAGCTATTTCAAAAAGTTTTAGAAAACTGAAAAACTATAACAATAATACTGTTTACCATCTGAAAGGTTTAAACAGAGCCAATCCAAGGCCGAATGAAGATCACCTCCATGTAAGAGTGTATTGGTCATTGCATCTTCAATATCTTTAGTCTTGAATGAAAATCCTTGTAAAGCCATATATAAATCCTATGAAAGTGAAATGTAAGAAAGTCATATTTGCCAGTTTTCTCTTCTTTCATTACTAATTTTATTCTCTCATTCAACTTAAACCAAAAACTCTGACACAAATTCTAATTTCAAAATTATCTCCCCCTTGCCCCCAGTTAAAAGTTAAATGTGCTTACTGAATTGAGAATTTGGAAACTATAAATATCTTTAAAAAAAAGACCAGGAGAAATTCTTCATATTCTCACTAGCCAAATTACTATTTGCTTGAGTTCACGAGTTCAAGACCAGCTTGAGGAAAAAGCAAGACCCCCATCTCTATTGAAAATAAAAAAAACTGAGGCACCAGCCTGTATACCAAGGGTGGCGAGTTCAAACCCAACCCTGGCCAAACTGCAATAAAAAAAAAAAATAGTCTGGCGTTGTGGCAGGTGCCTGTAGTCCCAGTTACTTGGGAGGCTGAGGTAAGAGAATCACTTAAGCCCAAGAGCTGGAGGCTGCTGTGAGCTGTGACACCACAGCACTCTACTGAGGGCAACAAAGTGAGACTCTGTCTCAGGCGGTGCCTGTGGCTCAAGGAGCAGGGTGCCCGCCCTATATGCTGCGGGTGGCGGGTTCAAACCCAGCCCCAGCCAAAAAACTGCAAAAAGAAAAAAGAAAATCTTGGCTCAAGGAGACTCTGTCTCAAAAAAAAAAAAAAAAAAAAAAAAAAAGAAAAGAAAAGAAAAGAAACTGAGGCACAAGAGCATTGCTTGAGCCCAAGAGTTGGAGGTTGCTGTGAGCTATGGTGCCAGGGCATTCTACCCATGGCAACACCTTGAGACTCTTAAAAAAAAAAAAGAAAGAAATTTCGTTTGACATTGTAAGTATCTTCCCAAGTTATTAGAAACTCTTCATTATCACTTTGAATAGTTACATAACATTCCACTGGATAGACCTATTATAATTTAACTACACATTTTCTAATGACAGAACACTTAGGATATTTTCTTTTCTTTTAAAGATAAAGAGTGCTTCAATGAACACCTTTATACATAAGGGTAAAGTATTTTAATGCACTTTCTAAAGCATGATCTTTAGATCTGGCAGAATTGGGTTCAAATCCAAGCTGTTTACTATTTACTAATGAATAATTTTTTTTTTTTTTTT
>NW_003852400.1:41915266-41919638 GCF_000181295.1 Otolemur garnettii | reverse complement strand
TCCAACTCCTGGGCTCAAGTGAGTCTCCTGCCTCAGCCTCCCAAGTAGCTGGGACCACAGGTGCCCGCCACGATGCCTGGCCATTTTTTGGTTGCAGCCGTTATTGTTGTTTCGTGGGCCCAGGCTGGATTCGAACCTGCCACCTTAGGTGTATATGGCTGGCACCTTAGCCCCTTGAGCCACAGGCGCCGAGCCACTAATGAATAAATTTAAGCTACAACTTATGTCATCTTTCTGATCCTTAATTCTTTCACCTAAAGGGACCAAATACATTTACCTTGCAGGACAGCCATGTTGGAGATAACATAAGCAAACTGCCCCCCACAGAGTCTAATATAGTAGGTGTTCAATAATATAATTTTGGAAATATAATTTAGTTTTCGTATCACCATTTTTATGTGGGGACCTATACCTGACACAATTCCTTCTCTACTCTTGAAGATGGACATGACATATATGAAATCTCAATGGAAGTTGAAAAGTCATTTTATCTCACATATGAAGAAAATCCTCCACTAAAACCAAGGAACTTAAAATTATTTTGCAAAATACCTGTAATTTTTTGACAGTAAGTCTTCCAGAAATCATTCCCTCGTCATTATTTTGCTTTTTATGCTCATTGATCACTCCAATAATTCTTTGCTCTAGCTTATTATTAATTACCACCTGTTGAGGCCAAAAAGGTCATGTTAATTAGAAAAATTATTAAAAATCAGAAGCAAACTATATTCTATATTTCTGCCAATCAAGCCCAAAATTTCAGCTAAACTCAGACACAGTAACTATTTTTTTGACTACCATTCATTTGACTGTATTTCTAACATGTTTAATAAAAAATGAGGTATGAAAAAGTGGACAGATAACTTATGGCAAGAAAAAAATCCTTTCCTAAAGCCTCTGGAGGCCAATGTCAAGTCACTGTCCTTGGACTATGCTTGGGTGCTATCATGAAGATTCCTAAGCTCCATCCTAAACATACTGAATCAGAATTCCTGAGAATGGAGCCTAGAAATTTGCCTTCATGTAAACCAGCCCAAGCACATAACCTAAAAGAATGCTACACTAAAAAGGGGATAATCAATTGAAATTTAAAAACTAAATATGTAGTAATAATAGGTCACACAAATTCTCCTGGAATCCAAAGTTTGATGCCTATTTTTTCCTGCTGGTCATTTTATCTTTTGTTCTTCATTATTTTTAACGTAAGAATATACAAGAATCTACCTACAAAAATACCTTCTTTTTATTACTTAACAGGATGCCTACTGTGAACCAAGCACAAAAGTATACTTTAGGAATTCAGCCTAGACCAAGAAACATATATAAAGAGATATATTATAACCCAAAATTAAGTCATGCTTCAAAGTTTGGATCTTAACCAGACCTTCCTTAATTTCTTATAGGCTCTCAGCATATATGTACAATTTACTTCCATTTAGTAGAGAAAAACTCCTTGTACTGTTTATGAAAATTTTAAATGCTCCACATTTACTTTAAGTATACATCATTTTTTTGAAAAAAGGGAACATTTCTTGAAATGATGCCAAACCTTGGTTACTTACTTTCAAAATAGATTTATCCAGATTTGCAGGACCACCAGAATCATT
Organism: Otolemur garnettii; assembly: GCF_000181295.1. Classification (NCBI taxonomy): domain Eukaryota; kingdom Metazoa; phylum Chordata; class Mammalia; order Primates; family Galagidae; genus Otolemur; species Otolemur garnettii. The sequence continues at coordinate 41,918,031 of NW_003852400.1, read as the reverse complement.
TGTAGAATTAAAACTATAAATCTTTGGACCTGTAGATAAGGGATGACAAATAGTCAATGCAATTTAATAATACTCATTATTTTAATTTGCCACTAAAGATGGATAAATATTAAATATTTGATTTCAGCTTTCCCCTCATATTTCACCAAATAACTACATCTAGTAATATCCCCTCTAAATTTTCAACATTTGTCCACGTAGCATTTCTCTAGGTTAACCAGTTTCCGCAAATGCTTGTATATATTTTGGGCTAAATTTATCTTCATCTTCCTAATTTTTAACGAGATGCTTTTCTTCCTCACACTTAACTGAGGCAAGACATCTCAGAGCTTACATTGTTGGCAGAGAAGATGGGTAATTTTAAAGAGAAAGCACCTTCCCCAGAAGGGGGATACTAAGTGAACAGGGAAGTGGGAGTTCCTAAGTTCTCTTTTCTCCTTGGACTTAAATTTCCAATGGCAGCTATAAAAAATTACCATAAACTTGACAACTGAATACAACAGAAATTTATTATCTCACAATTCTCCAGTCTTGAAGTCCAAACTTAGGTTATGAGTAGGACCATGCTCCCTCTGAAGGCTCTAGGTGAAAAATGCTTCCTTGTCTCTTCTAGCTTCTGGTGGCCTCAGGTGTTGTTTGCTTTTGGTGGCATAACTCTAATTTCTGTCCCTTCTTCACATAGTCTTCTTCCCAATGTCTTTCAGAGTCCAAATCTGCCTCTCCATTCTCTTGTCACTTACTAGGCACTAAAACTAGTATGATTTCATCTCAAGACTCTTAGCCTATTAAATCTGTAAAGACTCTATTTCCAAATAAGATCATATTCTGAGGTTCAAGGTGGACATTGAGTATTCACTCAATTTGCTACAGTTGCCAAGTCTGTCCCAGTCAACACAAATGCTATACATTCTCAGTTCTCTAACAATGAGTAACCAAGAAGGAATAAAGCTTTTCAAACTTTTGGCTTAACCTCTTATTCTCTTAAAAATTACTGAGAATCCAAATAGGTTTTATGTGTTTTTTTTAAATCTACTGATATTAAATTTAAGAAATTATAAATTAAAGGGTAATATTTTTTAATTCATTAAAAATAATAAACTTGTAATATAAATAACACTGTTAATAAAATATGGCTATATTTTCTAAAATAAAACAAAATATTTTCCATTTTTGCAAATCCCTTTAATATTTGGTGTGGTAGTATGCTCAGGCTGCCATAATAAAATACCACAGACTCCTGGGTGGCTTAATCAACAGAAATTTGTTTCTTGCTGGGAAGTCCAAGATTAAGGTGCCAGCAAGGTAGATTTCATTCTGGGGCTTCTTCTTTTGGTGTGTAGGTGGCCACTGTCTTGATGTATGTTCCTATGGCTTTTCCTTTGTACTTAGTTGGAGAGACTGAGCTCTCAGATGTCTCATGTTATAAGAACACTAACCCTATTAGATCAGGGCCCCATCCTTACGACCTCATTTAATCTTAATTACTTCTTCAGGGGCCTTATCTCCCAATATAGCCATACTGGGGGTTAGGGTTTCAACATATGAACTTTGAAGGGACACATTCAGTCCATAACATCTGGCTTCTTCATTCAATCTGCTATAATGTTACATTATTATGTAGCCTCTGGAAAACTCTACCATATACTCATGGAAAATTAAACACAAAAAATAGCAACTAACATCTCAGAATTACTATGAAAATAGTTTTGACTTCACAGAGTCCTTGCCCCTCAGGACCTCCTGAATACACTTTGAGCACCACTGTTATAAAAGAATAATCCCAGAATCTTATAAAACCTAGTTACTATTTTTATAAACCTTAAACTGGGAAATTTTTTTTCCCTTTGAGATACCTAAACATTACGTTTAAATGTTTTTACTGTTTTAATGTTGAAGACTTTGGTCTTGATACTTGCTAATATAATTAGGTATTTTAAAAGAAAAACAAATTTTGAGAATAACTACTCGAAAATTAACTACTTTAATTTTGAGGAGTAGGAACTGGGGACATTTGTGGTTCCCTCAATTACTGCTGTAATATTTAGTTATATGAGAGTACCAAGTCTACCTGAAATATGTTAAAAAACAGTAATAATTCTGGCATAGTAGTATTAGTTTCCTTATTTTCTAGTTTCCAATTTTACCTTAATTCTAGTAAGCTCATAAATTCATGTCAATAGCCATAGAGGAGACTATGTCATTAGTAGCTTTTAATCATTTCTAGGGTCTTAATAGTTAATAGTAAGTGCATTCACAAAATTCAGCATACGAAGTTTTAGAGGTCCCCAAATCCATCGAGGGGCCCCAGTTACAACCCTTCTTAAAAAGGCACACATAGATGAACAGTTTGTTACCAAAACTATTCTGAGAAAGTTCAAAGTTGATGTGCCATTGACAGGAGTGAGATTATAAATTCCTTTAAAAATACTGTTGGTTTTTGTTTAATTTTGTGAATTGAAATTATTAAAGTTAAACTCTCACTGGTCTCCTCCAAACATTTCACCTGGGACTTTCAACCATATCAGTTTTCTGAGGTTGGCTAACACTACAAACTTCCAGAGGGCAAATAAGAAAAGAGCTGAGTCCCTGAAAAATCATCAGGCGAAACAGGGAATTCCGCTATCACATTCAGTGGGTGGCAATCATGGTCCCTAGGAGAGAGTATGTTTTCATTTTAATCAATACCCTGAGGAACTGAAGCAATAATAACATTTTATCATAGAGAGATGCCACCGGTAAAGCCCTATCATCTTCAGATTCTTCCT